>NC_090450.1:11806548-12116548 GCF_031143425.1 Pleurodeles waltl | reverse complement strand
ATTCTAAAAAGAAAAACCCAAAAGGTCTGGTTAAGTCGTCGGTTTGTCAGAAATAAATCTTCTCACTCGATTCTACCCAGTTCACTGGTTTTGTGGAGAGATGGTCTTTTACACTACCTCTATGGAGTGTGGTTTGTGTTAAGCATAGAAGGCCTCTGCTTTTATGCTGCTTCGATGGTCTGTGGTTTGTGTTAAGCATAGAAGGCCTCTGCTTTTATGCTGCTTCGATGGTCTGTGGTTTGTGTTAGGCATGGAAGGCCTCTGCTTTTACACTACCTCGATGGAGTGTGGTTTCTGTTAAGCATGCGAGGCCTGTGCTTTTATGCTGCCTCGATGGTCTGTGGTTTCTGTTAAGCATAGAAGGCCTGTGCTTTTATACTGCCTCGATGGTCTGTGGTTTGTGTTAAGCATAGAAGGCCTCTGCTTTTATGCTGCTTCGATGGTCTGTGGTTTGTGTTAGGCATGGAAGGCCTCTGCTTTTACACTACCTCGATGGAGTGTGGTTTTTGTTAAGCATGCGAGGCCTGTGCTTTTATATTGCCTCGATGGTCTGTGGTTTCTGTTAAGCATGCGAGGCCTGTGCTTTTATGCTGCCTCGATGGTCTGTGGTTTCTGTTAAGCATGCAAGGCCTGTGCTTTTATGCTGCCTCGATGGTTTGTGTTAAGCATGCAAGGCCAGTGCTTTTATGCTGCCTCGATGGACTGTGGTTTGCGTTAAGCATAGAAGGCCTCTTCTTTTGTATTGCCTCGATGGTCTGTGGTTTGTGTTAAGCATGAAAGGCCTGCTCTTTTATACTGCCTTGATGGTCTGTGGTTTCTGTTAAGCATGCTAGGCATGTGCTTTAATGCTGCCTCGATGGTCTGTTGTTTGTGTTAAGCATGCAAGGCCTGTGCTTTTATACTGCCTCGATGGTCTGTGGTTTTGTGTTAAGCATGAAAGGCCTGCTCTTTTTTATACTGCCTTGATGGTCTGTGGTTTCTGTTAAGCATGCTAGGCATGTTCTTTAATGCTGCCACGATGGTCTGTGGTTTCTGTAAATCATGAAGGCCTGCACTTTTTATACTGCCTTGATGGTCTGTGGTTTCTGTTAAGCATGCAAGGCCGGTGCTTTTATGCTGCCTTGATGGTCTGTGGTTTCTGTTAAGCATGCAAGGCCGGTGCTTACCTACTGTCTGTATGGTCTGTGGTTTCTATTAAGCAAGCAAAGCCGGTGCTTTTATACTGCCTTAGTGGTATGTGGTTTCTGCAAAACATGCATGGCCTGTGCTTTTTATACTGCCTCGATAGTCTGTGGCTTCTGCAAAGCATGGAAGGCCAGTGCTTTTTAGCTGCCTCGATGGTCTGTGGTTTCTGCAAAGCATGGAAGGCCAGTGCAGGCAGCCCCACAGGGTGTCTCTTGAGAAATACTAAAGGAGGCTTTTCCTACACAGAAGGTGTCGGGTTTGTGTGTTGGGAGCCTAAGATTCTTTTTTTTTCAAACTTACCTTTTACTTGAACCTCGAAAAATTCTTTCTGAAGTGTGTACTTGAATTTCAACCTGAGATTTATGTTCACAGATCAAACACCTGTCTCATCTGCTTTCCACATATTCATCAGATCATTAGAGAGCCAGGGTTTCTTGCTTACCTCGTCCGGCACTTGGGGGCAGTTGTGCACGTCGGGGATGCCGGGAGATGAAGGCTTCCACTCTGGGCCCAAGCAGCCCCCCCTCCCCCCCCCTTTTGCAGGAGTTTACACCTTTCTTTAATCTTAATTTAATATTCGAGTAGCTTCGTCCTCCAACGCAGGATCGGCGTCCGTTTACTGCCGAATTTGCATTTATTACTTACTTATTACGTGTCCAATGTTTAAAGAATATACATTAGACTTTAAATAAAAACCCTTTGTTCCTCTTTTGCTCGATCCTCGAATAAATGGTTTATCAAATCGTAGGATCTCGAAGCAAAACCGTTCAAATTTGAAAAGAATAAAATGAACTAAGGAATACGAGCATAAAAGAAAATCAAATAATTAAAACATAAAAATACAAAGAAAGGAAAGAGGGATGAAGGAAGGAAAGAATAAACAAACAAATCTAAGGTGAGAGAATGAAAAAGGCAAAAAAGAAAGAGTCGGAGGTTTGATGGCAACAGAACAACCTTATGGAAAAGTGACCTCAGACAGTGTTCGTTTTTAAGGTTTACGGATAGAATTAAACCCTGATGCATTATCCTTTTGTTTGTAAGAACTCTGGCTTCTTCTTTAGATAGAAGAATTGTGGAAAGTCCCAGGACCTCATCCCCGACGTCTTAAAGTGGATGGCTGTTCAAAATAAGTAGCTGTGTTCAGTCGTCTTTTTGGTTTGTGGCTTCATGTGAAAAGTTCGTGAATCTAATTTACAGAATTCAGAGCACATGCTAAAGGACTTGAAGTGTTCTAATGGGTTACAATAATTAGTTCATGTTAGGTGCCAAGGTGTAAGTCTTTTAAGTCCCTGGATACGTAAAATGTGGTTATGTGATTTGTAGCGTTGGAGTACATACATGACCCTGATAGCTGATTGGAGAAACACTACAGTTAACAAGTAACATTTCTGTTGGATATCTCCCCCTTCCCCCCCCCCCCCCCGCCACCACCCTCCCAGACACTGACTGTCCGAGTCTAACCTCTTTCCTAATGACACCTGGGTCCTTTACTTTCTCTGAAGAATGTACAAAAGTGTATGACTGCCCAGTATCTGAAACTGAACCCATTTAAAACGGAGTTTTCTGATGGATACAACTACCTGTGGATTCCTCACCTCATGAATACTCCCATGGCGCCAGCATTCTACGGAAATCTTCTTACTAGTCTCTGCACGTCGACGAGGACGTCACTGTCTCGCACGCGACGCCGTCTGACGTCATACAGGCAATAAGAGGTCCTCGACGACGTGCGGACGTCAGTTCCCTTTTTTCCGTGCATTCGAAACGGTTATCTTCGAGGGAGCAACTGTTACTCTTGCGGTTACAGTGTATATCTTGCTGCGTACTCTTTCTCTGTGGAAATAATGTCGCAGAGAAAGTCTGGATTTAAGCCTTGTCGTGAGTGTGGAGGCAAGATGTCGGTGACGGATCCTCATTCCGATTGCCTTTGGTGTTTGAGCTCCGACCACGACGTCTCGACTTGTGATTCGTGTCAGCACATGAATCCGAAGGCCATTAAAGAACGCGAGGCGAAGCTGTTTATGGCCAAGTCAAAGGAGAAGCATCACAAGAAAAAGTCTTCTCCAAGACATCGGCGTCATCGAGACTCCCGGCGCCGTAGAGAATCTCGGCGTCATTCAAGGGAGGCTCGTTCCAGGTCTCCGGATCGGCGCCGGAGGACATGGGAGGTCAGCCCCACGGTGACGCCGCATCCTTCGACGCCGTTGCTCTCTCCGACGTCTCCAACTTCGCCTGGACAGGCGTCGGTGATTGAGGTATTGGAGCCTCAGGTGTTTTCTCCGGCGCAGACGCCGAGGCCGGCGTCGGGGTCGCCTCCGAGTCAGGCACCCCAGTATCCGGCTTTTCCCACCCCTGGAGCCGATAGTTCCGCATTCTTGAATGCGATGTATGCCATCTTCCAACAGATGGCTCCAGGGGGTGCTCCGGCTGGGCCTTTGGCCTTTTCTTTGGGTGATCCTGCGCCTCTTCGGCCGGCACCCTTTATGCCCTTTCTCCCGTTTGGGAACGTGGGCTCGGCGCCAGTGTCGGCGTCGGTGGCCGCTCCGATGGCTTCGGAGGGATTGGCCCCAGGGATTTCCATCCCGTCGACGTCGAGATTTCGGCCTGTGACTCCGGTGGGTCCATCCGTTTCATCTGCTCTTCAGTCGGCGCCGAAGTTACCTGTGGCGCCGGATGCGGCGTCGGTGGCTTCGGAAGATCGGCGCCGATCTCTGACTTCGGCGGAGGTGTTGTCGACTCCGCGGATTGAGCAACGACTGCATTCAAGGAGGCGTGCTCTCCGGGTACTAGAGGAGCAGGAGTACCAACGAGCCCTAGAGGAAGGAGAGCTAGAGGACTCGGGTGATGGGCTGCGTGGACTGGAGTCGGCCAGTGGGCTGGACACTTCCCCTGAGTGGGACCTTTCGTCCCCGGGGGAATATACCGAGGAAGCTGCTTCCTTTCATACAGTGGTACGGAAGGCAGCTAGTTTTTTGGACCTGCCTTTGCCGGTGGTGGAGGCGAAACAAAACCTTTTGACAGAGGTGTTGCATCCGGCCTCAGCCGCGGCGGAGCCTCTATTACCTTTTAATGACGCTCTGCTGGATCCGGTTTTAGAGGTGTGGAAGAAGCCGGCATCTTCCCCAGCAGTTCACAGAGCCGTGGCCAGGAGGTATCGGACGGCTCCAACTGATCCTGGTTTCCTATCTAGGCACCCTACGCCGGAGAGCTTGGTTGTGCAGGCCTCCTGTTCGTCCAAATCAGCGCCTGGTTCTTTCCCGACGGTGCCTGGGGACAGAGACTCAAAAAAGCTAGAGGCGCAGTCGAAGAAGATTTTTTCGTCCTGCAGTCTGGCGTTAAAAGCCACTAATGCGACCTGTATCCTGGGGAGGTATATTCATGCTCTGATGGATGACATCTCCTCTTCGTTTACAGAGCTTCCCCAGGGTCTTTTGGATCTTGTCTCTGATGCCCAGGCTGCTGCGACCCAAATTATCCAGACGGGACTGGATACCACCGACTCGGTAGCCAGAGCAATGGGCACAACTGTGGTGGAAAGGAGACAGGCCTGGCTACGTAACTCGGGCTTTTCGGCAGATGTACAGTCCACATTGTTGGATCTCCCGTTTGATGGGGACAAACTGTTTGGGGCTAAGGCTGATTCGGCCTTGGAACGTTTTAAGGAGAGCAGGGCCACGGCTAAGTCGTTGGGACTCCAAGCTCCTTCTTCCACGGCCTCTTCCAGATTCTTCAGGAGGTTTCGTGGATTTGGGCGTGGCTCTTCCTCCTCTTCCTTTCGGGGAAGATATCAGCAACCTGCCTCTTCCCATCCCTATAGATCTTTTAGGGGGAGGGGTAGGGTCCGCACCAGGGGAGCCTCTCAGCAGCACTCTGCCTCTTCCTCATCCTCTGGCGGGGTGCAGCAGGGGAAGCAGCCTTAGGCTTCCACCATTTCCCACTCACTCCTCTCCTGTAGGGGGAAGATTACAGCATTTTCTCACCAAATGGGAGACTGTTACGTCAGACACTTGGGTTCTCAGTGTTGTGGGAAAAGGCTACACCCTTCCCTTTCGGGAGTTTCCGCCCCTCATCCCGCCCCGCCCTTCGTATTGTTCACAAGAACACCTCCTGTTGCTAGAACAGGAGGTAGAAGTCCTCCTTTTAAAGGGCGCGGTGGAGTTGGTCCCGGAGCAGGAAAGGGGTCAAGGAGTTTACTCAAGGTATTTCCTGATTCCCAAGAAGGATGGTCGTTTGAGACCAATTCTGGACCTGAGGATCTTGAATTGGTTCCTCAAGCAGGAAAAGTTCAAGATGCTGACCCTAGCACAGGTGCTTTTGGCGTTGAACATGGAAGACTGGATGGTGTCTGTCGACTTGCAGGATGCTTACTTTCATATCCCGATACTCAAGTCACACAGGAAGTATCTCCGGTTTGTGGTGGGATCGCAACACTACCAGTTTGCGGTCCTTCCGTTTGGTCTTACTTCAGCACCTCGAGTCTTCACGAAGGTGATGTCGGTGGTTGCGGCAGAGCTCAGAAGGAAGGGGATAGCAGTATTCCCTTACTTGGACGATTGGTTGATCAAAGCCAAGTCCCCGGAGCTTGTGTTGCGTCATCTGCAGTCAACAACCCAGTTGTTGTTCGACCTGGGCTTTTCGGTGAACGAGCCCAAATCTCACCTGGAGCCCTCTCAGCGCCTCCTGTTCATAGGGGCAGTACTGGATACGACATTGGGTCGGGCCTTTCCTCCGCCTCAGCGGATTCAAGATATTCAGGATTTGGTTCCAATGTTTCGAAATGGAGCGGTAGTTCCAGTCCTCAAGGTCCTTCGTCTGCTCGGTCTTTTTGCCTCCTGCATTCTGTTGGTCACGCATGCTCGCTGGCACATGAGGGCTCTTCAGTGGTGCCTCCGAAGGCAGTGGTCTCAACACAGAGGGGATCTAGAGGGTACTGTCAAGATCTCCAGAGATGCTGCTGTGGATTTGAAGTGGTGGATTGCAAGCAACAATCTTTCACAAGGAAAACCGTTCCAGCAGTCGCCACCAGTGGCCACAGTCATAACGGATGCTTCCACTCTAGGGTGGGGAGCTCATCTGGGGGATCTGGAGATCAAAGGTCTTTGGTCTCCAGAGGAACAGATTTTTCACATCAATCTGTTAGAGTTACGGGCTGTACGTCTGGCTCTCAAGGCCTTCCTCCCTTCCCTTCGTGGTCAGTCGGTACAGGTCCTAACGGACAATACTACCACGATGTGGTACATAAACAAGCAGGGAGGAGTGGGGTCGTACCTTCTCTGCAGAGAAGCTCTTCGACTATGGTCCTGGGCAAAGGACCATCGGATTTGCTTGATAGCAAACCATCTGGCCGGAGTCTTGAACGTGCGTGCGGACAGTCTCAGTCGCCACTTCTCGGCAGACCACGAGTGGCGTCTCCATCCAGATCAAGTCCGTTTAATCTTCCAGAAGTGGGGGTTTCCTCGGGTAGATCTGTTCGCCACTCGAGAGAACGCGCATTGTCCGTTGTTCTGCAGCCTTCAGTATCCGATGCAGGAAGCATTGGGGGACGCGTTTCAAATGACCTGGTGCGGCCAGTTGCTTTACGCGTTTCCTCCCATACCCTTGATTCCTCGAGTATTGAGGAAGATTCGCCAAGGCCGGGCTCTAGTAATCGTAATAGCTCCGGATTGGCCAAGGAGGGTGTGGTACTCCGACCTTCTCCAACTCTCAACGTGCCCGCCGCTCCGTCTCCCTTTCAGGGCAGACCTCCTCTCGCAGTCGCAGGGGCAGGTTCTACACCCCAACCTCCAGAGTCTGCACCTACATGCCTGGAGATTGAACGGGGCAACCTGAGTTCCTTCTCTCTCCCGCCTGAGGTAGTGGATGTTATATTAGCGGCCAGGCGACACTCCACTAAATCTATCTACGCTAATAGGTGGTCTAAATTTGTTGCGTGGTGTGGAGAGAGGCAGATTGATCCTTTACAAGCTCATCTATCGGACGTTTTGTCTTTTGCTCTATCTCTGGCGCAGAAAGGTTGTGCAGTGGCTACCATTAAAGGTTATTTATCGGCCTTGTCAGCCTTCATATGTCTTCCAGACCAACCATCTTTATTTAAATCCCCTATTGTTATCAGATTCTTGAAAGGTCTTCTAAATCAATATCCTCCAAAGCCATTCGTTATGCCGCAATGGGATTTGTCCTTAGTCCTGACTTTCCTTATGGGGTCCCCTTTTGAACCTATGCATTCTTGCCCCTTGAGGTATTTGTTTTTAAAAACAGTCTTTCTGATAGCTATAACATCAGCAAGGAGAGTGAGTGAGTTGCAGGCCTTATCAGTAAAACCCCCTTATACAACTTTTTATGGGGATAAGGTGGTGTTGAGGACCAAGGCTGCTTTCCTCCCGAAGGTTGTTTCACCCTTCCATTTGGCTCAGGCAATTACTTTGTCCACGTTCTATCCTCCGCCTCATCCTTCCAAAGAGGAAGAAAGACTGCACCGTCTGGATCCAAAGAGAGCGTTGAGCTTCTTTATCGATAGAACAAAGGATTTCAGGCTGGAGGATCAGCTGTTTATTGGATACGTGGGCAAGAGGAGAGGAAAGGCAGTCCACAAGAGAACACTATCCAGGTGGGTTGTTCTTTGCATTAAAATATGTTACTCTTTGGCAAAGAAGGATCCTCCTGAGGGCATTAGAGCTCATTCCACCAGAGCTAAGTCGGCCACTTCGGCCTTAGCCAGAGGTGTTCCTGTGGTCGACATCTGCAAGGCCGCAACTTGGTCGTCCCTTCACACTTTTGCAAAACATTACTGTTTAGATTCTGAGGTTAGAAGGGACGGCCATTTTGCACGGTCAGTGCTGCAGGATTTCTTGGTTTGACCATTTAGGCACCCACCGCTGGGCGTGGTACTGCTTTGGGACTCTATTCATGAGGTGAGGAATCCACAGGTAGTTGTATCCATCAGAAGAACGAGTTACTTACCTTCGGTAGCGACTTTTCTGGTGGATACATTAGCTACCTGTGGATTCCTCACGGTCCCACCCGCCTCCCCGTTGCCTTTATGGTCTTGCCAAGTAATCCTTGAGTGCGCTCCTCTTGATCTTTGAGGGTGCAATAGATGTATATATATAATATATTTATATATATATATAGGTATATGTGTATATATCTTTATGTATATACTTGGTGTGTGTATATATTTTTAAAAGAAAGAGTTTTATATATATATATATATATATATGTACATAAAAAAGATTTACAGTTATTCATACAATGTGGTGTATTTTTACAATATAATGGATGTTGCTTTGTTCTTTCATTGCATTGCCTGGTTGTTCTCATGCACGTAAAAAATGATTGGTACTGACGTCCGCACGTCGTCGAGGACCTCTTATTGCCTGTATGTCGTCAGACGGCGTCGCGTGCGAGACAGTGACGTCCTCGTCGACGTGCAGAGACTAGTAAGAAGATTTCCGTAGAATGCTGGCGCCATGGGAGTATTCATGAGGTGAGGAATCCACAGGTAGCTAATGTATCCACCAGAAAAGTCGCTACCGAAGGTAAGTAACTCGTTCATTCTGCATTTCACCCATTCATTCCAATTTACAAGTCCCATCCTGGTTTGATTTATAGAATAATCACGTCTGCTGTCATTGAGCACACACACTTTGGGTGTCAATCAGGACAAAAATCACAGTCGTCTTCTCAAATCCACACCATGGCTAAAGGTGCATGGTTGCAATTATTCCTTTTATAAGGAATCAGAACATCCAAGTTTTCAATTCCTTGGTGGTGTCCAGAACTGTCTGTTCTTTTGACCCACCTTCCTAAAGCTCACATTGTGCCTCTTTTGCTTGCAACTGCTCATTTTTATTATAGCTGAGGATGTAATTTTGACTGCCACTTATGCTTAAGTAGCTCCCCATCAAAGCTAGCTCCTTTATGAGTCATTATGCGTCACATACAGGGATATCCACTCAGCCGCACCTCAATACATGACTATCGGGCTGTCCATGACAGGTTGCCGATGTTCTCTTTGCAGCATGGAACCCTGTTCCTAGAACATCCTGCGTTCAGAAGAGATCGCAGGGTGGCTCAATCTTTCACAGGCAGTGCGACTAGAATCTGGATTGCCTTCCCGTCTGCCTTATGTACCACCAAGAAGACTCCAGGTCCATTAAAGAAAGAACTCAAACACCTTCACTTCCAAAGAGGCTTTCACCCTGGCCTTATCTAACTGCCCCAGTCTGTTTCTTGGGCATCACCCCCCTCCCTTGTCACCTGCACACTTGCTTTGCTTCCCCCGTTGGAGGCTTCCCCCTTTCTTGTCTTTTCTCTCGCATGCGTCCTGAGTGAAAGTCCCAAACCCAGACTCACTCCTATTTACTTGGATGCATTTTGCTCCTCTACCATAGGGGGTGGTAGTTTCTTGATGATCCTTAATGTACAGACTTTCCAGGTGCCTGCTCTTGGAATGGTACATATGCTGTATTATAATAATTCTTTGCCTCCCTGATATATACCTATTTTGCATATTATGACTATTTTACCTACAGTATAGAGCACCCCTGTCTGGAGTACCATTTACATGGTGATGATACCCGCACTAGTTCCTAGATACTGTTGATATTCTTCGTATCGTGATCCTTCCCCCTCTTTCACTTTGGCTCAGTTTTTCTTTACTCTGTGCTGTGATTTCATAGCCTGCATTGCTGCTTTCTGCTATGACAGCTTCTTCTATTTTAGATAAAATGCCTTAGCACCCTTGGGTCATGTTTGCGCTAAATAAAATTATCTTACAAATAAAAAAGAATGCATTATAAAATGGTGCAGATGTAAGAGTTAAAAACCTCAGGGTGTCAAGTCATGATCACCACTGAAACCATCAAGCACCCGCTGTGCCCAAATGCAGAGTGAAAAAGCATCCATTGCGGGTGCTTTAAGGTGCAGGTAATGACTAAAACCTCAGCTTTATTTTATTTTTTTAAATTCTTACTTCTAAACATAACATTGTTTACCATCTAACAGATCAGAATGAAACCTGCTCTGAAGTATTCAAAGCATATGTACTTTTTTGGTATGTTTCATGCAGATTCGTTGAATAGGACCAAAGTTATTGAGAAAACAAAGCATACTTTTCAATGGACTAGCCGACTGAACCTTAACTACAGAGTCGACATTGTTGCCTATTTTGTGGTGCGCAAAGTTAATTTAACACCCGCCTCCTCTGAACTAGCTGTTTTAGGTCTGGGTTGAGCAGCGCTTAATTTGAGCCGGTGGCTTCCAGTGTTCAGAACCGGCACTTATTTGTCAACACCAGTACCTAAGGCAGACTGCCACAAGGTGGCACTGTTTCTCTAATTTTTTAATTGTTCAATATACCTTTAAAATGCCAATCCCTGCAGATCAATCCATTCTTATATCTTTGAGGGCTTGGAATAGTCTGAACTGTTACATTTGTAGGAGTATGACGGTTAGTAGTTGTGGTGTCAGTGTCATCGGCAGTGCTGGCAGGTGTTATGGGTTGTACAAGCTGCAGTGGACTCCTGACATGGGCCCGGTCCTTTCTATCACAAATTGCATGCTAGCGTTGAGGCACATTCGTCCATATGGCAGGTTTTTGCTAGGGAATGGGAAATGGACCCACAGGAAGAATACTGTGACAGATGGCCGGAAGCCCTCTGCTTTTTCTGTCTGCATGGTTTCTGCCTGCACTAAAAGCAGAGTGCAGCTAATGCGTTCTTAAGCTCTCTGTCTTCAGCTGCATCAGGTATAAGATTGAAATCCTAAAGACGTACTGGTTGTGAGCAGACTTGCTTGTATTTTGCCACTGGTCAATTTCAAGATGGCCGACGAAGATGACTTGATTAATGTTTTCGGTGGAAGATTATGAAGGTTGTGCTTAAGTCCATTCTTTGCTACAAGTTCTTGCTCTTCGTTAGTGTATGACTTTTCACTCTGGAACCCCAAGGCTGTCTTCTGGCTCTGTACAAATACCCAAATCAGCACTTGTATGCATTAGCAGATCTTCAGCAAGCCAGCCTCTGCCTTTTTGTTTTTAATTTAAGCTGACCACTAAACCGTTTTTTGAATTCTGCAGCTACAACATGCTATTTTATTTGAAGTAACACAAACAGATGGCTTAAATCATCATTGACCTATAGCTCTCAACTCCTCAATAATTCTGCATGATATGATCTGCTCTCAAGTTATGAAAGTTTCACGAACCGAGGCATTCAAGATATGTTTAGTAAAGTTATTGTTAGAGTTTACTAAAGTGCCCCGTAATGAAATGCGTGGCTGTGTTCTTGGCAGTGGATGTTTCATAGAGCAATTGCCTTGACTGAGGAGGTCATGTCTCCTAGTAGAGTTTAGGGATTGCCCAGAGTAGTCCCCTAGATCAAGAGAACTGCCAAAGAGAGGTAGGGTAGCCGGATAAAATGTCAGCACGGATTATTCTGGAATCCTTCACGCTACCATTTTAACCTCCACTTTGGGCCCGGATCTGCACCCAAAAGCTGCCACCACCCTCAACAATCCCATGAAAACAAATTCCCTGAGCAACATCTGCAAAGTCTTGCCACTGGTTTCTCCTGCAGTACTCACTGGGACTCCTGTAGCAGCACTTCTCACTACCCGTACATTCCTGTTTCCTTCTGTGACAATCCTACAGGTCTCTCGATGACCTCCCATCTGGTGTACGATCTGCTCCACCCGATCTTCTTGGATCATAAATTTGATCTGTTCTTCGCTGCCGAACTCTGGCTCTCTGATCCATCTGACCAATGTCTAGCGATGGCTAACCCCATAGGCTACAAAATCCTGCATGTTGAGTTTCTCGGTCAACAGAACGCATAGTGGTTGTTATTTTTTTTAGACCACTTTTACCTACCACTAAGTCTCCCTCCTCAGGGCAACTTCTTAACTCTGTGCCTCTCTCACCAACCTCTGCTTTAACCAAAGCTTTATGCTGTTGTCTGACCCCATCCGGTCTGGCCCTACTATCTCTAGAATCCACTTTTCTCGCCATGGCTGCTCACAAATGAGTTTGGGAAGGAGAGTTACAGCCATAATCCTTCTGTATTTGTAGCAGTAGGTCCTTCACTGTCACTGGATAGAGAGTCTGAACGCAGTATTAAAAATTCCTTAGTTCTCACTGCCTGTCCCATCTTCCTCTTCAGATTTCAATTCTCTCGCCTGTGGTGTGTGTCGGTGATGGATCCTGATCGGGTTTGTTTGTGGTGAATGAAGCTTGACCATGACCTGAAGTCGTGCTCCGAGTGCTGGGCCATGCACCCAAAGGCCTTGAGGGAGGATTCTCCTCAAGCTCATCGCAGCCCGGTGCTTGACTTCGCATAGGTCCCAGTCTCGCTCAAGAGGAAGGTCTCGAGACCATTTGCAGAGCCACCACCACTCATCTTCCTCCAAATCTTTAGGTACAGGTAAGAAAAAGAAGTCAAAGTGGTCCCACAGCACTTCAACTTTGCCCCGTTGCTCAGCTGATGCGATGCAGGAGGCGTGTCGACGCTCAAGGCCTCTGTCCTCTGGGTCTGCTCCGCGCTTCCCCGAGTTTCCGGGAGCTGGCACGACCCCGCCCAACTTAGAGTTCAATGAGGCCATGAGCCTAATTTTTGGGCGGACCGACCCCAATACGGCGCCTTCGGGCCCAAGGGGTTTGGTTGAGGGGCCTTTTGGTTCTTCAAGGATCTGCACCGACGCTGGTCACACCACTGAGACCTTCCCTGGCACCAGTTTGATTGTCAACGCTCCCGATGTCGATAGTGCCCACTATCGACGTCGAGCCGATCCTTATCCTCGAGGAGTTGGAGTGGCGTCAGCCAACAACGCCTCGGTCTTTGATGGGGGCTCCTCATCTCAGGTTGGATTTGGACCCTTTTTCCTACGGGTCCAAATTCGGGGAAGGATTGGAGGGATCCCTGGACCCTTATGAATACCAGGATGACCCATCTTTGGACTGGGCATAGGAATTGGGCGAGGCCAGTGGACTGAACACTTCTCCAGACGCTGGCATGCTGTCTCCTCCTACCGTGGCTACGGCAGAGGGAGTGACTTATGCTATGGTGGTGAGTAGGGAGGCTGAGGTCCTTGGACTTGAGCTACCTACTGTAGAGGTCAGGTCCAGCCTCCTGACAGGTGCTTCAACCAGGGGCTTCCTCATCTGAGCCCCTTTTCCCATTCAATGAAGCACTCACCGATGTCCTTTTGGGTACTTGGTCCAAACCCAACACAGGGGCTCCTGTGAATAGGACTGTTGCACGCAGCAATCGGCCCGCCGAACTACCCTAAATTCCTGTCCCAACACCCTATGCTTGAGAGTCTTGTCATCCAGGCTTCCACTTCCTCAGGTGCATTCCCTTCCACACCCCCGGATAGGGAATCAAAAAGGCTGGAACAATTTGGGAAGAAGATGTTTTCTTCCTCCAGTCTCGCGCTGCGGTCTGTGAACACCGCATGCCTTTTGGGATGCTATACTCCACTCTTTGTGGGATACGGTTAGGCAAGTTCTGCCACAGATACAGGGGAGGCCCGTGCTATTGTCTCCCAAGCTGTCACCGATGGGAGAGATGCAGCAAAGTTCACGATCCGATGTGGGCTGGACACGACCGACTCTGGGCAGATCGGTTGTTACAACGGTGGCCTTGAGACGCCATGGCTGGTTGCATACTTCTGGTTTTTCGGGGGATGTCCAACAGTCTCTCATGGACATGCGTTTTAATGATGGCTCCCATCTCTTTGGAGACAAAGCGGACTCTGCCTTGGAGAGATTCAAGGATTCCTGGGCTACGGCTCGGTCCCTTGTTCTTTCCGCTGCCCCTTGCCCCCAGCAGTCCACTTTTCGCCCCTTTCATGGCCACACCCAGCCACCGTGCAACCAATGCTGTTCAGCCGCTGTGTGGTCGGGGACGTGGAATCCTGCGTGGGGCAGGGAACCAGAGATATGCCCAGTCCACCTCTGCCCCCTCTGCAGCCTCCAAACCCTCCTTGTCGTCCCCTCACTCCGATCCAGTTGGCGGCAGGATTCGCCATCACCTGCCCCACTGGGAATCCATCACTACGGACAGGTGGGTTTTGAAGATCGGTCGAAAGGGCTATCCCCCCTCTTTTGAATCTGCCCCACCGGCCATTCCTCCATCACTCAGCCAACTCTCAGAGGATCATTTGCCACTTCTCAGCCAGGAAGTCGTGACTCTCTTGGCCAAGGAAGCTATAGAGATGGTCCCTGCGCCAGAAGTAGGTTGTGGTTGTTATTCCCGCTACTTTCTGGTGCCAAAAAAGGACAAGGGCTTACGTCCTATCCTAGACCTTCGGGACCTCAACTATTTCCTCAAAAAAGAGAAATTCAGAATGCTCACCCTGGCTCATGTTCTGTGTGCCTTAGACCCAGGAGACTGGATGGTAGCGTTGGACTTGCAGGATGCTTATTTCCACATCCCCATCCTGCCTGCCCACAGACGTTACCTACGATTCGTGGTAGGTCACGAGCACCATCAGATTACCATGCTCCCCTTCGCCTTACCAGCACCCCTTGGGTGTTCACGAAAGTGATGACAGTGGTTGCAGCTCATCTGTGCAAGTTAGGGGTCTGTCTTCCCCTACCTCGACGACTGGCTGTTGAAGGCGGACTTGCCCCAGAAGGTAGTCTCCCACCTTCAGGCTACGGCGAGCCTCCTGCACATGCTGGGGTTCACTATAAACGTGCCGAAGTCACACCTGACTCCCTCTCGCATGGTCCCTTTCATCAGAGCTGTTCTGGGCACAGTGCAGTTTCAGGCTTATCCTTCTGAAAAGCGAGTCCAAGATATTCAGGCTATGATTCCGATCTTTAAGCCTCTGTCTTGGGTTTCGATGAGACTGACTGAGGCTACTGGGCCTCATGGCCTCCTGCATCCTGCTAGTGACACATACCAGAATATGCTACATATGCGGGCTCTGCAGTGGGACTTGAAGTTCCAGTGGGTGCAGCATCAGGATAATCTCTCAGACATGGTCCAGATCTTGGAGGGGACTGTGAAAGGCCTACTGTGGTGGCTTTAGAATCCGCATTGGGTCCATGGCAGATACCTCTCCCTTCCCTAACCTCCCCAATCTGATCTGTCTATAGCAACAGATGCGTCGCTCTTGGGTTGGGGTGGCCATATGGGAGAGACTGAGATCGGAGGCCTCTGGTCTCTGGTGGAGTCTGGGCTCCATATCAACCTTCTGGAGCTCTGGCGATTAGGCTTGCGTTGAAAGCTTTCTACCCTCTCTCAAAGGGAAGGTAGTTGTGGTGTTCACAGACCGCCATGTGGAACTGCAACAAACAAGGCGGAGTAGGGTCCTGGACCCTTTGTCAGGAGGCACTACATCTCTGGACATGGCTGTAACATCAGGGCATTACACAGGTGGTTCAACATCTCGCGGGTTCTCAACGCCAGAGCGGACGAACTCAGCTGTCGATGCACCTCTGATCACGAATGGCATCTCCATCTGGAGGTGGCACAAGGTCTTTTTCAGCAGTGGGGAGAGCCTTGGTTACATCTGTTTGCCTCCGCAGAGAACGCGCATATGTCAGCGGTTTTGGGCTTTGGCGTTTCCAAGGCGGCACTCGCTCGGAGACGCCTTTCGTCTCGAGTGGAACTCTGGCCTCCTTTCCGCCTATACCACTTCTGCCCAGAGATCTCAAGAAGAACAGGAACTACCGGGCCCAAGTCATCTTGGTGGCTCCGGACTGGGCACGGGGAGAGTATGGTATCCACTGCTATTGAGTACGCCCATCGATCCTCCACTCAGACTACCTCTTCGGGCGGACCTTCTGTCGCAGCAGCAGGGGACGGTTCTCCACCCAACCCTGTCCAATCTCTGCCTTCATGCATGGAGATTGAGCGGTGGCAGTTGACGACTTTTGATCTTCCACTCGAAGTCTGTGATGTTACCTTGGCAGCCACGTGTCCCTCCACCAAAATGGTATACGCCTGTCGTCATAAATTTGTGGCATGGTGTACCAACAAATCTGTTGATTTCCCCTCTCTGCCCCTCTGTCTGAGGTTCTTTCGTTAGTTCGTTCTTTCTTTGGCCCAGCAGGGCTCTGCTTTGGGCACCCTTAAAGGGTATATCTGCCATTTTGGCCTTTCTTAGGTTACTTGATCAGCCCTCACTTTTTAAATCCCCTATTGTGAGTAGATTCCTAAAACGACTCACCCATTTATTTCCTCGCACTCTATCTATCATGCCTCAGTGGGGCCTCAATCTTGTCCTTACTTATTTGATGTGTACTCCCTTTGAGCCAATGCACAATTGTCCCTTACGGCTCCTAACCTTCAAAACTGTCTTTCTTGTTGCCATCACTTCTGCTCACAGGGTGAGTGAGCTTGAGGCCCTTTCGTCCAAACCTCCATTCTTGTCTGTGCACCCTGACAGAGTGGTGTTGCGCACTAAGGCTTCCTTCCTTCCCAAGGTGGTTACGCCTTTTCATGTAGGCCAGTCCATCACCCTGCCTACTTTTTACACACCACCACATCCTTCCCATGAGGAGGAGAGACTCCACTGTCTGAACCGAAAACAAGCATTGGCGTTCTATCTTAATCGTACTAAAGATATCAGGGTGGACGATCAACTCTGTCCGGTATGTGGGTGCGAAGAAAGGGATGGCGGTGCAAAACTCCATGGGTACTTCTTTGCATCAAGATGTGCTACGCTTTGGCCAAGAAGTAACCCCCTGAGGGCTTGTACATTCATTCCACCAGAGCGACTGCTGCTTCCACTGCGTAAGCACCCAGAGTTCCTGTCCTGGATATCTGCCAGGCAGCTATGTGGGTGTCCCAGCACACATTTGCTAAACACTACTGCCTGGACAGTCAGATCCGTCCGGACTGCTACTTTGGTCATTGTCCTGCAGGACTTTCTAGTATGATCTTGGTTCGCAGCCCACCTCCGAGGATGGCATTGCTTGGGTATCTCTTCTAAGGTAAGGAATCTACAACTAGAAGTCTATCAAATGTACAAGTTACTTACCTTCGGTAACAAAATATCTGGTTGAGACATATTCTAGTTGCAGATTTCTTACCGACCCACCCATTCTCCCTACTTGCGAACTGATTTCT
Organism: Pleurodeles waltl; assembly: GCF_031143425.1. Classification (NCBI taxonomy): domain Eukaryota; kingdom Metazoa; phylum Chordata; class Amphibia; order Caudata; family Salamandridae; genus Pleurodeles; species Pleurodeles waltl. Next base: position 12,099,284 of record NC_090450.1, on the reverse strand, counting down.
AGGGACAGGGATTTCCCCTTCAGGTCCTTAGCTCTGGTGTGCCAATCTCCGTGTTCTTAGCGGCTCTGCGCTTTGGCCTGGAAAGTCGTTCAAAGAAACTGACGTTGCTGCGCTGAGGCGGCGTTTATGTACTACTTCTGACGTCACCATGGTGACTACGATGCCCGTGGAGTCGACCGATGCACAAGGGTATTGCTCAAAGAAAAATCTCCAGATCCAGTCTGACGCATGGGGGAAATTCTAAGGTAAGAAAGCTGCAACTAGAATATATCTCTACCAGGTATTTTGTTACCGAAGATAAGTAACTTGTGCTTTTGGAATGTATTTGGCCAACTCCGGCAGCTATTTTAATTCAATGTTGCAATTGCAGTTGTAATTTTAAGCAGCCTTGGTTACCAGGAGAAGTCCACCCCGAACTGCCAGGTCATGCCCACTTTAACATGATCTACAGGAGGTCTTCCAAAGAAGCTGACCAACTGTCTTCTGACTCCAAAATGATGCTACCATGGTGTACCTGGATTTGCAAGGGTTTGACCTTGCTAAACCTATTCTACAAGTGTTTCATTGGATGCCAGCTTCAAATTCAAGAGTCATTACCCACAAGGTAAACTACAAAAAAGCCTTCCATGCCTTTAAAAAAAACAAAAAAACAAAAACCAATTAATGTTGACCCATACTACATTACTCACAACCACCTCTCAAAACCTGATTCCAAATTGCTGATTCAAGCAGCTAACACAGAGGTCAGTCTGTAGGTGCATTAGTCCCAGACCTGTGGAGCACCTTGGACCCTCCAACCAGAACCACTGCAATACCTTTGATTCAAGAAGCTTCTTAAAGTTGGTCTGTTTAGGAAAATGTTACCTTGAACCTGTCCACTGGATTGAATGTATGGAGAACATGGGTCGCTGGTCTTTCCTTCATCCAGATGTGCTGTTAATACCCATTCGATACCTTTCATTTATTGGTCCAAAAACATTTTGAAGTTATTGCAAGATGACGTTCAGTGCTGAACAAAAAAGAAAGCTAAATAATTTTTCTTCATAACCCATGAATCCTGGCCAACTTGTAATTTCTTCATGTCCATCAACAAAGCTGAAACAGCACTTATTCCTCAGTCCACGATTTAAATGCTAGATCCTCCGACGCACTGGCTCAATATACACAGTCTCACTTTCAGTGACTATGCAACCTGGACCACTTACTAGCAGAAAGTGAGGATGGAGAGTACCACAAATCGGAACTGAAGGCCCTGGGATTTAATTTATTGCCTTGTGGCCTAGGTTGTTTTGTATATGTGTATTCCTACATCTTGCATATAATCTCTGGTGGAGCACCATATTCGTTCTTTCAGGGGATAGGGTTTATTCCTCTAATTCTTTGGCTGTTTGTAGTGCTATGTGAGGCATAAAATATATTTGAGAGTTTCTGAATTGTGTGAGCAATTCCGTGGGTGCTGCAGGTAGGAGAGCTCCAGGTCAGACATACCTGCTTGGTGTGGTGATGGGAGGTGAGGCTTCAGGTAAAGCCTAATCTTTGTGACTCACCTAACTGTAAAGCAAGCCCTCGTCATCCGTGAGCCACATACTTAGGTTTTGTTTATTGCTGGTGGCGTTACAATTTTTTTTTTTTTTTTAATCATTGCATTAGCCCTGCTACAATCATTACACTAAACAGCACATAACATGTTTTCTAAGGCTTGTTAACAAATTAAGATGTTTGTGGTAGAGAAGATTAAACCAAGTGGTCTCATCGGGTTTTCTTTCCCAGAAGCCCTTGCACACCTCAAACTTTGACAAATAAACACATTTTCCTCACAGTTCTATGATGCAACATTCTGGAACCTGCAGAGAGCTACTAATTTCCTACCACCTTCCATCCCCCCCATTTCTTGCAATACAAATGGTACCCCACTTGTGTGGTTAGGCCTAGTGCCCACAACAGGAAAGGACTCAAAATACAATGTGGAAGCTTCAATATTTCCTGTCCCAAAAATGCTCTGATCTGGCAGTGGGAGTAGTACCATGTTTTTGGCTGGGTATAGACAGCCAAATAAGGAAACCTACCAAATCCAGACATTTCTGAAAACTAGACACCCATGGGAGTCCAGGGCGGTTTGCCTTGCATGGGTCCCACACAAGTGGGGCAGCATTTTTAGCAGGACAAGTGGGGAAACGCTGGGTGGTTGGGATTTTGTGGATTCCTTCTGATTCTGGAAGAATGTCACAGTAATACAAGGAAATAGTTCGATTTTAGTCAGGTTTTGAGGGCACGTTGCCTGGGGTGCAAACTGAAGTAGGAATTACTGGAGTGTCCTGGGTGGCTTACACTAACTGCAAAACGATGTGATAACCGGCAACACAATGCATTTTGAGCCTCAAATCATTCCTGATTGCCTTAAGCAGGAGTTGCCTTTTTTCCTCACTTGATGGTTGTTTTATTTCTCGTTCTTTTCTGTGGATTTAGAGAAGGGATAGTAAAACATTTTTAAAAGCTGTTTGGTCCCTTAACTCAATATAAGGTAAGATTTGACCATTAAAAGAGGAGGTTTAAAGCCAGGCAGGCTGCCTGTATTAACTTTAGATTTTTTATTTCTCCCTATTGTATTTCACATACTTTTCAGTTCTACACCTATACCGAGGTGTTCAGGTATGCGGCAAAGAGGTTGTGTGCTTAAAAAAAAAAAATCGTGGAGCACTCCCAACTAGACTTTTTTTTTTTTTTCTTCTTAATAAAGCATTTAATAGTTAAATAGCAGTGTTTAGAGATGGTGCACCAGGGTTGGTCTCTTGCCCAGACTAAGAGGGGGTGCCGTCCTTGCAGATAAGGGCTGCTCATGAAAATAACCTAGGGCTAGATGTACAGAGTGCGGAGTTCCGAAAAACTCAGCGGAGTGCTGCAGAGTTTTTTCTCTCAAGCGAAATTTCTGAATGCGAGTGGTCACGGTATGCCGCGACCGCTCACGATGAGAAAGCTGCCACTCGCATTGAGGAAGCTGCAGCTCGAGTAGAAAATCTACTTGAGCGGCAAAAAAGCACCCTCTGGCACTCTGTGTGATGCTGTTCGCAGTAATTTTACAGCGTGTGAGAAACTCCTGCGCTCAAAAAATTAGTGCAAACAGCACTCCGTACCCAAACACTGCCACTCATGGAACACCAAGTAGCGCCGCAGAGTATTTTCTGCACTTTGCGGAGTTCCATGTATGAGAACTCCGTGAAATCCACCCAGGCCTAGTGTTAGGAAGGCTTGTCTAGGGCATCCCTTCCTAGTACCTTATTGAAGTGGGAATGTTTTGCGACAGAAATGTGGTTTCAAAATATTCGTATTTTACCGCCTACTTTGGGTAGGTGGTAACCCATTCGCAAATGGAAAGGGGTCCCTAGGGGACCCCTTCCCGTTTGATTATAGTTGTAAAATAATTTTTAAGAGCAGGCATTGGTCCCATTGACCACTACCTACTCTTTAAAAAAAAAAAAAAAAAGAGAAAGCTTTTCATGTTTCTTTTTTAAATGGATCCTGTTTTCCTTTGAGGAAAACGGGCTGCTTTGAAAAAATAAAAATAAAAATATATATTGCTTTATTTAAAAGCACTTACAAAACTCGTGGTCTGCTGACCCCCAGCAGGCCACCATCCCTGTGATTTTAGCAATTCCAGTGGGTCAAAAAGTGAGACCTACCTCATGAATATTAATGAGGTAGGTCTATTTGCGACCACCTCGCAGAAAGTATAAAACACACTTTTGTACTTGAATGTTTGTGATCTGCAAATAACGAATCGCAAAAATTCACTGAGGCAATTGCAAAGCTGACCCTACATACATCTGGCCCCTAGTGATTGGAAATCTAAGGCCTCTAGAAGGTGCGTGTTCCTGTGCTAGGCAGGATGCCTGACCTTGGAATGAAGGTCATATCACCTAGACACTCATTACCACTGGTGCAAGCGCCCACCTGAACTCATCTGGTTGCATGCAATAAGATCGCTGTTAAACCTGCCAGAATATTGCATGTTTATAAACCGTGCATTTTCCACCGGCTTTCAGAATTCCGATTGTACCTGGGAGCCTCTGTCCACACATGCCATGCCGCCCATCTTGGCACCGGAAGCGCGCCACGGGCCACACCAGGAATGTGCGGGCAGCCATGGCTGCGGGGCTGGCCCTGATCTGCGAGGGTTAATCATTCACACAGCACCGCGCGCTCTCTCCAGAGTGGCACATTTTTTCCAGAGTGCCAAAAGCGCGGAGCCAGGGTGCCTTTCTGACATCCTCTTTGGACTGGTTTTCCATATTTGGAAATGTTTACCCAATGCACTGATCTATCGAAAGGGGCGGGGCGGTGACTCAGGCCCGCTTGGAGCAGGATATGAATTCTTTTTTCTGAAAAGTTAATGTCCTCCTAACCCCCCATGCTCGCTTTTCGAGGCTTTACCGACCTTCCATGTCTCTTCCCGTCTGCCCGCAGGCGAAGCCCGACGCACCGCGACCTGAGCTCGCAGTGAGTAGCTAACGATTGCCAGAACCCGTGCTTTACACGGATGGATTGAATTAATGATTGTATGCACGAGGGAGGGGCAAGGCATGTCCCATCTTGTGCAGAAAGCTCGATTTCTTTCAGTAGGCCTTTCTGTGGGGAGTGCACGGAGTGTGTCCTCGTCGCCATGATTGTATGTGTCTGGTTTATGGCGTGCAAGGCCCCTGTGTGATGTGTTGCTCTGGTCCCTTCCCCTCTTTGAATGCTGGGACTTGTAGTCTTATGTATTGGAATTTGATAAACAGGACTGTAGCAGAGCATCACGCCTGACCCTTGGAAACGTGGCATGGGTGTTGGAGTAAGTGGGTGTAGCAGCCGGACTCCTAGACTTTGCATTTTGCAGGTTTGGGGCTAAAGGTCCAGTTCCTTTCTTTGGCACTAATCGCTCCGTCTGCAAGAAATATGTTCTGCTTTCAGTGGTTTGCGGCTCACTGGCATGTCGGAACAGGCCCACTATATTGTATTTTGCTGTGAAATTCCATCTTATCCTTAAATTTACAGCGAATTTGAATGCTCTGTAAAATGTGCATGAAATGTCAGTATTGGCTCTCCGTAAGCACGAGGTTTCTGTCATTCACTAGTACATTTGTAGTTATCTGAGTTTCAAGCAGTTCTCTTCTGTGAATGTCGACATCTTTCCTCTTTCTAGCATGCATCTATTGTCACTGATAAATTGGCGTGACTCCATTGTCTGTAATCTTGGCCGGCTACTGCTTAGTAAATGGTAGGCCAACCTAAGTGAATCCAGTGGTGATTGGTCAGGATGTCTCCCCCCAGACCCTATCATAGATGATCATTGTTGAGTCTCTTCCTGAGGGGGAGTGGCTCTGTGGAATAATGAGCCTGGATCTTCCCTGCTCTCATGGCTCTCATCCATGGCCTTGCTCTTGAAATCCCAGTAGTTGGACCTTTCCTGTTCTACACAGTGACTGGTAAAAGGCCTAGGGCAGGTTCCCTAGAACACTGGCACCTTCACAGGCGTGTCGTCCTGCCACCTCAGCCAGAAGCTCTCTCCAGCCAAGACTCCCTCTTATAGGCCAACAGAGACTCCAGTCTCTTGGAGAAGCTGCAGGGTGCTTCTGGGGAGCATCACCAGAGCTTCTCTAGTGAGTCTTGGAGTCCTGGCGACGACGGCTAGTGTGTTTGTACTGGGTTTGTTCGCAGGTATGGGGGGGGAGGCCCATGTAACTGCTGCTGTAGTGAATAGTTTAGCATCTCTATGGTTTGAATTAAACTGTGGTCTGGAAAAAATCTGAACTTGACACATTAATGCCCGATAAGGTACACTCTGCGTGCCAAGGTAAACTGGGGACAGCCCAATTACCCCTTGCAAACCTTGGTAAATGCATCAATAGCAAAAAAGGTGGTTAACTTCCCAATAAGGATACGTAACAAACATCCTTTAATGAGCACAATAGTAGTGGCCTGGCTCACCATTGGTCAGATGCATTAACATTGCATCAAGTGCTGTGTGTATACACCTGGTATTGTGTCCTGTGTCTGGTTGCCACCTGCATGCCCTCCGTCACGTGGAAGTATCGACTCTGAGGTCGCCTCTGTGAAGTGGGCAGCGGAAGAGGTGAGGAATGCCCTGTACTATCCCTGCAAGCCTCTGATGGCACTTATGATCCAAAGATGGGCAGACTCTGGGCTCTTATAATGGTTCTGTTCTGCTTTTCCTTTCTTCTTTGTTTAGAGTAAATAAAGAAACGCAAAAAAGTTCCACGCTCCTTACAAGGAGTCCTAGTCACTGTTCTGGACTGTCTTAATGCACCATCGTATTGACAAGTATCGCATCCGAGTAACAAACTTGCATGTCGATTAAAGCTCCTGGGCACATGGAATCTAGCTGCGGACATCTCTAGAGAGCTAAAACCCTTTCCACACTGGTCGGTACCAGCCATCTTACTAAACCCATTCTGCGGTCCCTGTGCAAACCGTTAAGTAAATATCTGCCCAGAGGCTGCATTATTTATAATCCCGGTTATATAAATGTGCGTATGATTGCTATATAGCATATGTGGAGTGTGGGGGACCTGTTCCCATATCGGTCCCTAGGGCACGACAAGTTTTCTTTTTTTCTTGTTTTCTGCCGGGAGTGCTAGGGTAGAGGTGGTGGGATGAATTTGGGCTACTAACGAGAACGTTCCAGTAGCCCATTCTGGGGGGGTTGCTTCGGGCTTAGTCAGGAAATGACCTGGGAAAGGAATATGTGTATGTGTGTGTGTGTGTGTGTGTGTGTGTGTGTGTGTATATATGTATATATATATGTATGTAACTGCACTTCGTTTCGGCAGCTGTGATCCCCGTGGACCTATTGTCAGTTATCATTTATTCCCTCATGGTCCTCACTGAATTCTTTGCGCCCTTTGATTGATTGAAGATGCTCTTTCAGGGTCCCCTCCGTCACTCCCTCAGCTGCCTGCTTTGTCTAGTTCCCCAGTCCTCACTTCCTCCTTCCACAAGCGCTGTCTAGTTCTCCCAGTCAAGGATGTGCATGAGTATCTGTGTGCACAGCAGTAATACTTGATTACAGCCGACTAAAGGTCATTGGTGGTATTCACATACCTCCGCTGTTCGTTCGTCAGGATAAAGGCGTAGATGTGCTGAATGAGGATGTTCTGCTGGGACAGGCAGTGTGTAGGGGGTGCTCGGTGCTCATTTATTGCCAGTGTCAGTCTGTCCTGGTCTTCATCTTGAGATGCCAAGGAAGAACGGGGTAGATAAACCTATTGTACTCTCCTATCGGGGCACGTCCTCCGCTACCTGGTCACTGAGGAGAAGCTTGCCTCAAAAGTACTATATGAATGCTGTTAGCCAGGGAATTTGGTTGACTGCAAACTCTGCTCCTGCAAGAAGCTGCAGAAAAGATAGTCAGTTTCATCACCCGCAGGAGGCCCTGGGCCATGTGCATTTTACAAGAATTCAGTTTATCTTGCAGTTTTGGGAGCTGTCTGAGGGATTTGGAGTTTATATGAAGCCCTTTATGCATTGATGTTTACCATGCATGGTGGTAGATCGCTGTGTTTGGAAGGCATTGCAGGGACTGTGTTCCTTCCAGGTATTTGACAGTGGCTCATGTCACTTTACCTTTGTGTTCTGTGCCCTGTTATTATGCTTTTTCCATCTTGAGGGAAGAACGCGCGCAGCTCCATATGTTTCCATTACACGTAGTGTCACTGGTCTGCACAGGAGATGTAGCCAAGTACCCAGCTTTGTTTGAGCACCTAAGGTTCCTGACATGGAAGCCGTAGGAATGAAAGCTGAACTGGCTTACCTTGGGACTGTCGACACTTGTGCGCAGGCTCATCACCGGTGCATACACCTCTTCTTTTTTACAGAAACTGCGCCCTTTGCATCACACATAGCGGGAAACCAGTAGCTGTGCTATTTGCAACTTATAAACCAACTCAGATCTTCCGACTTAGTATAGATAAAAGAAACGGGGCACTTTCACCAAAAGGCACTTATGGACCACTTTCCATGGTGCATGGACGATGAACACGCTTGATATAACCCGATCCTTCTATATGAAAGGCTGCAGCTCCCAAAAGCATCATTTTTGGGCCATCACAATGTAAACTAGAGGACAGAAGTGCTGGGTGAAGTGTTTTATGGGAGGCCATCGATTCTGGAGGTTTATATTTGTGGAGTGATGTTTTTGCTTTGCTCCTCTTACCTGAACTTTCAGAAAGCGAAAGAGACTGGAGTCAGACTGCTGAGATTTCAGTTCTGAACCTGCTGACCACTAGCAGCAGCATGCAGCAAACAGTGAGCCGGATCCATGTCATGTAAGCCGGGCTCCCAACATGCGAGTGGAAGTAGGGCGTAGGGGTCCAGGGACCTTGCGAATGACCAGAAGGGCACATCCAGTGGCTTAGCATGGCCTAAGTGGGTCATAGTGGGAGCACAGTGCTTCGCGGGAGAGGCTGCATTTGTACTGTCAGACACCAGAGGGTGCCAAACTAGAACAAGCATTTACAATGCACTAGGGTCTCACATTTGTCTGAGTTACAGCTGTTGTAAACTCCCAACCGGATTTTTCCTGCCTCAAAAGAAAAAAACAGCGCGATCGCGCTGTACAGTTCACACACAGTGCAATTATGAACTTAACGGCAAAAGTGCAATTAACGAAACGCTCGACTTCTGCCCAGCGAGATCGCGCTCCAAAAACAGAGAAAAAGTAGTCCACAACCACAGCGAGCCTCGCATGTTTTCCGTACTTGGTCGCTGCGCTCGAGGAGGTCTAACCACAGAAAAGGCATGATGTATGTGTGCCTTCCACTAATCAAAAGAAGCGGATTGTAACAGGCAAGCCAACTTGCCTATGAAAGACACTGACGTGATGTCGACGGGGCTCCGAGCCCTTTTCTGATGCCTAAAGCGTCTCGCTAGCGAGCGCATGCGACGCAGGCTCGACCCTAAAAAGGGCAGCAAAGTTCAGTGTTTTGAAGTTTCTGTGGAAAAACAAATGTCCTCTTTGGTGGTTGGTTATCAGTTATAATCGGTTTTAATAGGACACCGGAAGCCCTACATAGAATGGATGAAGGACACACCAGGTAGATAAAATAGGTCCAGAATATAAATTGATTGCATCAATTATTGTATTTTACCGAAAAATTCAGTAAAAAAAAAAGTACAAAATCAGGGTGTTGTAAACAGTAATAAGGTGCAGTGTTCAAGTGGATTGAATATGCAAAAATTGAGAGAGAAGAATTTCCATCTTCAAGAAGACAAGAATGGCTGTCTGCAATAATGGACGCTTGGGTGTGGAAGAATGTCTTCTTGCGGGCCCTTTGGATGAGTGGTTCAATGTCAGTCACAGTGTAAGCACTTCAGGTTTCAGTTCCAGTTAACACTTCAGTAATAGCATCAGTAGATAGGTACCCTACATAGGGCACATAGGTGTGGTAACCTGTATTGATCAGTAGACAAACTACATGACATCAGAAGGTGGATCTTTGCAGTAATATTGGAGGGCACATGAGAATTGGAAGCCCTGTCTTCCAGGAGAAGGAGGGTCACTGCTAGGCCTTGCCAGGGAATGAGAGATTTTCAGACGGCGTTGAGTATGTGTCTGTGACAGAGTTCATTATATTGGAGCATGAAGATGAAGCCTTGTGGGTTTGGGGGATGAACCCATGACCCCTTGGAAACCTACTGGGTAGAAGGAGCAGCAAGCTCTTACACACCTGAGCGGCGGCCAAAGAATGTCAAGCTGGGAGGAGGATGGCAGGTCCATTTTATTTTAGTCTTAAATCCAGATGACCTTTCTACGGTGGAAATTTACTCCAGACAAAGGCTAGGGTAAAAGGTTTGTCATGGTGGGTGAATGGGTTGTAGGGGAAGTGAATTTGCAGTTGGTCATCAGATTTGCAGCTGCATAAAGATGTGATACTGTTTCCTGGTGTGAAAATGGAAGTCACAAAGTTTGCTAAGAGTTCATTTTCAAAGTCAACTTCAGTAAACAATTGTGATTTTTTTTTTTGATTTTTTTTTTCTTTTCCAAAGTCATAAATCTGCACTAACACAAGGACATGCACGTGGGGCACTTTTGCAACTTTCTTTTTTTCAAAGAATTGGGCCAGTAATTAATGTTTATGATGCCCATAATGGTTTTACACTGATTCTCTTATTTTTAATATTTCATGCATCAAACACCATTCACTAAATGATGCGTCAGCGAAATATATAGACAAAACTTGTTTTTCAACTTACTTATTTACATTTTATTTTTAAAGCAAAAAAATCCGAAATCCTGCTTTCATGCTAGTGAACGCATCTGCATATAAACAGGGAGCAAACTTGTGGCCGTGCAACCAGCCTCGGATTGTTAGATTTTGCGAACATATGTTCACTTCTTTTTTGCTGGGACCAGTCATTAATGCCAGCTCTGCTCACAGCTTTTTCCTTCAGCACTGGCTCTAATAGTAAAGGCTTTTGCATTAATGAGTCCTATAAACAAGCTTGGAAATGGATACATATAGCTAGAAACCGTGCCTTAAAGCCAGCCAACCCTTTCTCAGAAATGTTGTCAGTCAGAGGTCTGTGCTGCAGGGGGTTGGGCCTAATTAGCATGCAAGTCAGTTAAACATGAAACTTGTTATCCTTGACCCCAAACAATATTTCCTGGGTGCATGGTGGTAGGGTTCCACACATCTGGGAGTCACCTTGAGGGGTGAACCATCTCCAGTGACTGTGCACAACACACAAAACCCCCAAACACTATCTGTCCTTCTCTGGGGACACCACATTTCCAAAATCTACCTCTGCGCTTGAATATGTTTTCAATTGAGGGTACATTTAAGGTAATATTTTCACTAAACTGCCATTGCCATGGGTCCTAGCGAACTCTGGGGGCACCTTAGCAATCCATGTACGAGTGAGTGCCTGTTATTAATGGACCAAATGGATCTTATGCTGCTGCGAGTTCACTTAACGCCAAGTCCCTCCCTTTTTTTGGCTTTTGAATATCAAGGCAGTGAAGACGCACAGTCAGGTTTACTCCTGAAGGGTGTGGTGGACAGCATGCTCAGTCACAGTTAACACTGCAACATTGAACAGAGAATACAAGATGAATGTAATCTCCAAACCTTCTTTGCATTAAAACACTCTTAAGCATAACAATGTTTCACTTGGGCCCTCTCAAACGGGTGAGTTATGTTTAGTTCACTCCACTGTGGATGGTGTTCTCCAAAGTGACTGACCATGTGTCAAATCCCCACCCCTCCTGCCTCACTGCTGAAGTTGTACCTGGTCTGAATTTTCTCTAAAGTGTTAGTTTCAGGTCTGGCCTTTATAGTCTTATATGTATATGTCCACAGTTTCGGAGGGCATGTACCATTGATTGGCACTATGGCAGGGAGCGTTAATTGGTCTGCAGATTGGTCAAGCATGTTAAGATTTCTCTTCCCCTCAATCTGAATAACCCACTTTTAGGGGTGTCAACAAAGATTCTCTCTCCTTTCAGCAAATGCGTTTTTGTCTAAAGAGAACAGTCGGTTAAGTTGGCAATGCTCCTGTGCTTGGTATCAGACGTGTGAGTGCTAGGTGTGTCAGGCAAAATGTTTTTTTGCCAGACAGCGTAAGTTTTACATGTACCAGGAGAACTGAATTCAATTCTTGTTCTATCTTGTACCCAGCTGTTACAGATGCATCCGAATTCTGTGTGTGGTTCACAGCATCAAGGCGTATGAGAATAAGCTATGGCCATGGATGAAGGCTCCTTCAGTAGCTTGATGGAGACAGTGGGTTGAGTGCACAAGAAGCAGGCATTGATACCACATTTGACCAGAAATATCTTAGCCTAGAAGGCATCCATCTTGGAGGGACTCCTGAAAGACACACTGTTGGCTTTCAGCGGGAGGTCCGACTCAACTTTCTAACAGTTCTGTTTTCAGCTGTTGTAAGGTAGTGGCTCTTTGCCAGTCAGAAACTTTTGGACATGCCTAGTGGTTGCCTCTGGTCCTGACATAACAGTGCACAATTTCATAGCTATTGAGGAAATTCTGGCAAGGATTATCCTACCCAGCATTAGGTGAATTGATCTTATGGGCCACACTCCTGGTTAGGTTGAGCATAGGTAATTAGTCTTCCGGCTCCTATGATGCTGTGTTTCTAGTCCAAGGAATTATTTTTGCAGTCTGGACACTTGTTTACGGTTGTAAGCTGAAGTGAATCTACTTGTTTGATAGCCAGGATGTCATCCTTGAATATTTAGGTTATTGGTTCTTCCTTTTTGATTGCTAGTTTCAAAACAAAAAAATAGATGCTGGGAAATGGCATAAGGAGCTGAAGTTGGTGTAGAAAGAGGAAATTATGCTGTTCCTATAAGATACTGATTTTCTGGTTGGTTTCAACTGATCTCTCCAATTTTGTGGATCCATGGGAAATGTAGTTCTATTTCTTCTCATTAGTGTTGGTTTTGGAATTGCTGCTGAGCTTAATAAAAAAGAAAAGAATTTGCATAATCCTTGCCTCTGTATACCCAATAGAATTGAAACATTCCTTCTCGATTTCCAGAAATGTGGTTTTCTGGTTTCATGCAAACGTGCAAAAAAACAAATTAACAAATTGTTCAGTAGATACACATCAATCATTCTATATAACTTCTGCCTACTGGATTCCTTCTTACCATCACCCGCAGCTATCCCACCTCCCCAACTGCAACCCCGAGACAGGATCTATAATTAAAGGCTACTAAAGTACCAGCCACAATTGTTCTGTATTTGGTTTCTTAACATCTGTTTTAGGAGTGTTCACATTTGTTCAGGTTTTGAAAGATGTCGAAGAATTCTCTGAACTGCATGATTGCAGTTGTAGGTCTCTTATGGGCTGACAATACTTGCATTTCCCCAGGAGATGCTTGAACCTTAATTTGATATAGTTCAACTGTCCAGTAGGAAGAGGAAACTGCACAGACCCCAGGGTTGTGCCTGAGCAGCAGTCGAAGCCGCTCAGACCAATGCTGGTAGGATTGCTGGGGAGCCTGTGCTGGTGTCCCACTGAATGCTTGGTTACCAGAAGAGAAAAGGAAGGAGCGCAAGGTGGTGTCCCTGAAGGTAAGTGGTTTTTTTTTCCTTCCTCCCCTTCATACTTGCAGTGGCCGCTGCTGGCAGAATTTAAAACCTGACTCGTGACTGGCACATGAGCAGAAGTGGGCATTATATCCTGGTGTAGAATTTAAAACATCAATTCCTCTCGGTACAAGATACCACCTGACATTTACTCAGAGAGAAAGGACTTGTAAGATATTTGCTGCCTCTTCCATGGTGCACATCTGTCTGCTTTGCATCCAGCGTTTTGTAAGTGACACCAACCCTTTATAGGAACATGGTTTTCTGCTGTTGAGAAGCGTTGCTGATGGGTACTGCAGTGTAGTCTGAGATACTGCGATATCTTCGGAAAAGCATGTACGTCCAATAGCTTTTTTAATTCATATTTTGGAAAATTATTGGTAAGACTGCAATATTCTAGGTAAGACTCACCCCCCCCCCTCCAAAAAAAAAATATAAATAAATAAAAACACCCTTGTAGTGATCAGCCAAAACCCTTGGGAGAGGGACAGGTTTTATGGTTCTGCTCCCTCGGACGGGGCACTGTTGGGCTTGGTCGGGCATTTTTATCAGAGCTGTGTTTTTGTCTATTATTAAACCTATAGTTACTGGCTGTGATTTCAACGCCTGCGTGGGCTTGGCTCATTTGGGCTTTCAGCTTCTTTTCTTTGGATGAGTGGTGTTTGTGGAGGGACGCCGTGGTTGTGTTTGAGAGTAGGCAGCAGGTCCAACTCCAGCAGGGTGTGCATTTTTACACTGCCCCTGAATGCTGCTGTGCTATACAGTGCAAGTTTAGTGAGTAGTGAACTCAGTCATTTCTAGGCACTTGACTTGGTGCTTGTGGAAGAGGCTAGATTGGTGGTCAGGGTGGCTAAAGTCTCCCAAAGTAGTGGAAGTGGCTGGCACCTCAAGTGGGCACCTGGAACTTTGCTAGTTCCGCAGTACACAGCTGTGGAAACTACCCTACTGTGCTGTGTTAAAACTGTGATCTGAAAGGCATGCAGATTTAGAACTCAATCAGGATTTGTAAAGCTCAGCTAATCACCCTACAGGGTATTCAGATGCTTTCAGGTACCGGAGGCTCATTCAAACAGCCAGTTCTTTAGGGCTCTTCGGATTTCCAGAATTGAGGTGATGGTCCGGAGCTGCTTGTGGAGGCTGCTCAAAAAACAGAGGGACAAGCAAGGAGAAAGCAGTGAAAATGAGGGAAAATAAATGAGAAGGCACACAAAAAAGGAGGGAAAATAGAAGAGAGAAACCAGTGATGAGGACAGCTGGGTTCAGACCTGCTCGATGGGGTCTCACTGAGGCCTCCATTAAGTAGGTCCTCGGAGGAGCACTTGGAGGTGGTGGGGTGGTGGCTAGACAGGAAACTATGGGTGACATGTGGGAGTGGCAATAGTGGGGGGGGGGGGGGGAAGCGAGGAGAAAGCAGTGAAAATGAGGGAAAGAGCCAGAAGACAGGCGCAAGAGTGATGCAGCAGCGTGGGGAGAGCGTGCTTGGGACGTGCTCTGAAGTTCTAGAATTTAAGGACAAGCCCAGTCAGGAATCGTAGGTCCTCTTTTCCCTGAGGTAGGAGGTATGTTTCCTCCATGCCCATCTCAGAACCCCTCCCTGTCATACTTTTGGTAGTTCACCTGCCCACCATGCTGGCCAGCCTTAGCTACTATCAACGCTTTAATACCTCAAAGGCCAAGGGGGTGATGGGAGTGACCTGAAGACTTTAAAGGTGGTATAAAGGGTGCAACAGCTTTACGTTCTTGGGAACCCATAGAAGGTGGTGGTATCCGCAGCAGCTCCATTCTGCTACCCCCAAACACACCACCACCACCTCCTCCTTCCCTTCTGCCCCTGTATCTATGTGCAGTTAATGCGAACAAGTGCATATCGAAGGTTGAGTATTGTAAATGAATGTATTGTCATTGTAAATGAGTAGTGAGCTTGAGTGCCTGCAAGGCCAGGTCTGTTCTAAATGTCCGAGTTCAGGTAGGTTTGTTTCACTTCGGCTCTGTGTAATGCATTCCACCTTTTATTTGGTTGTTTTGCCAGAAGTGTGTTGCAGTTTTCATGAAACGTCTCCTTCATGGTGTCCAAGGCTGCCTGACGGTTGTAGCTCTGAATGCCTCAGTGTGGCGGTAAATGTACAGTATTGGGGCTCGTGTGGGGGTAAGGGTGGAGTTTTACCTTCACAACCGGATCAGCACGCTCTCCTTACTCTCGCCATGTCGTACAGCGGTACTCCTGAGTGTAGGCAGGTGATGCGTGTGCTTGGAAGGCTTGCCACGCAGTCAGTCGGCTACATCACAGGGTGCGTGAAGCCTTGGGACAAGGTCTTGTCTGCCTTCAGCTTCTGTTGGTGAACATTGCACCGTTGCTCGGTGGTGGCCACCTTTGGTTGAACAGGTGTCTTCTTAAACCACCCAGCCAGTGTGGCAGCTAGCCAGCCCACCCCATGTGGCGAGGGAGGCCTCACGAAGGACTATATATCACTGCAGCTTCTAGCAGAGGGCGTTGCTCAAGTGGAACCAACTCTGTCTGGCTCCATCTCAAAGCACGGCCTCTTCCAAGAAATAGCTCAAGATCTCTGTTCTACGCTGTCATAAATTCATGTTTTTTTAAAAAAAAATTTTTTTTTACATCACATCTGAGTTACCTCCGTAGTAATTTACCTTTTTAAATTGCTCTATGTAGGTCACAATAGTAAATGTTTAGGTACACTCTCGACTTGACTAGATAATGTAAGTAGGTATTTCAACCAAATTTTTCTCCAGACTCTTAAACATTCAGAACCCCTTTACCAGACCTCTCTGTGAATTGAAGAAACTGAATGTCTCCAAATCAGATCTCGTCTCTGGCGCTATATCTCTAAAAGTGTCTTTCATCAGTGTCTTGTATTGTGCAGTCTCTTCTTCATGGAAACCTTCCAGTGTCCCCAGCATGTCTCTTTGGAGTGGCCCCTCCTGCCTCCGTCTTCACTCGTGGTCATAGACGGACAGTCTGCATCATTCCATCTTTGACGTTCCCTAGAAGGGAGGATGTACATTTCTCATGCATGTTCCACTCCCTTGGCTCTCCTCCCCTCTGGCCCCCAGTGAAGAATCCAGTATTTTGTACTTCCCTAGAAAGGTCAGGACCCAGCTCTTGGGTCGAACCTCCTATTAAAGTGTTTGCTTCATCCATCTCACTCTCATTAGAAAGCATCAAGAGACTTTGTTTTTTTTTATTTATCCATTAGCAGTAAGATTTTGAGAAAAATGTTTACCATGTTCTGCAAGGTGGTCAGGTGAGGAAGTGGAATGAATTTGCATAGTATGGTGTCTTGTAGATTGTATCATCATGTCATGTGTTATCTCCGCTGATGCGCCCATATCAAGGACAAAACTGGTCCTGGATTACTTGTGTTATGGTTCAAGGAGGACCAGGCCTGTCAGTTTGGGCTGGACTGTTCTCATTGGAGCAGGATCAAGACAAATTTGCCTCTAGCTGGGTCCAAACTGAGGTGGCATAGTGTGCAAAGTAATGATGGATTGGGATGCGGCCCGAGTAATTACCAGTGGCTGAGATTAATTCAAGTACACCAAGAATCACTTCTTTAAAAAAACTTTAGTGTGTTGCGCTAAGTAGGACCGGTATGCCTGAACATGGGTCCCGTGCACACTATCTCATTAGAATCAACCTAAACCTGTCTGATGAGCTCTAACTAGAGCGAAACAGTACTGCACTGCTTGTTTTCTGGTTCAGGGAAGACCTGGCCTGGCAGTTCGTACTGGACTGCTCCCACTGGAGCAGGGTCGAGACTGATTTGTATATGTCTGGGTCCAAACTGAGGTGGCATGATGAGCCAAAGAACAAGGGAGTGGGATGAGGCCAGACTAATTACCAGTGGCTGAGATGAATTCTATCCATCTCTTTTTTGTTGTTGTAAACTTTCTGTTGAGGAGGGGCAATTTAGGGCTGAGGTGTAAAAGTGAAAGTTGCCATCCTGTTGGTGGATGTCGGCCCCGTGGTGTGGCTTCCGTGGGTGGATGCCAGCCCGTGGTGTGGCTTCCGTGGGTGGATGCCAGCCCGTGGTGTGGCTTCCGTGGGTGGATGCCAGCCCGGTGGTGTGGCCTCATGTGGGTGGATGCCAGCCCGGTTGTGTGGCCTCATGTGGGTGGATGCCAGCCCGGTTGTGTGGCCTCATGTGGGTGGATGCCAGCCCGGTGGTGTGGCCTCCTGTGGGTGGATACCAGCCCGTGGTGTGGCTTCCATGGGTGGATACCAGCCCGTGGTGTGGCTTCCATGGGTGGATACCAGCCCGGTGGTGTGGCCTCCTGTGGGTGGAGATGCCAGCCTCTGGTGTGACCTCCGGGGGGATGGGGCGGGGGGGGGGGGGAGAATACCAGCCCGGTGGTGTGGCCTCCTGTGGGTGGATGCCAGCCCGGTGGTGTGGCCTCCTGTGGGTGGATGCCAGCCCGGTGGTGTGGCCTCCTGTGGGTGGATGCCAGCCCGGTGGTGTGGCCTCCTGTGGGTGGATGCCAGCCCGGTGGTGTGGCCTCCTGTGGGTGGATGCCAGCCCAGTGGTGTGGCCTCCTGTGGGTGGATGCCAGCCCGGTGGTGTGGCCTCCTGTGGGTGGATGTCAGCCCCGTGGTGTGGCCTCTTGTGGGTGGATGTCAGCCCCGTGGTGTGGCTTTCGTGGATGGATACCAGCCCGTGGTGTGGCTTCCATTGGTGGATGCGAGCCCGGTGGTGTGGCCTCCTGTGGGTGGATGCCAGCCCGGTGGTGTGGCCTCCTGTGGGTGGATGCCAGCCCGGTGGTGTGGCCTCCTGTGGGTGGATGCCAGCCCGGTGGTGTGGCCTCCTGTGGGTGGATGCCAGCCCGGTGGTGTGGCCTCCTGTGGGTGAATGCCAGCCCGGTGGTGTGGCCTCCTGTGGGTGAATGCCAGCCTGGTGGTGTGGCCTCCTGTGGGTGGATGCCAGCCCGGTGGTGTGGCCTCCTGTGGGTGGAGATGCCAGCCTCTGGTGTGACCTCCGGGGGGATGGGGGGGGGGGAGAATACCAGCCCGGTGGTGTGGCCTCCTGTGGGTGGATGCCAGCCCGGTGGTGTGGCCTCCTGTGGGTGAATGCCAGCCCGGTGGTGTGGCCTCCTGTGGGTGAATGCCGGCCCGGTGGTGTGGCCTCCTGTGGGTGAATGCCGGCCCGGTGGTGTGGCCTCCTGTGGGTGAATGCCGGCCCGGTGGTGTGGCCTCCTGTGGGCGGATACCAGCCCGGTGGCGTGGCTTCTGTGGGCGGATACCAGCCCGGTGGCGTGGCTTCCGTGGGCGGATACCAGCCCGGTGGCGTGGCTTCCGTGGGCGGATACCAGCCCGGTGGCGTGGCTTCCGTGGGCGGATACCAGCCCGGTGGCGTGGCTTCCGTGGGCGGATACCAGCCCGGTGGCGTGGCTTCCGTGGGCGGATACCAGCCCGGTGGCGTGGCTTCCGTGGGCGGATACCAGCCCGGTGGCGTGGCTTCCGTGGGCGGATACCAGCCCGGTGGCGTGGCTTCCGTGGGCGGATACCAGCCCGGTGGCGTGGCTTCCGTGGGCGGATACCAGCCCCGTGGTGTGGCCTCCTGTGGGTGGATGCCAGCCCCGTGGTGTGGCCTCCGGTGGGTGGAGACGCCAGCCTCTGGTGTGACCTCCTTGGGGGGGAGGGGATGCTAGCCAGTGGTGTGGGCACCTGCGGCTCGATGCCAGCCTTTGGAGTTCAGCCACCTCTGCCTTCAGATAAGCCTGGACTTCAGAGGTCTGTTGTGAGTTGAGCTGTCGCCTCGCCTCCCTAGGGTCCCAGCTGCCCGTCCGAGAGACCCAGCCATGCACAGAGGGGACCAGGACATCCGCGGGGGTTCTGCTCGAGTTGAAGCCCTGGAGCACAGATCTGCGCGCTCTGCACCTCCCGCTGCCCCCTCCCCCTCCCCCTCCCCCTCTTTCTGGGGAGTAGCACAGAATTCCTTCGGATATGCAGAACTTTTAGGGCCTTACAAGGAGATGACTCGATGGGAGCATCACCCGCTGTCCCCGCTCTTCCGAGCTGCGCTGCTCGCTGGGGGTCCCACGACTTCTAAAGTCACCACGGGGGTGCGAAAGTCTCGGCCAACCGCCTTAGTGTAATATTTTATTATAGCACAGCAAATGCAGTTTTAATACTAAAACGCGTTAAAATGTAAGCAATCGATGGCTAATATCCTGGGTCAGGAGAATAAAACAAGGTCATTGATTCGGGTCCTGTTGCAAGATCACACGTTGTCAATACTGGCAGCATGTCCTAGTGACGTATGGTCGGGGCAGGACTGGCAAGAAACTGCATCACTTCAAGTGAACAAGTGAAAAACGTCTCCCTGTCGACAGCCTTCGAAAGAATCCACCGTTCTGTACGTTCGACCTGAACACCTCCAGTTTCAAAATGCATAAAAAAAAATCTACAAACATGAATTTTTCAATGTGCTCGAAGATGAAATGTCACGCCTCTGTCTGGGATTAGTTACCCCTCGTGTGTGGCAGTGTTCCCGGCTTCTAAGTAGCAGTTTATTTGCGGCATTCTTGCAAGCGATGGCTCGTGACGTGGATAAAATCGAGCTTCAAAGTCAGGTGGTGGCATCAAGAGCCAGTTGACACCTGGCGTGTTCTCATTTTTTTGTTCGAATGGTCAAGGAATCCGGATCACTAGTTCTCAGAATGCATCCTGGCAGTTTTGAGTAGCATTGTCCATTGGTCATCTCTGTGAGTGCACATGTGCTTGCGCGCATCAGTCAGACCAAGGTGACCGTCCTCCGGGTGATGTGGAAGTCTAAGTGAATGACCTACCACATCTGTGAGTACCCAGGGTACTGTGCGCAGCGCTCTTTGTCATAGATAGCAGAGTTCGGATTTTTAAACATTTTTACATGTCTTTCAAACATGAGATGCAGAAATCTCTACTTTGGCCCTTAGCCCAAAATACTCCATTTTGCAAGTGGTCCTTGCATTGGAATAGAAAATCTACAGTTCAGATGAATGTTCAACTGCAGATTCCTCACGTTTCGAATATTCCTCGGGGCCATAATGGATCTGACTCGCAGTACTCCAGCGTGCCCCTAGGTGGTGTAGTGCTGCTCCGCACTGCCCTGTGAACGACGAAGCGGGCCCCACATAAGATGCAGGCTGATCTCAGTTTCTATTCTTTGGGCTCCTTCAGGTGCCGCTCTACAGCTCCAGTTCTGCTTTTGTTGGGCCCCGAACACTGTTAAATCAAGATGTCCAGTCTGCCAAGGAACGCGGTCCACTTCCAAGACCGCAGGTTTCAAACCCTGCTGCTGTAAAAAAAAAAAAAAAAAGATATGTTATCCACAGAGTTACACAAGGTGTCTCAGGTTTTTTTGTCTTTTTTTTTTTTTTTTTTTTTTTGCTCGAAGCATGACTCAAAGTAGTGCAACAAGTGCACGCCTATGGACACTTGGACACCTGAAAGTGATAAGGGACCAAAGAGTGAAATAGTACATTGCCAAACACAAAAAGCTTCAGACCTCAAACAAGTCTCACTCCAAGTTGTGGGTACAGATTTACTCCCTCAACAGGTCAGCTTTGTGATTGATGTACTCCATGAAGTCTAAGTCGAAATGTAAATGCAAGAAAGCAAAGCTGAACTGACCCCCCTCCGTCCACTCTCTAGCTAAAGAGGAGGTGCGAGGGTGTCACAGTATCAGTCGGTCTCCCTCCAGGTCTCCGGTTGGGGAGACCTGGTAGGTACTGAACTTCCTGGCCCTTTGGCATCACCACATCAGGTCGATGCCTTTAAGAAGCCTATATTGTGGATATTTGGGAGTCTTCTGGGTCCCTCTGGCAACCTCAGTTGGTTTATTGCCGACAAATCTCTGTGCCGCCTGACTCCCTTGGACCTGTCACTCCACACCAGCTCTGGGGCAGACTTCTACAATGGCTTCACAACCTGCTTCGGTCCCTTCTTCACCAACCCCTGTATCTTTTCTGCAAGGTGGGATTTAGTGCTGGTTCTGAAGCCGGACCCCTAGACTGTTTCAGCACAATCATGAAATATGTTGCGCTATGACATTATTAAAGTGCTGCTGGCCGGCATGCAACCTGATTCAAATACTCTGCCCCCACTGGTATGGGTGTGGCCTCGGAGACTCCATGTTTTTGGCTCCAATTCTGACCAAGGCTTGCCACCAACCAGGGATTAAGGATTGTGGGGATGGGGATGATTACTCTCTCCTTTATGGAAGGGAGTAAATCATCCCTCCCATATTATCCTCATTACAATCACTTCAGCTAGTCATGTGAGTGGACGTTGGACACTATCTGGGCAACAGCTCTACACTACCTTTTTTCCAGACAAACTGGCGCTGAGGACTCAGTGGCTTTCTTGCCAGAAGTTGTCACTCCTTTCTATGATGGGCAATTCATCACTCTCCTAGTGTTCTTTGTCCTCTTTTAGAAAGAGGAAAAGCGACTCCATCAACTGGATCCTAGCTTTATACATAAATTGTTCAAGGGTCACTGGGTGGAGAAATATCTTTTTGTGAGGTTCTCTGGGATGAAGACCGCAAAGGCTGTGCAGAAGAGGACTGTTGTGGTCCACTGTCCTCTTCCCACTGGCCTAGAAGCAGCCTCTGGAAGGAGTGTAGTCCCATTCCACTAGAATTGAAGCTGCTACAATGGTGTTGGCTTGTTGAGGGTTTACCTTTGACATCTGCCAGGCTCCGATGTGTATTGGTGCACATGTTCATGCAACGGTAATGACTTAATAACCAGGTCTGACGGGAAGGGCATTTTGGCATGTTCAGTTCTTTACGACATTTTGATCTGAGCCCACCCCACAGACCCTCAACCTTTTGGAGATACTGGCTTTGGTATCTATTTTAAATATGAAGAATTATTTTTTAGAATATCCATCAGAACAAGCTACTTAGCTTTGGTAACACACACTCTGGTGGATACTCTAACCACAGATTCCTTACTGCCCTCCCATCTCCCTGTTATGTAGCTTGGTCTCTTTTTCTGTTTAAAAAGCTTCAGAGTTAGAGAGCTACACACTGGTACCAATAATTGTTTTATCTCATGTGTCTGAGGGTGAGCAAAGAGTCGCACAGTGGCGTCAACCTGCCGGGGTTGGGCATATGTGCGGATCTGCTCTGTCATTTCTGGTGCGGTACAGTGTTGAGTCGCACAGCACCCTCTAGGGGTGCAAAAGAATATTTGTGACAAAGCTTCCAGGCCAAGCCTGGGGAACATACTAAAGGTCAAGAGTCTGAGGTTACATACAGTATCCACCAGAATGAGCTTTTACTGAAGAAAAGTAACTTCTTCTTCATAAGTATGTCAGAGGCATTTTTAGGGCATAGGTTCAAATGCCAGCAGGACTGGCTCGTGACCAGAAGTAACATTGATTTGGGCGGTAAATCGATCCTCTTTGGGCATGCTAATGCAGAATTCATTTTTTTATGCGCAGTCTAACAGTATAAGGTTATTATACTACAGTCTTTCAGCTCTGTCATCTCAGTGGTGTCTCCGACCGCTTGTCCCATCTTTTCATCGAAATGGCTGATATATTTTTGGATATCCAAAATGAATTGGTCGTTTTCGTTATTTGCCTTGTAACAAGGTATAAAATTAAGGGTGTTGAAAAAGTGGATCCATATATGCTTTCTTTTATATGTTTACTTTGATGTACCTGGCTGCTTAGATGGGTATGTGCAGAGCAGTAATCTGGTAATGTTCCACTGTGACACTTGTATTTATGTTCACGTGTTGTCTCTGCAAGAGCCTTCTGACCTTGTCTGCACAGGGATGCTGCTGTTATGTACTCAGACTGCGTTGCCTGTCCATAAAGGAAGCCACCAGTACTTTGTAATGCCCTACATCTAATAACCTTGGAGACCAGCCCGAGAATAAATGATACACTGCTACTTGTGCTGGCGGTCTCATTCTCCACTCCCTTGCGCTGTGAGCGCGGGGGCACCACGTCACCAGAGCCAACAGATCATTATGTACAGCTCAGAGAAGGAGGGCTGCGAGGTGACATTGGGACACGTCTGATTACAATGTACAACTCTATGTGGGCGCACAGAGCCCTGCAGACAAAGTCCACCCCGTTAGTGGCCTACAGAGTCTCCCAGCGTTAGCATTAAGTTCTCAAGTGTTCATTAACAGATCTCCCTCCTTTCAAAAATGTGTGATCGACGAGCTGTTGGGCACTACAGATGATTCCTCCTTTTAGAATTTGAGAGATGGTGTCCACCTGAGCTGTGACATCTGCTGCCAGTGTTGGGAGAGGCTTTGCTGGCCTGGGCTCTTGCAGATAGTAATTTTCAGCATGGTATAAGCGTTCTAGATTGTACTTGATGTGATAGGCGAGCATGGTGGGGGACACCCAGAGGCAACATCAGACATAACCAACTGGCCTCAGTCATATCGCACCAGGAAAAGGCTACGCATGAGAAGATGCTCAGAGAGACAGTCCCGTCAGAATGCCAGCAGAGATCTCCTCTCTGCTGAAAGTGTTGAAGTAGATGAAGGCAGGTCCTGATAGCCGCGTTGGAACGGTACAGGACTTTGGCTATCTTTGCACGGATTTGTTAAGGGAGCAGGAGTGGTGGCTTTTGGCTCTGGCAAGAGGTCATTGTCTTCCACAAACTCAAGTTCTCGACCACTCTGCAGGAGTAGGAGATGGCCAGCAGCGGATTCCAAAGCTGAAGATGGGTTCCAAGACTATCCCCTTGCTTTTGTAAGGCGGAGGATTTATTTAGCTTGTTAGGCATTTTATTTTTCTTTCGGACTGATGATTGTGATGGGACAATGCAGGAGAACAAGTTGACCATATACAACTTGTGTGTCAGTTTTGTATTGTGGAATGTGATTTTTTAACATGAAGCCTTTTTATGTTTTTAGCCTTACAAAAAGTGGAGGATTTTGCCAAACTCCTCACCTGTGGTTCATGACTAAGTGAAAAGCAAAGCAGTAGACTGAAGATGTGATATGGAAGCTATTATGACTGTTGAATAAGATTTGATTTGTTTGTGAATAGTGAAGCATCTCAGTATTACTACTTTTCACTATAAGTCACCCTTCAGTAACTCGCTCGTCCTACCTTATGCATGGTAATGCCCAAGACAATATGAACTATCTTAACCTCTCCTAAAACCTCACATGCATCCCACACTCGCGTTCATGTGTTGCATCACCTTGTGACGATGAAACCTAAACTTAGCTACTAAGACCAAATACATTTTTGGCTGTCAGTAACTTCCTGGAGGAGTCCACATTGTTCCCTACTTTATTTTATTTCTATCACTATATATGTTCCTGGTTCTCAACAAGCATTGCTATTTCCCCTGTCATCCTTCACTCGCTTACAGTCCTGTCTACCATGTGTTGCGTGAATGTCGGGGAAGGGGCTGTTTGCCTTAGAGCTGCTAAATGTGGATTTTAGCTGGTTCACCTGCAGGATGTTTGCCTTCGGGTTGTCATCTACTAAGATAGGGAGTTGACTCCCTGACATATCCTCGGTCATGCACAGTCTGGAGCCTCTCTCATGGCAAGTCTCCGAAGGGCCAAAGATAGTATTGTAAATTTAAGGGTTGCCACAGGGACTAACTGTCTAAAGGCCACAGAGAAAGATACAGCTCCATGCCTCAACCTCTAGATGTTGAAAGAACTCAAACCACACCTAGTTTGTTTCTCCATCACAGCTTCCGTCGGAGTCTCATCCAACCCTGCCGAACCCAACAATCTTATAGTGACGTCACTGGATGCTTCAGCTCTGACCGACGCTGGGGCAATTTATGGAATATTTACCTAACTGATAAACCCTGGTAGATCTCTCTCTCACAAATTAAATTATTTCTAGGGTGTTCCACGAGTCAAGGAAGGACGACTAGACTGTTCTTTGATGCGGAATTGTGGGTAGGTCTTACTTGTTTTCAGTGTTTTTTTCATTTACAAGAATTCAGTGTAAAGTGATAGGGACAGTTGGATGCTCCTACCGCAAGGCACGTCAGTGTGGTTGTACAACTTGGAATATCGTGAGAGATACTTTGAACACAGCAGTGTGGAGCAAATAATCCATTGTGCAGGGTTCTGGGTGAGGTGTGGAGGCTGATTGTGGAAGAATGTAAACTTGCTGTAAGCATGGTTGGATTGGGACCACAATTAGGCCCGGGCAGTCAAAAAAAAAAAAAGTGGCCCACATTCACAGATCACAACCTTTCACAAAACACTGTTTAGTTAGGAGCATGGACCTAATGTTCGTAAACATTCGCGGTACTAAAAGTATTTTAAACCTTATAGGGCCTGTAACTTTTGTCAAGACTGGAAACAAAATGATTCCACATTATTCTCTTGGGTGTTCTTGGAATATTTCTCACCCTGAGATTCCCTGAGAGTTCTTTTCATCTTTAAGCCTTTTACACTCACCCATGTCTTTTTAGATATGCGTGGTACTTTTATGCTACTTAAGAGAGGTCCTGTAATGTAGTGTTCAGAGACTGGCAAAAGGCGCATTTTACTTGCAGGTAGCATCATGCGTAAGTTCTAACAAATGGAATGATGCTAGTGTGTAAATGCAAAAATAAATATACATAGTGTCACTTTGCTCACAGGTTTATATAGCATAAACTTGGCACAGGAGTGTTTGAGAGCTTTACAAGAGCACGCAATAACAATACAGAAGATCAGATTAATTTCTTTGGAGGCTCAGGTGAATTATGTGATTTGCCCAGGATCACAGGATGCTGATCTGATGTTGAGACTTAAATATAGTTTCTCAGTTTCAAAGTCCGCTAGGGCCACAACCTCTCCCTGTTGACTGAAGGAACAGATACGGGTCAGGCAAAGAAGAACAGCAGAGACTAATTTATCCCACCCTGTTCCTTGGAGGGGAGGGTACAAAAATCAACTGCAGAGTTCCCTCTCTGCCTCTCACCAAACCCCCATTACCCAACTCTCAGGTCTTCTCCCCTGCCCAGTCCTGGGCAAAGCAAGTGGTAACTGCTTCCCATGGGGAGCTCTGTCACAGCTGGAGAGAGTTGGAGGGGGCGTGCTGTGACAGCCGGAGCAGCCCATTGTCATTCTGCCTCTGACAATTAGCCGGCTGCCCTGACGTCACTTGATGGAGACAGGTTCAGTATTTGTATATAAAAGCTAGTATAACAGCCTTCAAGTTGTGCACTTGGTGGCGCCCGAGAGGGCCAAAGCAGGTTGCACTGTTTAACAGACTGAAAAACCGGCCCATCAACTGGCCTCAGACGCAGGCCCATCTGCCAATGCCTGATTGCCCGCCTTGCCAACCCCAGGTTGGCTGAAGGTAGAGTTGCTATACAAGAGTCTTCACTAACCTTATTTGTGGTGCTTCCTTGAGAGATTAGATTTCGGGTAGAATCATAGAAATGTTAATTAATGCACATGAGTGAATTAATGATCCAACATTGCTCCACACAAGGAATGGTGGCATAACCACCATGTTGTTTAACCCACACATTTTTGTGGAGAAGGATGTGGTTGGAGCTATTGTAAAGTCAGGCCGACCGGTGATGCACCTTGGGTAGATCGGTGGGGAGGTAGGTCCCGGTCTCCTCTCAGCACACTTTGTTTTGTTAAAAAAAAATTCAAGTTGCAAACTTTTTTTTTCTTTTTTTTGGGCACTTTAGAACCACTTTTGACTGGATGATAAGACCTACTACATTGAGACCCTTTTCATTTAATGGTGCACGGGAAAGTCCTGCATTTAAAGATTCCCTTCTGGTTATCCACATAAGAAAGCTGAAAATCTTTTCTGAGATGGAAATAAAATGCAATGTTTTGTTTAATAAAGAAACAATGAAAATGCCGCACATAGCTTGGAAGACCCTGCTGCCAGCGAGTCTGGATTGGGGTCCTGCACTTGCGAGTGTCTGACTTTACCGTTGACTCTGCTTTAGAAGTCGGGTTTTTTCTATTCCTGTCAACACATCTGCTAATATCTAGCTTTCTCTGCAACCATGACTTCTCTAAATGAATGTAGGGAATATACTTAAGTATCCTTTAGTTTACGAAAATTAAAGCAAAGAAGCTGGTCTTTTTATTGGAAAATAGTGTACGAAATTCTCCAGTTCGTAGGAATATCCAGTTTGGGCCATTTATAACTCTGGGATAAGTTTCCCAGTTTCATAATATTACATCCAAAGATGTATCTCCACAGCAGTCATGATGATACACTTCCTCTGAAAGGATTCTGTTAACAGGAAAGTAACCTGATTGTGTCTCTGTCTGGAGTGAGATTTGTGGAGAAAATCCATGTAATTGTACTGATGGCTTTGGCCTCTCCTGGTTGTAGCCGTGTGGTTAGAGCCCAAGAACAGTGTTCAAACGTTTCTAGAGAACCCCAGCAGCATTGGCCAGGAGCAGTATTCTTCGGAAACAGTAAACGCAGGACTTGCGTTGAAGCCCGATTCTAGGAGCTTTAAGCTGTTAAGGGGGAAAAACACTGATAGGAAGCTTGCTGAAAGAAAACAAATATGACTTCAAATAAATCTGAGAAAGAATGAATTATGCCTTTTTTGTGATTCATCATTTCGTCTTACCTGGCATCCTCAAAGGTTCAAGATTTATTCTCTACACCATCTGTGCCTTGTTCCAATGCTTGATTGAATACCTTGATTTATTTTTTTATATATAAATGAATTTACTTCAAACTATTGTAGCCCAATCCTTTTCCATGCAGTGTGGACATCCTTGGGCCTGTCTTTGGTTCCGGTTCGCCCTCGCAGGCTTGCTGTTGCCGCTGCTGCTGTTTTCACGCCGGCGTGGGTGGGTATCTGTTGTTGTTGTTGTTGTTCCCGCTGCTGCAGTTGCTGCTGTTTTCACTCTTGCGTAGGCGGGTACCTGTTGTTGTTGTTGTTCCTGCTGCTGCTGTTTTCACTCCGGCGTGGGCGGGTGCCTTTTGCTACTGCTGCTGTTGCTGCTGTTGCTGTTTTCACTCCGGCTTGGGCGGGTGCCTTTTGCTACTGCTGCTGTTGCTGCTGTTGCTGTTTTCACTCCGGCTTGGGCGGGTACCTGTTGTTGTTGTTGTTGTTGTTGTTGCTGTTGCTGCTGCTGCTGTTTCTCCTGTTTTCACTCCGGCGTGGGTGGGTACCTGTTGTTGTTGCTGTTGCTGCTGCTGTTTTCACTCCGGCGTGGGCGGGTTCCTTTTGCTACTGCTGCTGTTGCTGCTGCTGTTGCTGTTTTCACTCTAGCAACGGCGGCTTTTGTTTTGGTGCAGGGGCTTTAGTTTCAGAGGGGAGAAAACTGAACATCAGACCCTGCTCACTCCGAGGCTTCTGAGAGGAGATAACTGCGGCTGGGCTCGTGCTAACACGGCCCTCGTCATCTGTAGACTCTTAATTGCCAATTACCGCCTTTATTCATTTTCACTTGCCTTCTTTTTGTTCCGAGATATATGGGTAATTGGATTGATAAAAAATGAGAACTATAATAGAACAGTGTGTCCAGGCTGAGGCATGACATGTTTGCGTTCAGGAGGCATTTGTACAGGCGTGTGTAGCGCTTTGTCCATGAAGACATCAACCTGCACTGACAGGAATGGCGGCCTTGGTCTCTAACATGCGCATAGCGTCAAAAAATTCAAAACTATAGGGGGCTTCGGGGCAGATAGCTGCAGTGGGGCATAGCCCATTGCCTGAGGGTCTCTATCGGGCAGGATAGACAGGGCCACTGTAATTATGCGGCAGGAGAGGGCCAAATTATGCCATATAGATGAGTATGTTATGCAGAAAGAAAAAGCAAAATATGCGGCATAATGCAACACATTGTGTAATAGTATTACTTCATTAGGTCATCATTTTTACACTTGGTAACACTTTCTGAGCACTGGTTGCACAACATCAGGACCAGTTTAACAGCCATGTATAGCAATCAGCAACAGAAAGCGGACCAGTCCAGCTTTGCAAAGGCCCTTTCACTATGCGGTAACCCGTGTGGATGCTTTTTTTTTTGTAACTGTTGAACCATTTGACCTAGAAAGCATGTTTTTGTTAAAATCTGAAGATTATGCAGCAAATGATGGATTATGTAGGAACTGTGGCAAATCTATAATTATGCAAATTTGCCAGGGCCGCACAATCTCATAATTTTAGTGGCCTTGGGTTTATTACCTGACGCAGAAAGGCAATCGCATGTAGAACATTCTTCCAACTGAGGCAAGAATGTTTTAAATAAACCCAGAAAAGCTGAAGGAAAAGTGTTTTAATATCAGGGTAGAATGTAGGGCCACTAAAAGCTATTATTGGCCCTCTGCCACTCCATTACCTTCACTGCAGCTCCCGACATTCCCATGTTCTAAAGCCCTTCAAAGGCTCAGTGTTTTCTATTGACAGGGCCCGTGCAGTATTTTTGTGCAGTTTTGTGTGTTGAGCTGTGGTTCTGGTCCCGCCTCACAAGGAGAAGGCTGTCAGAAGGCATTGGAGCTGGATTCTGGATCTGAGGTAGAGATTGGAAGTAGCTCTGTCCACGTGCTTGCAGTAAGATGTGTCAAACTGTGTGCCCTGGATTCTTATCCTCAATTTGGCAATAAACTGAAGTATCCTCAGTGTGGTTGGGTTTTCGTGGTTCTTGATCAAAGATGAGGTTAGAACAGAAGCTGTACAGAGCAGGTTCAGGGAGTGGTTCCTTTCCCGTCCATTGGGGGTCTCACTTACCCATCCCTGTGGTCCCACCACTCATACTTCTGCATTGCCCCTTAAATTGTGAGTTCTAGAAAGGGATTAGCCTTGTTTTGATTACATCAGTTTCGGTGATAAGGTGGCCCACTGCAGTTGCTCATACGCATCCTGTAGGCCCGACCTCTTCCGTCAAAGCTCACTGAAGTGGGGTATCCTTCCCAGCCTCGCACTAGATATGGCCAACCTCCTCCAGGGTGCTTGGTGAAGAGAGGCTCTCCCACCCCTCTGGGAGTGGGGGGCGTGTCAGACTCCTCCACTGGAGTGAAGGGAGGGACACCTGTCTGCATCTGATACACAGGTTATGCACAACCTCCTCCAAGGAAGGTCATTGAAGGGATGTGGACCTCTTTCCCAGCCCCGCAGTGGATCAGGTGCACAGAATATTACCATCCTCCTCCAAGGAGGTTGAGCAAAGGAAGGTAATCCTCTCCTCCAACCTTACAGTGTATAATAGAACAGAGGTGGGACCCTCTTTCCCCCCCCCCCCCCCACCCCAATCCTGCAGTGGATCAGCGAAGGGAAGTGGACAGCCAATGCAAGACCTATTGGGTTTACCAATGCTTGTTTTCACTATTTGCTAGTCTGCCTTGCTCCATTGCTTCACAGCCAGTAGGAAGTTTAGTCTGCCCATGTTTGTTTTTGTAGAAAGTCACAGTAGTTTTAAGAAATCCCTTTTCCCTAAAGCTGTGGCCTCAGGGGTCCCTTCTGATCCCCCTCCTTCCAAAGAAAACTGATGCTTTGCAGCAGTGCCTGATTGCTCGGCACATTGTCTGCATCTCGTTAAAACTTTGAAGTCCTTTGTTCGTGGTGCAGAGTATAAGGCTCCTGCTCAGACAGATGTTGGCCTCTGCTCCCCTGACTAAGCACATCAGAAAACTGGGAGGTTTACAAAAGGGAGTGGTTTAAAACCTCTAGAGGTCTGTGCGGATTACCAGGCTCCAAAGCAGGCTTCCCTTCGGAGGGGCGGTTCCCCAGCTGCAGATGTGCAAAGGTGGTGCGGTATAGCTTGTGCAGCTGCACCCAGACCATGGCATAACCCACTGTTGGAAGACCCGTGGGATGGATTGAGCAGCATAGCCCTGGTGTCCTGGGCCCTGATGCATAGAAATGCAACCACCCGGCTGCTGTTGGAATTAAAAATAGGGCTCCCAGTTTTCCATTTTTACTGATTTTTACAGATAAATACAGAGCAATAACTATTTATTTTCCTGTCTATTATTTTTTAAATATAGAAAATAGTTCTTCTTTGGGTGTGTTTTTGCAGTCCGAGTGCCAGCTCTGTAAGGGTACAGGCTGAGAGGAGGAGAGATGAAAAGACATACAACAGTTTTCCTAAAGAATCTTAATTAAGTGCAGATCTACAGTCATTTATGCTGTTCTGCAATGCAAGTGTTTTCAGATAACACTATTGCACCGTGTACTGCTGAAACATTTTAGACATTCACATGTGAGAACACATTCATCAGTTACAATGTGGAAAAAAAATGCCTATTACAGCTTCATTTATATAGTAAATACAAAAAACAAATGGCGAAATAAAAAAAAAATAGCAAAAAGTAAATATGGATAAATGTCGGATGAAAATGTTGTAAACATTAACCCCTTCGCTGTCAGGACTTTTACTCTCAGGTCCCAGGCCTTTTTTTGGCTATTTGGGGCAGTTCACACTTAGGCCCTCATAACTTTTTATCCACATAAGCTTTTTTTTTTTTTTTTTTTTTAAACATTCTAGGGATTCTAGAGGTACCCAGAGTTTGTGGGTTCCCCTGAAGGAGATCATGAAATTAGCCAAAATACAGTGAAAATTGTAATTTATTTCAAAGAAATTGGGAAAAAAGTGCTGCAGAAGAAGGCCTATGTTTTTTTTTTTCCCCCCCTGAAAATAGCATCAACAAAGGGTTTGTGGTGCTAAAATCATGAGCTTCCCAGCTTTCAGGAACAGGCAGACATTAATCAGAAAACCCAATTTTTCAACACAATTTTGGCATGTTAATATTTTTGGTGCTTTCAGCCTCCTTCCAGTTAGTGACAGAAATGGGTGTGAAACCAATGCTGGATCCCAGAAAACTAAACATTTCTGAAAAGTAGACGAAATTCAGAATTCAGCAAGGGGTAATTTGTGTAGATCCTACAAGGGTTTCCTACAGAAAATAACAGCTGAAATATTTTAAAAAATTGAAATTGAGGTGAAAAAAAACAGCCTATTTTCTCCACGTGTTACTCTGTACCTTTTTCCTGCGATGTCACATTTTTAAAAGCAATATACCGTTACATCTGCTTGTCTCTTCTTGTTGCTGGTATATATATGGCTTGTAGGTTCATCAAAAACTCTAGGTACCCAGAGCCAATAAATGAGCTGCACCTTGCAATGGGTTTTCATTCTAAACCGGGTATACAGCAATTAATTTGATGAAATATAAAAAGTGAAAAATAGGTATCAAGAAAACCTTTGTATTTCCAAAATGGGCACAATATAAGGTGTTGAGGAGCAGTGGTTATTTGCACATCTCTGAATCCTGGGGTGCCCATACTAGCATGTGAATTACAGGGCATTTCTCAAATAGACGTCTTTTTTTTTTTACACACTGTCTTACATTTGGAAGGAAAAACATGTAGAGAAAGACAAGGGGCAATAACACTTGTTCTGCTATTCTTTGCTCCCCCAAGTCTCCCGATAAAAATGGTTCCTCACTTGCGTGTGTAGGTTTAATGCTCGGGACAGGAAACGCAACATGGACACATCACAATTTTACATTGAAATCTGACGTGTTTTTTTTGCAAAGTCCCTAGCCGTAGATTTTGGCCTCTAGTTACGCCGGCACCTAGGGAAAGCTACCAAACCTGTGCATTGTTGAAAACTAGACACCTAGAGGAATCCAAGATGGGGTGACTTGTAGGGCTCTCATCGGGTTCTGTTACCCAAAATCCTTTGCAATTCTCAAAATTTGGCTAACAAAATACAGTTTCTTCACATTTTGGTAACACAAAGTTCTGGAATCTGAGAGGAGCCACAAATTTCCTTCCACCCAGTGTTCCCCCAAGTCTCCCGATAAAAACTGTACCTTACTTGTGTGGGTATGCCTAGCGCCCACGAAAGGAAATGCCTTTAAAACACAATGTGGACACATCACATTCTCCCAAAGTAAACAGACCTGTTTTATGCAAAGTCCCTAGCTTTAGATTTTGGCCTCTAGCTCAGCCGGCACCTAGGGAAACCTACCAAACCTGGACATTTTTGAAAACTAGACACCTAGGGGAATCCATGATGGGGTGACTTGTGGGGCTCTCACCAGGTTCTGTTTCCCAGAATCCTTTGCAAACCTCAATTTGGCTGAAAAAACACCTTTTCCTCACATTTTGGTGACAAAGTTCTGGAATCTGAGGAGCCACAAATTTGCTTCCACCCAGCGGTCCCCCAAGTCTCCCGATAAAAATGGTACCTCACTTGTGTGAGTAGGCCTAATGCCTGTGAAAGGAAATGCCCCAAATCACTATTTGGACACTTCAAAATTATCAAATACAAAACTACCTGTTTTGGGGTGGGGAACCACCTGCGTTTTTGGTCCTGGGCTCAGCAGCCATCTAGGGAAACCTACCAAACCCAGACATTTCTGAAAACTAGACACCTGAGGGAGACTAGGGAGGTGTGACTTGTGTGGATCCACCAGTGTTTTCTTACCCAGAATCCTCAGCACACCTCAAATTTAGCTACAAAATCACATTTTTTCCCCAGATTTCTGTGTGGGATCACCGCACCGGGACACATTTCCTACCACCCAACGTTCCCCCTCAGTCTCCCGGCAAAAATGATACCTCACTTGTGTAGGTGAGCCAAGTACCTGTGACAGGAAAGAGCCAAAAACATGTTGAAATTGAGGGGGAACTAAAGTGGGTCCAAAAGGGCAGTTAGGGGAAAAACATTTTTAGACTGACAATTGCTGCAGAAATTTTATCGTATAGATGAGACTGGCTTTGTGATCACTTGCATTGTCTCACCTGTGATCAAGGTAGTTGGAGCCGAAACGCGTCAGGAAAAGGAGAGTTGTTGTTCACTCTAGAATAAAGTGTTTGGATGGATCCCAAACTGGTGCCTTAGCTACTTTTGTTCTATGTTAAGATGGGATGCTTCGCCCTCATGCGGAGGCTGCCCTGTCAGGGTCTGTGGCCCCTTAATGGAGCGTGTTGAACAAAGATGTATATGTATATGTATATATGTGTGTGTGTGTATATATATATATATATATATATATATATATATATATATATATATATATTTATTATTATTATTATTATTTTTTTTTTTTATTCCCTGGCATCTAATATGCTTTCTGCCCCCCACCCGGGGAGTGGATCCGGGGTAATTGCCCCCATCTGCCCTGCGGTAAAGCACAACAACTTTGGCCCCATTTATTTGGGGTGGGGGTATAGCCATATCCCCACCCTCTTATTTTGGAAAAATAATCTTCCCTGGACTCTGGTGGGCTTTCTGCCTCCCTTGGTGGCAGATTGGCCTTCCAAAAATAAGCCGGTCTGCCCCCACGTGGGGTAGATATGGCCAACAGTAATGTGCCCCCCATGAGGAGTGACCCTGGCCCAAGGGGATGCCCCCCCCCCCCCCCCCCAAACAAAACACATGCATACACACATACACCAATCAATCCCTGGTGCCTAAGTGATTTCTGTCTCCCCCCCCCCCCCGAGGGGGCAGAAATGGCCTAAAATAAATTTGCCCCCCCAGGGGAGCGACCCTAGCCCAAGGGGCTGCTCCCCTTATGCACAAGTTTAAAAAATAAATAAATTGGTGTATAGTGATTTCTGCCCTGGATTGGCCTAATAAAAATAGGCCGATCCATCCCCAAAGGGACAGAAATGGCCCAAAAAGAAAATTGCCCCCAAGGGAGCGGCCCTTGCCTAAGGGGTCACTCCCCACATACATTAAACAAAAAAATCTTTACAAAATCATTGGTGTCTAGTGGCCTTTTGGCTGCCCGATCGCATTGCGATCGGGCAGCAGAAATGCTGAGAGACATGAAAGGAGAGGAAAGGCCTTTCCTCTCCTTTCATGCCTCTCTGTCCCCTCCACATGATCGGAGTCAAAATAAATGCTTTTGCATTTCTCTTCCAATCTGCGCTGGAAGCTGAGTTTCCAGAGCGGTGGGGGCAGGCCTCTGAGGTCAGTCTGCGATCGCGCGCTGACGTCATCAGATGCCAAGGTAGGGTCGGGGCAGGGTTAAAAGGGGAAGCAAATCCCCGGGGGTGTCAGGCCCCCGGGAGAGCGCTAGCTCTTTCCCCGTGGGCCCCTGTCTGGACGTAACAGTACGTCCTGGGCACCCAAGCGGGGCTGTCCAGGACTTAACAGTTATGTCCACGGCACCCGAGGGGTTAATACCATAAAAGCTGAGAGCCCTAATTATGAAATACAGCAAGTCTTGGGGTACTGTGGGCGCTTAGGCCTCTGGGCTGCGGTGGACTGCACCTGCTTCACCAATGGACGCTACGCCCTTGGATGGATTCCTGTACTAGGTGGCTCTTTTAAGAAGTGACCTATTTCACATCTTAAATCCGCTTTCTTTAGTTTACCAGCACCACTGGAGTTACCAAAGCTAGACCAAGATGCATTCACGGAAAGCTCTCTGCCATAGTGTGAGCTGCTGCTTTCTCACTTTGAGTATTGCTTTTTCCAGCTTCCGTTGGCCTGTCTCCCTCCTGGTGGTTCTTGGAGCCAAAAAACAAGAAACATTGGCCAAACCAGTGGGTCTGACGTTGGCCGTCAGCCTTTTGGCTCTATCATTCCTTGTTTTGTTTTTGCAGAACTGTATTGTTGTGAAAGCTGCTGGGTTCTCATCAACCCCGCACTCCCAAAAAGAAGCTGCTAAAATCAAACCTATTATTTAGTTTCAAAAGAACACACTACCCTAGCAGTTCCTGGCACGGAAGGATACTACTTTGTAGATGTGCTGCTTGTGAAAGGAAACAAGTGTTGTCACTCAGAGCGACGGTGGCCAATGGCTGAAGTAGGAGGCCCCATTGCCCCACCTGCAGTGGGCAGAATAAAAATGTGAATGAGATGATAAAACAATGGATGAAGAGGTGGCTGAAAGCCCCCTAAAGATAAGTATATTATACATATAATCTTAGTAAAATGAAAAGGGCTTAGCCAGCGCCAGGGGTAGAAACAGGAATTGTCTATAGCTGTAGCAAACAATTTGTTTAGATGTCTTGTTTTTATTGTTCTGTTGCCTTGGAGTAAAAATGTATATTCAGCCATTGTTTAGGGCCATCTAATACCATAAGTATCCTTACTTACAAGGTGTCTGAGGGTGGGGGGAGGGGTTGGGTTACCTTACAAGGTGTCTGGGGGGGGCTTACCTTACTCACAAGGTGTCTTGGGGGGGCTTACCTTACTCACAAGGTGTCTTGGGGGGGCTTACCTTACTCACAAGTTGTCTGGGGGGGGGGTTTACCTTACTCACAAGGTGTCTGGGGGGGGTTTACCTTACTCACAAGGTGTCTAGGGGGGGTTTACCTTACTCACAAGGTGTCTGGGGGGGGGGGGTTACCTTACTCACGAGGTGTCTGGGGGGGGGGGTTTACCTTACTCACAAGGTGTCTGGGAGGTTACCTTACTCTCAAGGTGTCTGGGGGGGGGGGGGGGTTTACCTTACTCTCAAGGTGTCTGGGGGGGGGGGGGGTTTACCTTACTCTCAAGGTGTCTGGGGGGGGGGGGGGTTTACCTTACTCTCAAGGTGTCTGGGGGGGGGGGGGGGTTTACCTTACTCTCAAGGTGTCTGGGAGGTTACCTTACTCACAAGGTGTCTGGGAGGTTACCTTACTCACAAGGTGTCTGGGAGGTTACCTTACTCACAAGGTGTCTGGGAGGTTACCTTACTCACAAGGTGTCTGGGAGGTTACCTTACTCACAAGGTGTCTGGGAGGTTACCTTACTCACAAGGTGTCCGGGGGGGGGGGGGCTACCTTTACTCACCAGGTGTCTGGGAGGTTACCTTACTCACCAGGTGTCTGGGAGGGGGGGGGGGGTTTACCTTACTCTCAAGGTGTCTGGGGGGGGGGGGGTTTACCTTACTCTCAAGGTGTCTGGGGGGGGGGGGGGGTTTACCTTACTCTCAAGGTGTCTGGGGGGGGGGGGGGTTACCTTACTCTCAAGGTGTCTGGGAGGTTACCTTACTCACAAGGTGTCTGGGAGGTTACCTTACTCACAAGGTGTCTGGGAGGTTACCTTACTCACAAGGTGTCCGGGGGGGGGGGGGCTACCTTTACTCACCAGGTGTCTGGGAGGTTACCTTACTCACCAGGTGTCTGGGAGGTTACCTTACTCACAAGGTGTCCGGGGGGGGGGGTTTACCTTACTCACAAGGTGTCCGGTGAGGGGGGGGAGGGGTTACCTTACTCACAAGGTGTTTGGGAGGTTACCTTACAAGGTGCCCTGGGGTGGGGGGGGTTTACCTTACACTCAAGGTGTCCGGGGGGGGGGTTTACCTTACTCTCAAGGTGTCCGGGGGGGGGGGTTTACCTTACTCACAAGGTGTCCGGGGGGGGTGGGGGCTACCTTACTCACAAGGTGTCCGGGGGGGTGGGGGCTACCTTACTCACAAGGTGTCCGGGGGGGGGGGGGGGCTACCTTACTCACAAGGTGTCCGGGGGGGGGGGTGGGGGCTACCTTACTCACAAGGTGTCCGGGGGGGGGGGGGTGGGGGCTACCTTACTCACAAGGTGTCCGGGGGGGGGGGGGTGGGGGCTACCTTACTCACAAGGTGTCCGGGGGGGGGGGGGTGGGGGCTACCTTACTCACAAGGTGTCCGGGGGGGGGGGGTGGGGGCTACCTTACTCACAAGGTGTCCGGGGGGGGGGGGGTGGGGGCTACCTTACTCACAAGGTGTCCGGGGGGGGGGGGGTGGGGGCTACCTTACTCACAAGGTGTCCGGGGGGGGTGGGGGCTACCTTACTCACAAGGTGTCCGGGGGGGGTGGGGGCTACCTTACTCACAAGGTGTCCGGGGGGGGTGGGGGCTACCTTTACTCACAAGGTGTCCGGGGGGGTTTACCTTACTCACAAGGTGTCCGGCGAGGGGGGGGGGGTTACCTTACTCACAAGGTGTCCGGGGGGAGGGGGGTTTACCTTTACTCACAAGGTGTCCGGCGAGGGGGGGGGGGGGTTACCTTACTCACAAGGTGTCCGGGGGGAGGGGGGTTTACCTTACTCACAAGGTGTCCGGGGGGAGGGGGGTTTACCTTTACTCACAAGGTGTCCGGCGAGGGGGGGGGGGGGGGTTACCTTACTCACAAGGTGTCCGGCGAGGGGGGGGGGGGTTACCTTACTCACAAGGTGTCTGGGAGGTTACCTTACTCACAAGGTGTCTGGGAGGTTACCTTACTCACAAGGTGTCTGGGAGGTTACCTTACTCACAAGGTGTCTGGGAGGTTACCTTACTCACAAGGTGTCTGGGAGGTTACCTTACAAGGTGCCCTGGGGTGGGGGGGGTTTACCTTACTCTCAAGGTGTCCGGGGGGGGGGGGTTTACCTTACTCTCAAGGTGTCCGGGGGGGGGGGGGGTTTACCTTACTCTCAAGGTGTCCGGGGGGGGGGTGGGGGTTTACCTTACTCTCAAGGTGTCCGGGGGGGGGGTGGGGGCTACCTTTACTCACAAGGTGTCCGGGGGGGTTTACCTTACTCACAAGGTGTCCGGCGAGGGGGGGGGGGGGGTTACCTTACTCACAAGGTGTCCGGCGAGGGGGGGGGGGGTTACCTTACTCACAAGGTGTCCGGCGGGGGGTTTACCTTACTCACAAGGTGTCCGGCGAGGGGGGGGGGTGAGGTTACCTTACTCACAAGGTGTCTGGGAGGTTACCTTACTCACAAGGTGTCTGGGAGGTTACCTTACTCACAAGGTGTCTGGGAGGTTACCTTACTCACAAGGTGTCTGGGAGGTTACCTTACTCACAAGGTGTCTGGGAGGTTACCTTACTCACAAGGTGTCTGGGAGGTTACCTTACTCACAAGGTGTCTGGGAGGTTACCTTACTCACAAGGTGTCTGGGAGGTTACCTTACTCACAAGGTGTCTGGGAGGTTACCTTACTCACAAGGTGTCTGGGAGGTTACCTTACTCACAAGGTGTCTGGGAGGTTACCTTACTCACAAGGTGTCTGGGAGGTTACCTTACTCACAAGGTGTCTGGGAGGTTACCTTACTCACAAGGTGTCTGGGAGGTTACCTTACTCACAAGGTGTCCGGGAGGTTACCTTACAAGGTGCCCTGGGGTGGGGGGGGGTTACCTTATAAGGTGCCCTGGGGTGGGGGGGGGTTACCTTATAAGGTGCCCTGAGGGGGGTGGGGGCTACCTTATAAGGTGCCCTGAGGGGGGTGGGGGCTACCTTACTCACAAGGTGTCCGGCGAGGGGGGGGGGGGGTTACCTTACTCACAAGGTGTCCGGGAGGTTACCTTACAAGGTGCCCTGTGGGGGGGGAGGGTTACTTTACTCACAAGGTGTCCGGGGGGTGTTTACCTTACTCACAAGGTGTCCGGGGGGGTTTACCTTACTCACAAGGTGTCCGGCGAGGGGGGGCGGGGGGTTTACCTTACTCACAAGGTGTCCGGGAGGTTTACCTTACTCACAAGGTGTCCGGGAGGTTTACCTTACTCACAAGGTGTCCGGGAGGTTTACCTTACTCACAAGGTGTCCGGGAGGTTTACCTCACTCACAAGGTGTCCGGGAGGTTTACCTCACTCACAAGGTGTCCGGGAGGTTTACCTCACTCACAAGGTGTCCGGGAGGTTTACCTCACTCACAAGGTGTCCGGGAGGTTTACCTCACTCACAAGGTGTCCGGGAGGTTTACCTTACTCACAAGGTGTCCCGGAGGTTTACCTCACTCACAAGGTGTTGGGGGGGTGGGGGCTACCTTTACTCACAAGGTGTCCGGGGGGGGACCTTTACTCACAAGGTGTCCGGGGGGGCTACCTTTACTCACAAGGTGTCCGTGGGGTTACCTTACAAGGTGCCCTGGGGTGGGGGGGGGGGGGGTTACCTTACTCACAAGGTGGTGGGGAGGGTTACCTTATAAGGTGCCCTGGGGGGGAGGGTTACTTTACTCACAAGGTGTCCGGGGGGCTACCTTTACTCACAAGGTGTCCGTGGGGTTACCTTACAAGGTGCCCTGGGGTGGGGGGGGTTACCTTACTCACAAGGTGGTGGGGAGGATTACCTTATAAGGTGCCCTGGGGGGGAGGGTTACTTTACTCACAAGGTGTCCGGGGGGGGGGTTTACCTTACTCACAAGGTGTCCGGGGGGGGGGTTTACCTTACTCACAAGGTGTCCGGGGGGGGGGGTTTACCTTACTCACAAGGTGTCCGGGGGGGGTTTACCTTACTCACAAGGTGTCCGGGGGGGGGGGGTTTACCTTACTCACAAGGTGTCCGGGGGGGGGTTTTACCTTACTCACAAGGTGTCCGGGAGGTTTACCTCACTCACAAGGTGTTGGGGGGGTGGGGGCTACCTTTACTCACAAGGTGTCCGGGGGGCTACCTTACAAGGTGCCCTGGGGGGAGGGGGTGGGTTTCCTTACTCACAAGGTGGTGTGGAGGGTTACCTTTCAAGGTGTCCGGTGGGGTTACCCTACTAAGTGTCCAGGGGTTACCTTACTCTCAAGCTGTCTGGGATGGGGGGTGTTTTCCTTTCAAGGTGCCTGGGGGTTACCTTACAAGGTGTCCTTGGGGTACCTCGCTCACCTGCCCACAGTGCATCCAATTCTGTTTGGTTGTTTCTCTTCGGAAGGCCAGAGCGGGTTGCTGGAGGATGTCCTTCCCCTGCTCTCCAGAAGCAGATCTAAAGCCTTTAGGTGGGTGAAGCCATCTGTCTCGGGAGACAGACGCTTGTCTAGGCCTCTTGGGCCAGGGATGGCCCCACTGCACAGAAGACTTGTACGAGCCTCTCCAAATGAGGGGGCCCCCCTGAATAGGGGTTGGGCGGGGCAGGGGCGTGTTTCTTCCGCAGAGGCGGAGCCCTCTAGTGGGGGGCGGCTGGGTCCCTGGGATTGGGTCCCCGTGAGTCACCTGAAAGTTACCTTTTTAGGGTCAAGCCTGCGTTGCATGCGTATCGCAGTGAGACGCTTTAGGGTTGATAAAAGGGCTCGGAGCCCTGTCGACGTCACGTCCGTGTTTTTCATTGGTTAGTGGTCTTGCCTATTAAAATCTGCTTGCTTTAGTTAGTGGAAGGCATGCATACGTCATGCCTGTACCCGGTGGCTAGCCCTCCTCGAGCGCATCGACCAAGTACAGAAAACATGCGAGGCTCGCTGTTTTCTGTCCGGTTACTTTTTCTCTAATTTACTAGCGCGATTTCGCTTTGCACAAGTCGAGCGCTTTAGATAGTTAAATGCACTTTTTCGGCTTACATACATAAATGCACTTTTGCCGCTAGGTGAAAAGTCGGGGTAGGAGTCTACAACGCTATCAGCTCGAACATGAGCAAACGCGAGACCCGTTGCATTGCAAATGCTTGTTATCCCCTTGTGATGGTACCAGATGCAGCAGCCTAAGGGGGTTCACCCCACTTGAAGCTGCCAGACAAAGCTGCACGGATGTTCACCGCTGTCCTCGGGGGGAATGCGTGTCCATAAGAGAGCTCTTAGGGGATTTCTCCAGCGAGAATTAGACGAACATCATCTTTTCGAGCTGAAAGGAGCCGGCAGTAAGAGGCTCACACCGGACCCTGGTCATAGGATGCTCGGATTAGGTCTCAGTGCCTCCTACATGAGGCGCTCCAGGCCCCTGGCCTGTCCAAGGTCTTGTGTCCGTGCGTCCGTGCGTCCGGCCTGGCGCTCGCGTTCCCGGTCTCTGCCCCTTGGGCCCGTGTACCCAAGGTTTGCGCACACTGTGCCATCGGGGTCTTCAGTGAATGCCCTTGCAGTGCACCTCTACCCGATGTTACCCCTCCTGTGAGCTCAGAGGATGTTAGGCCCCGC
Organism: Pleurodeles waltl; assembly: GCF_031143425.1. Lineage (NCBI taxonomy): Eukaryota > Metazoa > Chordata > Amphibia > Caudata > Salamandridae > Pleurodeles > Pleurodeles waltl. The sequence continues at coordinate 12,057,510 of NC_090450.1, read as the reverse complement.
TCCTCACCCCTCCAGCCATGCACGGAAGTCCGGCACGGCTGTGCCACCCCTGGGGCACCGATGGACCCCAGGGTCCTCTCTCCGCCTGTCACACCGGGCGTTCGCACCGGCCGTGCCATTTGCGCACCCTCCCAGGGTCCAGGCAACTGCTCGTTTCTTCTCCTCTCCCCCCGAGCGCACCGAGGCAGCTGTGTGCGGCGCGCAGCGCTCTGAAGCCGTGTCTGCAACTAGAGCTCGGAGCTGCACATCGTGCTGCACTGTGTAGGGAAGGCGTAGATTGTCCTCGAAGAGCTGAGCGCACCGAGGCAGCCGCGTGCGGCGCGCAGCGCTGTGAAGCCGTGTCTGCAACTAGAGCTCGGAGCTGCACATCGTGCTGCACTGTGTAGGGAAGGCGTAGATTGTCCTCGAAGAGCTGAGCGCACCAAGGCAGCCGCGTGCGGCGCGCAGCGCTGTGAAGCCGTGTCTGCAACTAGAGCTCGGAGCTGCACATCGTGCTGCATTGTGTAGGGAAGACGTAGATTGTCCTCGAAGAGCTGAGCGCACGGAGGTGTTGGGTGCTCAGTGAACTGTAGTTCTATCTGAGGAGACCTCCGCGCCCTGAGCCCGAGCCTGGAAGGTAGATGTGGCTCAAGGATGGATGGATGGAGCGACGGCCTCCTGGATGGATGGAGAAATGGATGAGTGATAAGTGCATGGAGGGATGGATGCATGAATGAATGAATGGAGGGAGTACCAATTCTCTATCTTGAAAGTCAGAAAGACTCACCGATTCAACGTGGCGTCCTCTTTCAACTGGCGCGCCGTCCTTGTCTCTAGGAATCCCACCCGAGGGATAGCTGTCCCCATTTTTACAAGCGGGAGTTGGCGATTATTTCAACACCAGCAGACCTGTTTCAGCAGAGTACCCCATTATAAGCCAGAGCCAAGACATTAGTACCACTCGGGAAGAGGGGAGGGGGTATGGGTTCTAACATCATTTTTTGGCAAGGTATCAATGTCTAGTTCTTTAAAATGTGTAATAGCAAGTCATCATGCTTTGCCTTTTTTTCTGATATTAGATTAACCTTCATAGGCAAAAAATAATGGTTTTCATTATGGGTGGACGAAGAATTGTGCTCCACCGGGGGTTTTGCCCACTCCACACTCCTCCCGGAGTGCGGCGTTCTGCGAAGTGGCGCGGAATGGAGCTTTTACTCTTGTGTGTTAGCGAGCGAGAGAAATCGCTATGTTGGCGAGTACGAGCGATATTTCTGAATGTGGGCGGTCGTGGCAAGTCACACCCGCCGGTGTTGAGAAAGCCACCGCTCGAGTAGAAAATCTACTCTTGTTAGAAGTGAGCACCCGTTGGCGCTCCACATGAGCGCGCTGATTTTACAGCTCTGGAGAAACTCCTGGCGCTAGAAATCATCATGAACAGCACCACTTACCCAAATGCTGCCTCTTGTAGAACTCTGCATAGAGCGGCAGAGTTTTTTCAGCACTTCGCAGAGTTCCGGGCAGCAGAACTTCACGAACTCGTCCCTGCCCTAGTTTTTATATTTTTGATAAATAGCATACAAATTAATCATTATATGTCAAAATAAATCAAATTCTACCAGATTGGTTCAATTTAATAGAATTTAAAAATAGATAATCAATTGTAGTAATAATATAGTCCTTAAAATAACAATAAAACTTCATTATACTCCTCATACAATGATATTGATTCTATGCATAAGTTTCACTTGCAAAAACAAATAAGTCACATCTTACATAGGCAATGTATGTTATGAGTAAGCAAACACAATTATGTAATTCGCATTCGTCATCTTCTGAATAGGTGTCCTCATTCTCTGCATCTGTTTGATTTTCACAGGCGGGAAGTCTGCACGTCAGTGCAGTTGAGGTCTTTAGACAACAGACACATGTTGGCAGTTTGCAGTTGCAAGCTACTGGATCTAACACATCCCGAAGTGGTGGCTGCCCCGCCATCCAGTCCACTACCAGTTGCTCCGCTCCCTCGTGTTTTTCCACCTTCCACTCTCTCCCAACTGGCCTAGGTGTCTATGGATCATTCAGGGGCATCTCTTGCTTAAAGAAGCTTGATAATTCGCACGTTCGCCATGTTTCTTCCGACAGTCCCTGCAAGGTGGAAGTTGATAATCGTCTATCTCACCTTTCTTTGGTAATATAGGTGATATCTCAAGTCATTCACGTGATGAACCAAAGATGTTGGTGCATACAACAAGCATGAGAATTGCTCCAATTTGTCCATTAGTTGTTCAGAGAGATCCCGTTCTTCCCCGAGCTGTGAATAATGTTTTCTGTGTATGTCTGTTGGCAAACAGGGCTTTGAATGCACTTACTTTTCCTTTTCCCGCAAATGCACTTTCTGTGTCGCATCCGGTAAAAGTATGGAGACCTATCACAGGTCGACAAACATTTTCCCCAAGAGTTGAAGCAATTTTCCCAATGTCAAGGACTCACATGCATATTTCAGTACTACATTTCAGAAGCAATTTAGCTGATTCTGTCATGGAATCCCAAACACATTAAACACCTCTGTGTCATCTGAGCTTTTTACTACCTCAAAACCCTAATTTGCAGCGTGCAGCACCACACAGCCATCTGCTTCTTCGTGTGTACCATTGAGATTGGGCACTTTGTGGCTCCATTTAGATGTGATGTTGTGTGTGTGTTGTAGCATTTATCTTCACAGTTCATGAACAGTGTTTTACTCTCAAGCTGTACAAAATACTCTGGTTTCCTCTATTTGTTATTAAGAAATGCGATGAGAGTTGTTTTATTCCTTAGGTGCTTAGGAATTTTCTCCACTGTCTGACAATCTGGGAAGGTGGGATGCTATGTAATTTCCCTTCTGATCGTCCTTTCATTGTTCTTAATAGACGTCTCATTGTTTGTATCAAACACATCGATTCTTTGACTATTTCCATACTGCTAAGCCATGGACAAGACAGACATAGCCACCTCACCAAAGTCTGATTCCTCTCCTTTTACTCTCAGAACAAGAACCATACCGTCAATCAGCGTGGCTGAATTTCCAGGTATTTCCTCAGCAGGGGTAGCGACTTTCTGCAAGTATGTTACTAAACTGGCTTTGTTTGTCTTTCGCAACCAACCTTCTAGAGTTGCTAAAACCCATGGAAAAGGTCCTAAGGGATGAGTGTGCATCTGCCATTCAAGGGTTCTGATTCTGTGCTGTCACAATGATTCAACCAAATTGTGCTTTGCTTTCATGACGATTGTCCTGCCATTGCTGTTCCCTGCCTTCTTCTTGTACATGCTAGTGAGGGTTCTGAGTTTAATTTTCATTGGGCCATGAACTTTCTTAATAGGTGGATTATTCTCAAGTCGCTCAAGTTTGAAGTCTGTGTAGCACTGTTCACCTATTTCATGCGCCTTTATTATGGTGGCTATATGACTTGCAATGCCTTTTTTGCCGTGGAGAGACTGAGATCATTTGGCCCAACAAATTGGCTTTTCCAGCTTTCAAACTAACCGCTTTCATAAGTCTCTTCATCTTTTTCAATCTCTAACTTATGTAGGTCTGCATGAGTAAGATCTGATCTGTCATTACAATTTCCCTTATCTGACCCAAAAAGGTGCTTCTGTGTTCAGCTGTCCTATATCTTTTCACTGCACCCACCTTGAGGTTGAACCTAGTTTTATCACCCAAAGTCTCTTTGTTGACTGTTCCCTCTAACACTTGATCAACCAGAATTCATCCAAATGGATTAACATCTGACAGTTGAACAGAAAAGCATCAGTTGATTAAGTTGTAGTGTATCTCTGGATGTTTCTCTGCAAGTAATGTCATTTCAGCATAGTATACAGGAAGATATTTAGGGTAGCTCATCCTGTTGTACGCAGAGCGTATGGCGGGAAGATGTAAATTCCAATTTCCTTCTTGAGCAGGACGCAACAGAGCCAGCATGACATGTTCAACAATATCCACAGACAACATCCAAAATGCAGAGAGATCTCCCTTGTCATGAAAGATACGTCAGAACTATGTCCCAAAGCTGTTTTAGTACGGCAAAGGCAGCACTCTGCATGAGGTCGTCTAGTCTCTGTTGGCATAGGTCTTTTGCAAAGTCATTAACGTCCTCGGTGGAGGAGTAGACTACCCGAATGTTCTCTGCGTAATTCTGCTCCACCCAGGGGATAAATCCCAACCAAGGCAGTCTTAACATAGCTTCATACACGCACTTGTGTACGCAAACTGCATGATTGTACATAGGACCTTCTAGTACTGATGATATCGATCCTTCGGCTATCTTGTCTGCTTCAATGTAAAGGTCGCAAATGCCAGCGTTTTGAAAGTGTTTTCCAAGAATGGACAGGACACTGCAAATGGTGTGACAGGTGCCCATCCGAAGAATGATTCTGTTTCACACTGCTTTGTTTCCACACTATCTTAATCTCTCAGGGGGTACAGGGGGCGAGGTGGCGTGTGGTGGGGAGAATATTAATAAAATAAAAAAAATGTAAAAAAACTTATCTGCACGCTGCGCCACCTCTCCTCCATCTCCTCAGCAGCAGGCAGGCACAGGCTCCCAGCCTGCCCTGCGGCCATTCCTGATGTTGCTCAGAGCAGCTTTAGGATTGGCTGGGAGCGCCCAGCCAGGGATCTACCACGCAGACTGGGGTCCTGTGCCTGCTCTCACCAGCCCAGCAACAGTGTGGGGCTGGAGCGAGCACAGTGCGCATGTGTGTTAGGCCGGCCTGAGACAGCCAGCCAAACACACATGCGCACAGAGGGGAGTGCACAATGCACTCCCCTCAGTGCTCATCATGCCCAATGCCCCACCTCTTTAACAATGAAAGGATCATAAACATAGCTTATTTTTCTTTTGTTGTTAAAGGATTTGCAGTGGTTGCTGCTGGCGGGGGCGGTGCTCCTCCGCCATAGCGGAGGAGCGGCCACTGGTGTCTTTTGCATGGAGAGCTTGATACATTATTACCACAATTTTCAGCAATTGAAGTGATTCCCTTATCCGCTCTGACTGTTTCAAAATTTCAGAAACAGTTGTCAACTCAGTTGCAGGGCATTAAATGGTGGGCAAGGAGCCAATGGTATCCTATGATACACTAACCAGGTCTGGTACTGATGTTAAATCCTGTCCAACTTGGTATTATCTGTGCGAGTCTCACTTCTTGTCTTGTAACAACCCAGATTATGTTCTTATTTTTTGCAAGCTTCAGTTGGGCAACACATTCCGGCATGGCTATGGTACTTGTCATCAACGGGTGAGGCCCAACTCGTTCACCAGAAACATACATGAACAACTCTTCAGTATCTGTGGTGGACAATGTTCTTTACTTTTGTTTCTCAGTGCTTGGGAGTGGAGCTTTAAAAGGTTGTGGTCCAAACAACTTGGGCTGCACAGCTATACTGTTGACTCAATGTGTTGTCCCCTTACCAGTAAGACTTCCAGCCTTTCAGTGTTATCCCTTGCTAAGTTAGTGAAGACGTGAGGCTGAATGTCGGCTGGAAGAACAATTTGCTCATTTAAGGTAGCACGTTTCTGAAGACACGAGGTGGTATAATTTTCTTCCAGTAAGGAGTATGAAATCCCATAACCAAGTCTCTTTCGAGTGCAGATGATTTCAACATTGCCTGTCAGCGTTTTTACAACATATGAGAGAAACAGTTGCTTGGGGGAGCAGTTATGCTGGCCATTTGTGACTTCCTATATAATGTCCTGGCTGAATGATTGCATAAGTAAGGCGACCCTTTTGGATGGCTTTGTGTTATCTGGATCTCCCGTCAGAAGGCCTAATAGGAACCGTTAAAGGTAATCAGGTACTTTAAATGAATCCTCATCAACGTCTGATGGATTATATGACCATGGTGTTGATGTCAAGTTCACTTTAATAATTTTTCTTATGTGCAATGATGTTTGATCAATGATCTTGTTCATGTCTGTTGCCTTAACCTTTAAAACTGATAATTCTCTTTTGAAACTCTGGTTTTCTCTTACAACGTCCTGTAACATGACACCATCAGGTGGGAACAATCATTTTTCCTTGGTTGTCTGGGAATATGTGGAGGCTGTCACTGCACTCTGAGTCCAATTTTCTTCTAATATGCTCCTTGGTTGATTTATCTATTTCCTGTATTCCTCTGCGTGTCATGAGGGTTTCAAGCCTTTCAATGAGAGTCGTCACTCGTATTACCTCTGTTAAGAATAATCACAGTTCTAACGTATTGAAATAGTTCATCATGCTTCATCTCATATTTTTGTAGTGATCATCGCTTTGAATTCTAGATGCATGATCTTCCTCCTTTGCTTTAACCCTTGTACAGTTCTTATAACAAGATGCATGATAATGGGCTTCTGCAGCCACCGTGTCCCTATTACAAACTGCTAATGTCTTCGAATCACAATCAATGCTGCACACACTCGAAGCCTTTTGTCAACTCTAAGCTCCGTGGCCTTAATTTCTCATGTGTTGATGTTACCTTCTAGTATTTTATCTTGCCTCAAAATATACCTTCTTCAGCATACATGTTTGATTTTAATGATCTTCTGTTTAAGCATTTCCTCATGCACTCAATCATTCCAGCATCATCACTGACACTTGCTTCAGCTTTTCGCTTAATAGTCTGTAAATCTTTCTTCATATTAAACAGGTTGCTGCACTTCCTGTGGTAAAATACATGGGGAAATCATGTTGCTTTCCATATTTCTCAGTGTGTAACAGTGGAATGTGATTCTTTACTTGAGCGGTCTCTAACAAAGTCTTCCATAATGAGTAGTCCTTTGGGCTTGTCAGGGTAACCCCATGTTGGACATTTGACCATAAATTATGCATTGGGGATCAGAGGGACAGGATGTGCTTGCTTCAGACTTCTTCGTGCTGTTGCACGGTCATTCGCCACCAGCTCTGAAAAATAAATGAATTTTAAAAATGTATACATTTTGCTTGGTGTCCTTAATATAATCATAATTACTATTACTATTATAATTATTATTATAATTATAAATGTATATAACTACAATTACTGTAATTGTATTTTTTAATAAAACTAACAATATTAAAAATTAAGAAAACAATCTCATTTACATCAAGGTATCTAAGGAATGGAGTGGTAAATCACAAAAGGCAGAGTTATGACTTGATATCCCATTTTCTATCTCTAGGCACCATATCTTGCCAATAACTCATATTCGAACCAATCCCCCTACGTGGTAGAGATAACATGGTTGGCGCAAGTCCTGTTAGTGTCGGGGAACTTCAATCAAAATTCCTCACAAACCGCTGTCCCTCTTGGTATCACAGTGCCAACCACACCTATCTGTTAGGTTTGTTTTATTCTTCGTGACTTATCTGAGTTCAGTAATGTGGTGGAGCCTGCATCATTTGCCTTCTATGTCTCTCCCTTATAACTGTAAATGTTTTATATAAAAAAAAGTATATATATATCAAGACCAGACTCGTAAATAAGATGATCCCAGGCAGTTTCTTCTCCAATTCCCTCTATACTTTGTTACAGGGTGTCTCTTCCCCTAGGCTACTAGAAGGTGACGCACACGTAAGATTTAGTAGCTGCTTTTCTCTATGGAGAAATTGCAGTTGCGTTTATATAGTGCTTTCTACTACTGACAAGGCATTGAAGCGCTTTATGCCGGACAGAATGCTGCTCCTCAACCAAAGGTTAGTGGTTAGGCAAGTGCTCTTGGTTATTGCTAAATACTAGGATTAGTCTTGCACGCTCCAGGAAACCATTCCATACTTACACTCCAGTTTCTCTCTTGCTGATTAAAGTCACAGGAGTTTGGCATGATCATTAGTGGGGACAGGGGAAGTGAGAGTTCATGCAAAAGTTTTGAGGGTTTAATATATGAGCAAGAGGAGATTGGGAAGTGCTAGGTAATGTGGGTAGAGCTATCTAGAAAAAAAACAGATTGTGATCTTTGAAATGAGTTTTGGGTAATTTGCAGAAATACATTAATAGAGATTTCGGTAAATATTCATCTAACATTGACAATGTTGAGAAAAGAAGCACGCCTAGGGGTGGAAAGGAAGGAGAGAACTATTTAAAAAGAAAAAGCCAAAGTGACCACCAGAAGTTTAAAGTAAAGAACACTATTTGTTTTTCATGCTGGATTTTTAGAATTTAGAGGACATTTTGAGAGAGCGTGCCATTTGAGAGTGCAAGGATGTACCTTATTTACATGTGAAGATGGTGCTGAGTTTGGCGCTTTGATCATTGCTAGAGTGAGGCGAATAGTCTTCCAGCTGTTGGGTTGGCACTGGACCACCGTTTCTGCAAGGAGAGTAATGGTGCAGGGTGTATGCGTAAAGCAATAGCGGATGCAGATCCTGGATGGAGATTCTGCAAATGCTGCAGCAACCTTTCCCGATGCTCTCCCTCGAGCCAGGCTCGCAGCAGTATTGTAACGCGCAGTAGCATCTATTAGGACGCCTCTGGTTTGACACGGCACAATATTCGGACGAGGACTGCTTCCGAGGGCAGTTGAAGTGTGTCGCCTACATCTCTGAGTGGAGAGCCACACACTGAGAGGATGGGGTCCCTTTGAAAACAGTGGCGGCTGGTGAGTTTCAGACGTGGTAGGACTCAAAAGTAATTTCATGGTGTGAGTGACCCTTACAGGTGCATGGGGACTCAGGGGCTCTCTCCTCCCTACCCTGCCCAAAGAAAATGGAGGCATAGAGGTGCATTTTCCTGCACATTGATTGATTTAGTAAATAATTTATTGAAAAAATCTAAAGGCAAAAAAGAAATTCTGGAAAGCAGAAAATGCAGTAGTGCATTGACAAAGTAGGGGAAGAAACCACCTGTGATCATACAGAGGGCTGGTGCACCTTTGCTGACCGGTACTTTTAAGGCATAAAAACAGCACCCCCACACTCTTGCAAAGATGGGCCAGACACACATTCACTCACACACACCGTCAGCCACCCCCATCAGCGCCAGTCATCCCTTTGTTGGTGCCCTGAAGCCAGTCTGTCTCCAGAGTGCTGAGACGTGCACTGCACTCTGGAGGTGCAGGGGGGCTAGTTCGGTATAACACATGGGCCCTTTGTCAGGAGCACATTCACTCATAGTGGTTCCAGCCATCCTGTATCACTCCTTTACTGCACTGAACGTACTCTTATTGCCTGCACACAAACCTCTGAACACGGGGGTCAAACAGAGATCCCTCCACGCTTTTAATAAGCTCACTAAGCCACCTAACCCTCTTCATAGCAGTGTATGGCCCTGTGGCTCGAAGAAGGGGGTGGTCTGCAAGGATTGCTCTGGAGTGGAAGTCACCACACTCACTTTCTGTCCCGTGGTCCTTAAAAGTACTGCCCTGTGTTGGCCAGCGTCACTTAGCCTTTAAAAAAAGGAGATGGGTGTTTCATTCCTCAGTACTGGGACTGAGTGTCGTTGGCAGCAGGTTGACTTGTTTCTCAATGAGGTTTGTCTAACCTCTACGAATGCATAACCTGCCATGCGCTAATGCCTGGGTCCATCTGACTGTAATGCATGTTTCAGATGTCACTCGCCACCAGGAGACCCTGAGGGCAAAACCAGCATTACCCATGAGGACCTGGGGAATGGTGGCAGTGATGGGTAAACACTCCTGGCCCCTTCAGGATGGAATCTCCGACAGAAGGAAAGATGTGGTTGGGACACTTACCAGTATAACTCACCCGAACCTCTCTTCTGGAACATAAAGGAGCCAGGCATACCTGCGCATGTGTACCACGTGGCACTGACTCCTCCCCGGCCCTTTGCAGTATCCAACCAGTAAATGATGGGAGGAGCCAAGTACCCCCAGGCCTATCCCTCAAGTGTTGCCCACGCCCCTTTGCCTCTGCCGGCCTGCCCTGCCCCCACTCCCTTTATAGCACATTGTCTGTTAACTCCGCCTTGAGCCATAGCAGTCGGCACCCCAAAGCCAAAAATAATTGTCACTAAAATAAAGCCACGTCCACCACTGAGGTAACACCTCAGGCTTGTGCCTGAGGGGCAAGGAAAGACCTCGCCCAGCACATGTCCTGTTGCATTCCCACCAAAAAACAGGACACTGTACATTTTGAGCCAATTTAAAAACCGAGCTGTCCCTTTAATTATCTGCTGTGTTCCTGTATACCTCCTCTCATACCTCATGGTGCCCCGCTCCTCACACCAAAACATAGGACCGCCATTGTTTAAAAACTTAAATGAAGTTTGTTGGCAAGGTTCTGCTGGTCTGGCTTCCTGAAGCGGCCGTTTGATAGAGGGTCCGGGGTGGAACTGCAGATTCTGTTGTACAAGTTCAAGGGGACCCCTTCGGTAAGGCCCAGCCTTTTGTCTTCCTTGATCCCACCTTCAGTTTGGCTGATGACGGGAAGTGCTGAAGCCTCACACTCTTAGGGTCTCTGCCGTGGGTGCTCCAGGCTGGACACCACCCTGGTGAGGGGCATCATCGCACAAAGACGGTGTCTGGAGAGCAGCCTGGCAAGGACATCTGAAAGGAGGACCATCCTAAAACAGTTATGCAGCCTCCATCCTTTAGCAACATTGATTTATCACCCAGAATGAAAAAAATACATGTCTTTGTTTTCAATTTGCAAGAGGTCATGTCAGACCTCGTAAACAAGATTCAATAAAGCAGGTAAGCACCCAATACTAAAGTTATCCCTTTTTTTCCAACACTGCTTTGGTCTTGTATTAACCTCTCCGGTGGAGGTTTCTTTCTCATATTTACCAACTGGATTTCATTTCATTCTCACATGTTGAGATGTCAACTTTACAGATGCATCCTTTAAACACAACTCCCACACCAAACACAGCCTCCTTTCTGCTAAGGTCACCCACTGCCAGAAGCTACCACCAGGGAACCACACGAGATGATGCATGTTTTTTTTTTTAAATACTCGAGGCTCAGGAAAAATTACAGTGACCCAGGTGAAAACCTGACTAATTCTAGACATTGCAAAGCACTTCGGACCCCACTTTGCCTGGTGAACCATAACCTTAAGTTTACAAAACATCCTCACCAAAGACCACAGAGAAAGTTCGCTTTTCACTCAGTATTTGTCAAAGTTAACTTGCATAAAAAAATTAGCTTTTTAAGATATACAGAAGCCAAATAAATGTGGTTCATTTTTAGAGACTGAAAGAATTCATAAAGAGTTACAATAATGAACACTGCACTTAATTGTAATTGTATTTATATAGCAGTTACTACCCCTGACGAGGCTTCAAAGTGCTTTTCGGTTACCAGAACATGTTGTGAAGCACAAAACAGATATGTGTTTACCTGTGATGGCATTTTCTGCGATGTTGCCTCATATGCAAGTAAGTGAGGCTTCGTAGGAAAAATCCTGTAACATCCAGCCGGATCCTGTGAAAAGTCCTGTAAAGTCCAGCCGGATCAGGACCTAGAAACCAAGTCTTCTAGGTCCATCAAACACAACCCTAACCTCCTCGCTAGGCCCACAGTTAGGAGACATTGTATTAAAATGTCAGTCTATCAGCAAAATCAGAAATCACTTGGACTGCGCCAAACACGCCATCACCACTTCACACCAAACAGCGGACCGGTCAACGGACCGGCACCACCGCCTTCACTGCTCTCAATCTGGCCTCCGCAGACATGCTCTCCGGAATCATCCCAAAGTCCATGAGCAGGGAGGCGCTGACGCCATTTTGTGAAATAATCCATGCCTACCTCTTCAAGTGCATTTTCAAACAGTCTCAAAACTTGACAGACTTTTCATTTTCCTGAGGAAAGCCAGTTTCGACCTTATGGCCAATCCAACCTGATGGCCACACAATGAAAAAATGCAACATTTTTTCATAGTCTCCCAACACTTTGCAATATTTGCAAAAGCGTATATAAAAGATGTATATGCATTTAAAATACACACAAAAATAAGAAATAGATTGATCAACCTAGAAATGCGAAAGCCTTTGCTTACATGCAGGCGGAGATACCAGTGAAAGGTAGGAGTGGTGGGACCAGCAGATAACCGGTGAGGTGAGTACGAGGGTGGTCCGGGGAGCAACAGAAGAGCTAGAGCTGGAAGGGGCGTTAAAAAGTAGCAAAAAATGTGCAGATGAACATGATTGTGGGGATGGAGCGACACGGAGCACACAAAGCGTGGATATTGAAAGGGGAAAGCAGCAAACGATGGAGTGAGCAGGAAAACACCTGCGCTCCCTTGGAGTGCTGAGAAACAAGTAGTTCCCTAAATTTAAATGCAGGAAGATGCAAGTCATGTAGCCAAAAGGATGGTGAAGAAGCTCTGCTAAAGGGGTTCAGACCACTTTAAGAGGAGGAGGGAAAGCCATGGAATAAAAAGCAAGCGCACAGAGTACCAAAGCTTACCGGGTAAGCAGTTGTGAGCGGGCCCAAAGCCCACTCCAAGCTTTGCTGTGGTGCACAATAGGTCTTTCCACAGCAAACCGCTAAACGTGTTTGTAGATGAGATTGAGGTACAAGAAGGATAGGGAAAAGGATAGAAGTAGACGGGCTTCCAGGGGTGGGATTGGGGTAGGGGTGGATAGGGGACAACGGAAGGGTGAAAAGCCAGGGGAAAGTAGTTTAACAGGGTAGGGAGTAATTGGTAAAATGTTGATGTTGACAGGATGGGCACCTCCTCCTGCAACAAAAAAATGGAAGAAACCAGGATTCATTAGGAAGGCATTTGTCAACTCTAATGTGCTTAATGGCAGGTCATCTGTCACACGTGACGCGTAGGTTTATTTTCTTACCTATGGGTCATTTAGGTCTGGTTTTCGTCAGCACACATGGCTCAGTGTGGCCGGGATGTGATGAATTTTGAGGCTTTATACGTATGTAGAAGTCCTGGAGTTTCAAAAGATGTGGTATTTCCCCAAAATGAATCAATCCGTCTACGTGAATGTGTTAAGTTCAGATGTAAATATTTGCTGTTCTTGTGTAACCTCTGAAACTGGTTCATCTTGTGAATTTTGTTGTTTTCCTGTTAAAATGCGGCAAAGTTTTGAAACACCCAGTGATGGCAGAAGCCGCGCCTTGCGCGAGGGAAGCGCATGGACTCCCAGGGCTTGTTTGCTGTCCAGCGTCTATAAAACCCTTTGAGACAGAGAGCATGTGTAGTTCACTTCCCTGTCTCACGGGCCGTGAGCTAGAAAAGACCTCGGCCGACGAAGGTGCTTCTTATTTTGTTTTACATTTTTATTGGGTGGCATTTATCCGGCCACCACTCTCACCGGGATTTCAGACATCTTCATAAACACCTGCCATGTGAGCCTGGCCTGCAGGAGGCGAGGTGGGTGTATGAGTGTGGTGGGTGGACAGAAGGCAACTTAGTCGCGGAAAGATGCTGCCTGCGGAGGGAGGAGCGAGGGGCGTCATGTCTCTTCTGTGGGAGGGTTTAAGAGCACTGTGTAGCTTCTTCCATCATCTCGGACCAATCAATCAATCAGTAGATTTGTAGAAATGTTGTTGGGTCCCGAGTCAAGAGTGTTGCACCACAACTGTCCTTTCGGTTGTTGGCCAAACCGGCCACACACCCTACCCTTTGACCCTTGGTGTTGTCCAGCAGTGGGTTTGTGCATCACCAGCTGGTGGCCTGGAAGGACCCTCATAACCTGGTGCTGGATTCATGCTTGTGAGCCTCACCGTGCACCTCCTACGTGTTAATAGTCTTGGAGGACTCACTTAGTTCCTGCTCTAAAGTTGAAAATAAATACCTGCCCTGGGAGTAGTTTTTTGTCACCACCAAGGCATATAAAGCACATGTAGTCCTTGATTTGGGTATGGCACCTCCTTCTTTTTTTTTTTGCTCTGTCTAGTGTTACTACCTTTTAGATGTTTGTGCATGGGAATTAGGCTTGAATTCGAATTTTCCCCATCTCGGCACAGTGTAATAAGGGTTAAAAACATGTGCACCCAAGTTTGCTACTTATGATTAACTCTAGTTTGGAGCTAGCTCCTAACTTTTTATTGTCAATTGACTAGTTGTCTCTCCAAAAAGTATTTCCAGTGTGGTGGGGAACATGTCACCTCTTAAAATGCCAGGGTTGAAGTCTTGTAGGAGCTTTCACAGACAGATGCCCTGTGACAGATCCTTCACAAGAGTGCTGGTGTTTGGGTTTCAGTCATAACTTCAAGATATTCGAGAAATGTGCCCTGATGTACCCGAGGGCATGATGTACCTGTGGGCAATCTGAAAAAGCAAAGCCAAGCTGTATGACCGCAGTCACCACAGGATGTCACCTAAGGGCACGCTCTCCCTTTCAATCTAGCACATGGCCCTGTTCCTGCAACATCATCTTCATGGCCCAAGCCTTCTGGTAAGTCCATCTCTATAAAAGAAGCAATAGAAGTCTGTTGGCCTTATCTCAGTCTCGCCATTTTCCTTGTGAGGACATCAAGGTGCCCCGCATTCTTGCTTCCTCGTCCCTACACTCGACTCAATTACACAACATATCCCGATGCACTCCAAGTGTCAGTGGCTACCAGTGATGCCTTTACAGATTGAGGAATTTAAGAAGGCCATGCTTTGAATCTTCTGCGCCCTGCTGGCTCCCTGCGAAGTGTCTTCGGGCCCTATGGATCTGCAGACACCTCCATTTGGGTTACTGCTGGCCAGTCTGCCTTCGACTCTGTATGCCTCTTGAACCTGCTTCGAGTTCAGCTCTGTTGTAGGAGCTACTTTTGCACCCAGCTCCACAGTCCATGCCAGTTCCTGCAGTCTCAACACTGCCCTCGATGCCGGAGGAGGATGTCGATCCCATTGTCTTGTCCGACTCTAAACCAAATCAGTCTCAACCTTGGCCGAAGTTGCATCCAGCCAGTTCTGATGCGCCTGGCCCCAGTACACTGACTTTGATAAGACAGTGCCTTTGCCCAGGAACTGCGATCCAGTGTTCCAGCAGTGTTTTGGATCAGACTCTGATCAAGGTGTGAGATGGGAAGGATGTTGGTTTTGTTTCAATCCTATATTGAAATTGTTTTTGTGGAATTCGTAATGACTGAGATGCATTTTTCATGCTATGAGATGTAGTACATGGCGGTTTGCTGGATGAGGAAATCTCAACGATGGAGACGTATTTTATGGTTCTGTGGGTTGCTGGCACCCCTTGTTAGCTCTGAAGGTTTCTTGATTGTTTGTAGTTTTTATGTTCAGTCAGATATCCTATGTGGGCTATAACAGCAGGCCACCCCCTCTGAGACCTGAAGGATCTGGGGCAGGTAACAGGTGCTGAGAAGAATCAGCGTGAGTCAGAGCTGCCCAGAAGCCCCGTGGTACAGTTCTCCTTTAAATAATTGCTGTTATGGGCATTAAGCAGTGCAATTTGCTAATATGCAATGCACTATGTTCACCCTTTATTGACCTTCTAAGATGTCAGTGTTCCGAGGATTTGTTACCTGGCACCTGCAGAGTAGACTTTTAGTTCTCTGGGGACCAGCAGTGAAGCTGAGCTCTTCAGACAGAAAACCAGTTCAATTGGTACTGAGGTATTAATCGCATCGGTGTCCTTCATTTCCCAACAGAGCTCATTCACCTTGTCTTTCATACATGATATGCCTGTCCCATTAATGATCCGTAATCACTTGACAGTGGTATATGTCAATTAATGAGACGGAGGTTATATCAGAGTGAAAAGGAGCATAGTATGAATGGCTAAATTTACTGTCTTAGTGGGAAAGGTATGCCCAGATGTGGAATGGCATGGGGTGCTCACTGTGCCACCAGAATCAACCTACCGGGTTGATATCCTTGAACTAGTCCCAGGGTGCTAGTTTCCAGTCCTGGAAGGACCTGGCATGGCAGTTCAGGCTGGACTGTTCCCATGGGGAGCAGGGTGAAGACTGATTTGCACATGGCTGGGTCCAAACTGGAATGGCATGGTGAGCAAAATAACAATGGTTTTAGGACCAGATCTGTGACTGGGCTGAATGTTGGACATTGTTCAGCATTCTGTCCATCATCAGTTCTTTTTAAATCTACTGTCCATCATGTGCTTGAAAGTAGGAGTTAGGGGATACATTTTTATTGTACTATGGCATTGATCTGTGAGCAGGGACTCTGGTTTGGAGTTGTTCATCTCACCAGTCAGAAAGGGGATTGCAGAGGTTGAGTATTTGAGGACCCTCCAAAATTAGGTGGTGATGCAGAACTCTGTGGTGTCATAGCTTAGTTGTTTATCCCAGCTAAATGTTGACCGTGCTTTGTGGACAGTACTTCCATTGTGGCTGCGGGTGCTGAAGTCGTCTTCTCGTGCGGTCCGTTGGCTGGTAATGTCAGATCTCTGAGCTGTACTTATACTGAAAAGTGGGTTTTCCTGGTTTGTTCCAGGTTCAGCGCCTTGCAGAGTAACTGTAGGAGCATCCTGGTTTCCCCCTCTTCTGAACTACGTTTACTTGATTGCTAAGTAGTTCCATAGCTTGGCGTCTTGTGATACTATTATTGTGGCTTGATTGCCTTCGTGCTGTATTCTCCAGACTAACATAGTTGTAAAAAAAAAAAGCAGCCCATCGTCCCCTCCTTAAGAAGGTGGTGTACTTAGAATGATCTTGTGTCTCAGAGAGTAAAGCATGTGGTTCAGAATTAGAGATTTCTTTAATACCATGACCAGCACTTCTTACCTGCCCACATCTGGCCAGCAGGTGGAAGGGGGGATGTTAAAGGCCAGATGAAGAGTTTGTCTTATTGAAACGGTTTGAGCCACTCGTACCAAGGAATCTGGTGTAAAGCAGGAAGCCACAGGTGGTCTCGGTCTAGCAGCTTAAGTTAGTTGTTTTTCTGTAGGTGCATTATGTGAGTGAGCTTACTATGAGCAACAAAGCTCTCTTCTACTTTCTCATGCTTAGTTTGTAAGCCTCTTGTGTTGTACTTCGTGTCATACCTAATTGACCCTTGGAAAGGTTGTTGGAAGAAGTTGCTGTCATTTGATTGTTGTGTAATGTGTGTGTACACTTAACAGCTAAGGTGCTCGATTTGAAGTCCACTAAGTGGACGCATTCAGCAGTGTAGGTGGCTATGTTTCCACATAATATCTATCCTGCTTGGTGAATGTGGATATAGCTCACATCCAAGGTGATTCAGTTTAGGTCATTTTTAGGTTGAGCGTAAACGTATGACCTCTTGTATACTTTTAATTATACTTCTTCTGTGGACTTCCAGCTATTTCATTTGTTAGTTTCAGTGTCATTTAAAAATCCTTGTTTGCTAGTGGTCAGTCATGCCTCTTTGTCCCTCTTTCTCTGTGGGAGCAGGGACCAACTACTGTATAGTTATGGTTTGTCCTGTTTATCTGGTCTGTAGGGGACTTTTTTTTCCAGTTTCCTGCTCCTGTCCAGGGAAGCTTCCCTTTTCATTTCCAGAGCATTCTTGCTCGGAGTTTAGCGTAGCTGTAAACAAGGCTATAAATCAGGCTGTTATCTTGGTCACATTTGGTCTCTGTGGGCTCTCTGCACCCTCTCTTAGCTGCCTGGCTTCCACCCTTCCTTGGCTTGGATTTTCTTTACAGAGTGTGCCTGCCAGTGGTCCCCAGTGCTGAGAGCAAGGGCGGAGGATCCCTCGCATGCACCTCAATCAGTGCACCTCAGTTCACACACTCCAGGCCCTCAGCTGTGCCAGAACCCCACACACTGTCTTCTAGAGCACCTCCGTTCAAGTCGAAGTGGCAGTGAAACTGCACACACAGGCCTTGCAATGGCAGGCCTGAAACATGGTTAAGAGGCGACTTATGCGGATGGCACAATCACAGCTGCAGGCCCACTAGTAGCATTTAATTTACAGGCCCTGGGCACATATAGTGCACTTTACTAGGGGTTTACAAGTAAATTAAATCTGGCAATTGGAGTGTCCGAAAAGTGAAGGGAGGCAGACAAAAAGTTTGGGGATGACCACTCTAAGGCTGTCAGGTCTAACAAAAGTACTTAAACTGAGTGAATAAAAGCATAGTATTCATGTAATGTGCTGCCTTTTCCATCATGCAGCTGGCTTCAAAGGGACATGAGCAGAGCGAACAGAGGGTTGGGACTCCCAACAATCTACTGCCTGGTCCATGATCCAGTTGTGTTCAGGTGGACTTAAAGAAGGTAAATGTGTGGT
The DNA here is from genome assembly GCF_031143425.1 of Pleurodeles waltl. Classification (NCBI taxonomy): domain Eukaryota; kingdom Metazoa; phylum Chordata; class Amphibia; order Caudata; family Salamandridae; genus Pleurodeles; species Pleurodeles waltl. The sequence goes on along the minus strand of NC_090450.1, from coordinate 12,039,453 downwards.
ACTCAGGTTTTCTGCAGGGACCATGATCCAGCTCCGATCCACGTTGACTTAAAGGTTATGACTAAAAGCACACTACTTCAGCTGCCTCCTCTAGGTCCATGTTCCAGCTTTCATCCAAAGTGACTTGGATGTAGTGACTAAAAGTGTATTACTCCCACACTGTGTTCCCAGGTCCTTGATCGAACTGCCATCCAAGGTGACTCTGAACCTACTGACATCCAACGTGGCTTGAATTGCATGAATAAAAAGTTAGTTCTTGGAGTGCATGAATAAAAGCTCAGTAGTTAAGCAAGATGCTGGCAGGTCCATGATCCAGCTGCCATCCACGGGGACTTGAACTGAATGAGTAAAGTAGAAGTGCTTCAACAAAGGGCTGCAGGGTCCATGGTGTCCATGGGGACTTGAATGGAGTCAACAAAAATTTAATACTGTTGCAAGTCCATCAGCTATTGGTCGATCAAGATAATTTGAATGAAGTAAATAACAAGCATAGTACTTGTTCAATATTCTGCACGGTCTAAGACGGCTTGGTCCGGTCACCTGACAAGGGCTGTGAATGTGGGCCTGCTCAGCTGAGCAAAACACTTGATGGAAATGATTTAACACTATACACCAGACCGAACACTGGAATAGAGTGGGTCTAATTGCAAGCAGAGGAGGCAGAAGGAACGGTTGACCACTCTGACCCTCATGTGGAAATGAAGACATGTGTGGTAAACCGTCATTGAATACACCAATTTGATTGGATTAGGATTGGAGATCCGTGTTCTCTAAAATTGTCTAAAACATGGAAGACATTCCACGGGGGGGGTTGAGAGCAGAATCCTGTTGCCTTTTGATTGGCAAGGAGCCCAGCGTAGACCCAGTCCGCTTTACAAGACACGTTAACCTAATCTACCAGAAGTTCATTAAAGAAAGTTCAACGGGAGGGGAAGCCTGGGCCCCTCCGTTAAGGGGAGGTGCATATTGATGTGCTGCAGGTGGCTTCTCTTGGTAAAGAGCTCTATTGTGTGGTATCTTCTAGTACCACCCTGTGGTGCAGTAGCTCCTCTACTTCGAAGATGAGTCTGGCTTGAGGCAGCCGTGCTAAAATTATATGTACTGGATATCTTTATCCACCAGCCTTGTTGTGGTGGGTAAGAATTCCGCTGGACAGCCCTGCGGCTGTGGATAGATGTGAGACATTGTCCCCAGCCTGCATCCTGGCTAGTTTCCTCGTGTGCTTAAGAATGATAAGAACCCTCTGTATCCATCACACTCTTATCCATCCCTCGCCGACGTTGCAGTAATTCACTGGGACAGTTAAGCAAAGGTTGAATGAATGTCCCTCCTCTTCAAAGCACTCTTAAAAACATCGCTCGGAAAACCCTCACAAGGCTGCGTCTCGTGATCATCAGTGGTACTTCTGCAGTTTTTCAGGCTTGTTCCTAATGAGTGGAGGCTGAAGTCTAAGGAACTTTAAATTCAATATTTTGGGTGGTCAGGCGCATTACCCACTACTCTTTTTACATGTTTGTTCTCTTATTTTTTCTTTTTTATCCTCACTTACCTTCCAAATTTTCCTCACATGACCAGGATGGGAGGAGGTGGGGGGGGAGCAGCGAATGTTCTCACACAACTGCTCACCACCCATCCCCGTCTGGGACAAACTTTCCACCCAAGCTCCAGTGCAGAAAGTTGAGGAAAGAGTATAATCATAGGATCACATCCTACCTATTCATACCCCAACCCTTCCCAGCCATTGCTTCAGCGGATTCCAAAATCTGATCCTCTTACAAACCTTATGACAGTCTGACTTAAGATGGTAAATCAGAGAGTTTTTCCATTTGACAAAAGTAGGGGGAACAGGGCTGATCCATTTCCTACAGATCTCCCTTCTTGCCACAAGCATCATGTAAACCAACAGTTTAGCTATGTTTGTTCTCTTATGTACTTTTTTGCACAGATTGTTAGTTTACTGATGCTGCCTGGTGTACATTCACTGTCATAATTTAAACAGCGGGGTAGGGTGGGTGACACAGGGTTGTCAAAATGGAACAGGATAATCAGGTTGGAGAAGTTCGGGAACAGCGGATGAACTGGCCCAGTGTTTCGCATGCACATGAAGAGCGCGTGATACGGCTCGCTGTCAGGGTTCCTTCATATTCTGAGAGCCACATCTGGTAGGTTCTACCCGATTGGGCTGAGCTCAGTTTGTAGTCCAACCTCTCCAAGAGTTAGGCTGCAGCGACACTGATGCGCCAATGCGGGTAGGTAAGTGCCACTGGGTGATCCCACGTGCTCCTCGCGTGCCTCTACAGGCTCTGTGTTCTTTTCCTGTCCCTACTTCTAGTAGGCCAAGGCTGCCTGGGGATAGTGTGTCCTTGGTGTTCTAGCAGCAGAGATCAGCCGTATGTACATTTTCAGGCTGGGTACCCACTTGTAGCCCACCCGTTTGCTGGTGTACTCACTTCTTCTATCTACTATGCTCTACATCTTACACTTGCTCGAAGCTATGCGCACAGTGCCTGGCCAAGGTGTTTCTTTTACCCATGAGACTTGTTAAGTAGACGAGAAGCACATTGCTAAGTCCCCTCATAAGTGTAGTGTGATAGGGAGTTAAACCATTGAAACATAAAGTATATATTTGAAAAGGGCATGTTGGTTAGTTGGGTTAAAGAACCTGCCAGCTGTGCAGGCTCTCCCCTAGGCTTCCCTGCTGAAGCTGCATGCCTTTGGTAAACCCCTCCAGGCATACACCATGTCTGAACCAGGCAATGGCACATCCCGTAACTGAGTAACAATCCATAGCGTAGGCCTTCAGCATCCAAGTTGTGCACGATGGTGGGGAGACGACTTGGAGAAGTGGTGGTGATCGCAGTGGCACATGGACCAAGGAAAGACTTCTAGATGCATCCTGGTCAAACAACCAAATAAATGCGTGGCCATATCAGAAAGCAGGTCAAGGAAGGGGAAATTGAAATAGAACAAGATACAGAAAAGGAGGTTCTAGAAATGTAAGTCAGTCAGGGATTCAGAGCTCACTGACGCTTGCCGCGTGTATTCAGATTGTATTTGGGAGTAATACAGGTGCTTCCCCATTTAGCGTCTGTGGGCACTGTCTGACAAACACCAGAGGTACACTGCATTGATGCCGTGTCCTATGAGTTTTCAAAGAGTTCTTCTCGACTGCAGATGCAGGAAACCAAACCCATGCCCTCCATAAGATTGGGATACTGACTTACAAAGCCCAAGACAACCCTTCATCATGAGGTATCCTTTCCGCAAGCCTGGAAAATTTCACTGTGCTGAACCGCAGTGAATGTAGGTGGTGGGGAGGGTGAATTTTCAGAGAGCCATTGGGGCATCTGGGATCTCCAGTGCCCCCACGTGACCTGTAGTCCATGCTCGTGGAGAACCTACAAACAAGTTTAGGAGGTGACCACAATTCCGAAGGGCCAGTACCAGGCAGGGTTAACGAAAGTACTGCAGTAGTGACGTTGATGCATTGACCAGTTAGTGACCATTCAAATGAAACTTGACCTGCCTGTTGCGAGAGGATAAAGGTTTTGATCAGCCCAAGTTGGTGTCTCATCGTTTTTAACAAAATATGGATTAGCGTATTAATTGCATGTTAGGTGCCTAAGTTAGCATTTAGGCTTTAAACACTGACCGGGGTCACTGGAACACCCAGTATGAACTGATTGCTTGATATCATTCTTTCAGTTGTGTTTTTGCGCAGTCAGCATTTGTGGTCCACCTATCAACAATCGCTCTCAAACCCATAGGATAGAGCACCACTACCTGCCTCCTTTGGTGCTTGCTGTAGATTCCCTCTAATGTCCAGCAGTGCCCTTGGAGTCCTGAAGAAGGTGGATACATTAGCTACCTGTGGATTCCTCACCTATTGTATACTCCCCCCTGCGCCAGCATTCAACGGAAATCTTCTTCCTAGCTTCCGCACATCGAGGACGTCACAATTGCCCACGCGACGCCGTCTGATGTCATACAGGCAATAAGAGGTCCTCGCCGACGTCAGTTCCCTTTTTTCCGTGCCATTCGAACGACGGCTATTCTTCGAGGGAGCTACTGTTACTACTCGACGTAGTTACAGTTATTGTTGCTGTTTCTTTCTTTGAGAAAAAGTATGTCGCAAAGAAAATCTGGTTTCAAGCCCTGCAATGAGTGCGGTGGCAAGATGTCTGTGACGGACCCACATACAGACTGTTTGTGGTGTCTCAGTTCCGACCACGACGTTGACAAATGTAACTCTTGTCAACGGATGAATCCGAAGGCGTTAAAGGAGCGAGAAGCAAAGCTCTTTTTGGCGAAGTCTAAGAGAAAAGAAAAGCGGCATCATCGCAAGTCATCCTCTCCGATGTTCCATCGGCGTCATCGTGACTCCCGGCGTCGTCGTGAATCTCGGTGCCGGTCGAGTAGGGAGAGATCGCGTTCGAGGTCGCCTTCAGCTCGACGCCGAAAAACATGGGAAGTGAGTTCCACCATCTCTCCGCAGATGCCTTTTGCATCACCGACTTCGCCAGCTTCGCCGACGTCGCCTGTGAATCCTCCATCGGTGTTTGAGGTTCCCCAGCGTCAAGAGTTTTCTCCAGCTTCTCAGACGCCGGGACCAGCGCCGATGTCACCTCGAGCCCAGGCTCCTCAGTATCCGGCTTTCCCGGACCCAGGAGCCGACAGTTCCGCATTCTTGAATGCAATGTTTACCATCTTTCAGCAGATGGCTCCAGGTGGTGGACCGGCAGGTCCTTCGGGCCCCTTGGCCTTCAACATGGGTGCTCCGGCTCCGTTACGACCGGCACCTTTTATGCCCTTCCTTCCCATGGGAAAAGTGGGCTCGGCGCCGGCGCCTATGGCGTCCGCCTCGCAACCGGTGACGCCGAGTAGACCTGTGGCTCCGGCGCCGGAACATTGTCCTGTCCGCCCTTTGCCTCGTACGGCACCGAAGAAATCCACGGCGCTGATGGATCCGACGTCGGATGGATCCGAGAATCGGCGTCAAGCTTCGACGTCTGCTGAAGCCATGTCGACGCCTAGAATTGAGGCCAGGTTGCATTCGAGGAGGCTTGCTCTTCGCCTTCTTGAGGAGCAAGACTATCAGAAGCAGGCACTGGAGGAAGGAGAGATTGAGGAACCTCTGGGGGAGGTTACCGAAGGTAAGTAACTCGTTCATCTTGATTAAACTGTCTCTCAAATTATTGCACTTATTCTATGCCTCGAGTTGTTTTAACAGCAATCGGTCCAAAACCTAAAACAAGAATGATGAATTGGACCTGGGACCATAACGTATTTTAAAACCCACTATTTTGAGAGATTTATGATGTGTTCTAAAGATTGAGACAGTGAGTAACCTATACAAATGAGATCAAGGTAAGATGCGTTATGTAGTGCTAGGTTCTCTAAACCGTCTTTGATTATATGCGCCGGTCTGTGCTCATCCACCAGTGTAGAAGGTGCGCATGTTGAGCAGGTGCGCATGTTGAGCAGGTGCGCATATTTGTAGAAAATCTCTTGTTGACGCTACATAGGTGGGGGATTTGGCAGTTGGGGACATAGGCTGGGACAAGGTGCCAGTTTTTTACGTTTGCAGATTATTCAGCCAATTGAATGGCATTACTCTTGCTGAGTAAACGTTAATAGATAAGTCGGGTATGCATTTGGTAGCAGATAGGGTAGAAAGTGTTATAATATGCAGGAACATCATAAAGAATTGTCTAGCTTTTTGCTAATTTTACACTCATGATAAGTGTGTGTGTGTGCATATGAATATGTTTGTATATGCATAGATATTTTACCCACTGTGAAGTTATAGTTCGGCATTGAAGTGAGGTGAAACATGACTTTTAAAAGCCAAACTCCCCTACAATTTGCCAGTTACAACCTAGTGAATTAACTATAACTTGCAGCTTGTTCAAGCTCTGCTTGTGACCTCGCATATTTCATTTCTCATATGTTAAATGACAAGATTGGTAAGATCTCCGATGACCTCTCTAATGACTTCATCCTTGATACTGCTGTTCACACTGGTCCATTCACCCCTCCATTTAAAAGAAGTTGTTAGTGAAGGTCTATGCACAGCATGGAGTTACTGTGTGTAACTCTGTGGGAGCAAAGAATAGATATATTGTGAGGCGTGGAGGCGAGCGCGGTTGTGCACGCTGAAAGTTAGTTGGCGCACCATTTACAGCCTAGTGTATTTTGGGGTGCAGGAGTACTCCATGTTAAACAAGGTGAAGGTTGAGCACGCCTGATTTGGGGTGCAGTTGCATGTTTCCAAGTAAGTTGTGGCTAAAGCCAGTGCTTCAGTGAATAATTGATTACTCACCAGTGAGTATCTGGGCATGTACCCGCGTTGAATAGTTATATCCCAGTGCTATAAACCAACTCAATGTAACAAAGACGTTTATGAGGTGTGGATGTTTAGTTTTAGAAGCTCACTGGAAGATTGGCGGCCTCGCACATTGCGGAGTACTGCAGAATCTTGGGGTGACTCACTCGGAGGTGCCTTAACACTGTGGTTTGAACTGTGGCTCCTCGGTTGTAAACCACTCTGCTCAGTAATGCATGGAGTGTATTTCATAAAGCCACGGAGGGTTGTCCATCGGTGTCTGGCTGAGGTGTTGTGTCCCTTGCTAATGCCCACCTGTTCACCTTGTGACTTACAATTGCAGGTCATGTCGGAGTGTAATTCCATTAAGGTGAATAAGGAAGGAACACGCTTTGGAGGGTTACCCCGTAGAAGACTAAAGAAACATTTTTCTTTTGTCTAGCCGGTAAAGACCAGTAGAAGGAGGGTAAAACAATTTGCCAGACGTGCTTGAGTAGAGAGGTGCGCCGTGCGCTGTCCATTTCCAAAGGTTTTGCCTATTGCCCCTTGAATTATGAGAGAACGTGGTACACCAGTGTTGCTTGTTGAATTACTTCCATGTGGCTCTTACTGCCCTCAGTTATTGTCATGTGATACGTCATGGGTGACGTGACATGTGAGGTCATAAGGAATACACGAGTCTGCCAGTGATAGTTAGTTAAACTATAACTGGTGAATTTCTGGGTTTTTTGTTTTTAAATGTTCTTAATTTCAACACCTAATTACAACTGCACTATAACTTCACTGTCACTTTTGATTTTCTGTTAAGTTGTTTAATACATGTTAACTTTTATAATCATGACTAAGCAGATCACTCTAATCTTTGAGCTTTTCGGTGAATTGTAGGTTTTTATTTAATCGTATTCAGAGTAATGCATACACCTGATAAGATCTTCTTACTTAACGGCACCTTAACTTTTTTTTTCTTCTTTTAGGGAATTTCTGTGTTTTTTTTTTTATCATATTCTAAGTTGAGCATAGGCCCAAACGCCTGCATACTACCAACCCCCCCGCCCCCCACCCCCACCCCCCCCACCCCAACATGTGCACGGCCTCGAACCTGGGCATGTGCCCAAGCCTCAGCCTATGGCCAGTCTCTGCTGCACACTGGCTCTGTGCCAACAGCCCTGCGGGGGTGCCCTGTACACCAACCCCGAAGGGTGGGGCGCCTACCCTCGCAGGGCACCTGGGCATGTGCCCAAGCCTCAGCCTATGGCCAGTCTCTGCTGCACACTGGCCCTGTGCCAACAGCCCTGCGGGGGTGCCCTGTACACCAACCCCGAAGGGTGGGGCGCCTACCCTCGCAGGGCACCTGGGCATGTGACCAAGCCTCAGCCTATGGCCAGCCTCTCCTGCACACTGGCCCTGTGCCAACAGCCCTGCGGGGGTGCCCTGTACACCAACCCCGAAGGGTGGGGCGCCTACCCTCGCAGGGCACCAGGGCATGTGCCCAAGCCTCAGCCTATGGCCAGCCTCTCCTGCACACTGGCTCTGGCACTGTGCCAACAGCCCTGCGGGGGTGCCCTGTACACCAACCCCGAAGGGTGGGGCGCCTACCCTCGCAGGGCACCTGGGCATGTGCCCAATCCTCAGCCTATGGCCAGTCTCTGCTGCACACTGGCCCTGTGCCAACAGCCCTGCGGGGGTGCCCTGTACACCAACCCCGAAGGGTGGGGCGCCTACCCTCGCAGGGCACCTGGGCATGTGCCCAAGCCTCAGCCTATGGCCAGCCTCTCCTGCACACTGGCTCTGGCCCTGTGCCAACAGCCCTGCGGGGGTGCCCTGTACACCAACCCCGAAGGGTGGGGCGCCTACCCTCGCAGGGCACCTTGGCATGTGCCCAAGCCTCAGCCTATGGCCAGCCTCTCCTGCACACTGGCTCTGGCACTGTGCCAACAGCCCTGCGGGGGTGCCCTGTACACCAACCCCGAAGGGTGGGGCGCCTACCCTCGCAGGGCACCTGGGCATGTGCCCAAGCCTCAGCCTATGGCCAGCCTCTCCTGCACACTGGCTCTGGCACTGTGCCAACAGCCCTGCGGGGGTGCCCTGTACACAAACCCCGAAGAGTGGGGCTCTAACCCTCGCAGGGAACCTGGGCATATGCCCAATCCTCAGCCTATGGCCAGTCTCTGCTGCACTCTGGCCCTGTGCCAACAGCCCTGCGGGGGTGCCCTGTACACAAATCCCGAAGGGTGGGGCGCTAATCCTCGCAGGTGATCTGCGCTGAATCCCCATAGATGGCCAACGCCCACTGCTACCAGGGCCATGTGGCCAACGCATCATGGCATGACCAAGGGTGAAGAAATGAATTGCAAAATGTAAAAATATCTAGCTTGTGGGAAACGTTGGCTTTCCACATTGTTTGAACAAATTATACATTTTTGCTAAATTGTCCTGTAGCTGTGAAAACAGCGCATGAAGTATGAATGCCATCAGGCGAGCTGAAGGCAAGCTTGTGAGTGTCGGTGGCCAGAGCGGCTCTAGACAGCCAGTGTCTGAGTGGACCTCTGTAGCCAAGAGACACCTTGCCGTTCCATGTACCCGGGCCTGTTCAAGAGACGAGCGCATCTGTCCCATCGCCTTGCAACATTGGGTCAACAGACCTCAGCAAGCATTGGCAGCAAACAGCTTTTATTGGTTTTTAAACGTTGCTGACATGTTAACAAGCGCAAGCGGGGACATAGAGCATTTTGTACTTTATCATTTTATTTAATGAATACTGTGTGTATTTTATATAAGGTAATTCAAATATTTGTTTCATGTAGCGGGATGTGTTTTTCAGTTCCATTCCTCTCGTCTCCTTCGATGGTTGATTCAGAATAGTGCAACCAGCCAGCACGTGTGTTGTTAGTTGGCCTTCTTCCAGGGGGCGTAGTGTTAGCGGGGGTAGGTTACTACCCGCCATGCACTGCTTCTGCCGCCGGCCCCTGTTCTCTAGCGCCTAGTCTAGCGTACCCATGTCTGCCCTTGATGTCTCAGCTTGTCTCTCTCCTGCAGTCTGGAGACTGGAGATCCACTCCCGCCATGCACTGCTTGTGCCGCCGGGCCCCTGTTCTCTAGCGCCTAATCTAGCGTACCCATGTCTGCCCTTGATGCCTCACCTTGTCTCTCTCCTGCAGCCTGGAGATCCACTCCCGCCATTCACTGCTTCTGCCGCCGGGCCCCTGTTCTATAGCGCCTAGTCTAGCGTACCCATGTCTGCCCTTGATGGCTCAGCTTGTCTCTCTCCCGCAGACTGGAGATCCACACCCGCCATTCACTGCTTCTGCCGCCGGGCCCCTGTTCTCTAGCACCTAGTGTTGCGTACCCATGTCTGCCCTTGATGCCTCACCTTGTTTCTCTCCTGCAGCCTGGAGACTGGAGATCCACACTCTCCATTCACTGCTTCTGCCGCCGGCCCCTGTTCTCTAGCGCCTAGTGTAGCGTACCCATGTCTGCCCTTGATGTCTCAGCTTCTCTCTCCTGCAGTCTGGAGACTGGAGATCCACACCCGCTATGCACTGCTTCTGCCGCCGGCCCCTGTTCTCTAGCGCCTAGTGTAGCGTACCCATGTCTGCTCTTGATGCCTCACCTTGTCTCTCTCCCGCAGACTGGAGATCCACACTCTCCATTCACTGCTTCAGCTCCGGGCCCCTGTTCTCTAGCGCCTAGTCTAGCGTACCCATGTCTGCCCTTGATGTCTCACCTTGTCTCTCTCCCGCAGCCTGGAGATCCACTCCCGCCATGCACTGCTTCTGCCGCCGGCCCCTGTTCTCTAGCGCCTAGTCTAGCGTACCCATGTCTGCCCTTGATGTCTCAGCTTCTCTCTCCTGCAGTCTGGAGACTGGAGATCCACTCCCGCCATGCACTGCTTCTGAGTTGAAATGATGCATTTAGTCAACAGGTCTGGTAAGCAATGGTGCACCTCACAAGATGCGAAGAGGTCCCATGGTGCCCTTTGGTTCATGGCATGACTGACAGGGAGGTACAGCCATAGTGAGGTGGTTCTTGGTACTCCAAAATGTATGGAATCACACCTGGTAGATTTCCTGAACCCCAAAAGAAACCCATTACTTTCTAGGAGAAGGGGTAAACGGGCAGGTCTCTCCAGCCCTCTGGGTGACGTGTTCTCTTGTGAACTAGAGGTGGTAGTCAGACACACCTGTGCACAGCCTCAAACCTGCATGTGAGATGGCAACGCCCCAGCCAGAATCGGTGTACAGTCGAGTGTACATATACTTTCTCATCGCAAGGTATTGTTTGCTGTTCTCAGAATAATACATATCTCAACCACCAGAAGTGAATATGGGTGAAAGATGGATGTAATCTCAGCACTGTTCAATCCCCATCCTTAAAGTGCTAGAGAAACCTGGAGGTGTGATATTCATCTTCCTTACAGTTTGATTTATTCATCTAATGTATTTCAAGGATTTTTAGTCCTCGTTTAATAACCTGCATGCGTGTATATCAGCAGGCCTTAGCCTGGAGGCCCGGCGTTTAGTCACCTGTCGGCTTTAGGGCCCTCACACTCTGATCCTGCATGTGTTACCAGGCAGAAGACTTTGCTCCTGTTAGTTTATTAGGGATCACTGGGAAGCTGCTGTGTTGTATCTGTTTATTTCCCCCAGATTGGAGCGTCCAACAGATCAAGCCACCAGCAGATTTCTAGCTACAGCTTTCTGGCTTTTGAGCATCAACAATATGTGACAGTGTAGCACACACCGCACCCAATGAATGGCTGCATTTTATCCCGAGCGCTTCAGTCATACATGCAGATCCATTCCTTGTGCAAGTTAGAAGAATCTGAACATGCAGGTCCATTCCTTGTGCAAACTAGAAGAATCTGAACATGCAGGTCCTTTCCTCGTGCAAGCTAGAAGAATCTGAACATGCAGGTCCATTCCTTGTGTAAGCTAGAAGAATCTGAACATGCAGATCCGTTCCTCATGCAAGCTAGAAGAATCTGAACATGCAGGTCCATTCCTTGTGCAAGCTAGATGAATCTGCATATGCAGATCCGTTCCCCGTGCAAGCTAGATGAATCTGACCATGCCGATCAATTCCTTGTGCAAGGTAGAAGACTCTGAACATGCAGGTCCATTCCTTGTGCAAGCTAGAAGAATCTGAACATGCAGGTCCATTCCTTGTGCAAGCTAGAAGAATCTGAACATGCAGGTCCATTCCTTGTGTAAGCTAGAAGACTCTGAACATGCAGGTCCATTCCCTGTGCAAGCTAGAAGACTCTGAACATGCAGATCCGTTCCCCGTGCAAGCTAGATGAATCTGCACATGCAGATCCGTTCCCCGTGCAAGCTAGATGAATCTGACCATGCCGACCAATTCCTTGTGCAAGGTAGAAGACTCTGAACATGCAGGTTCATTCCCTGTGCAAGCTAGAAGAATCTGAACATGCAGGTCCTTTCCTTGTGCAAGGTAGAAGACTCTGAACATGCAGGTCCTTTCCTTGTGCAAGGTAGAAGACTCTGAACATGCAGGTCCATTCCCTGTGCAAGCTAGAAGACTCCGAACATGCAGATCCGTTCCCCGTGCAAGCTAGATGAATCTGCACATGCAGATCCGTTCCCCGTGCAAGCTAGATGAATCTGACCATGCCGATCAATTCCTTGTGCAAGGTAGAAGACTCTGAACATGCAAATCCATTACTTGTGCAAGCTAGATGAATCTGCACATGCAGAACCATTCCTTGTGCAAGAAAGAAGAATCTGAACATGCAGATCTATTTCTTGTGCAAGCTAGAAGAATCTGAACATGCAGGTCCATTCCTCGTGCAAGCTCTAAGAATCTGAACATGCAGGTCCATTCCTCGTGCAAGCTCTAAGAATCTGAACATGCAGGTCCATTCCTCGTGCAAGCTCTAAGAATCTGAACATGCAGGTCCATTCCTCGTGCAAGCTCTAAGAATCTGAACATGCAGGTCCATTCCTCGTGCAAGCTCTAAGAATCTGAACATGCAGGTCCATTCCTCGTGCAGGCTAGAATAATCTGAACATGCAGATCCGTTCCTCGTGCAGGCTAGAATAATCTGAACATGCAGATCCGTTCCTCGTGCTGGCTAGAATAATCTGAACATGCAGATCCATTCCTCGTGCAGGCTAGAAGAATCTGAACATGCAGGTCCTTTCCTTGTGTAAGCTAGAAGCTCTGAACATGCAGGTCCATTCCCTCTGCAAGCTAGAAGACTCTGAACATGCAGATCTGTTCCCCGTGCAAGCTAGATGAATCTGCACATACAGATGCGTTCCCCGTGCAAGCTAGATGAATCTGACCATGCCGATCAATTCCTTGTGCAAGCTAGATGAACCTGCACATGCAGAACCATTACTTGTGCAAGCTAGATGAACCTGCACATGCAGAACCATTCCTTGTGCAAGAAAGAAGAATCTGAACATGCAGATCTATTTCTTGTGCAAGCTAGAAGAATCAGAACATGCAGGTCCATTCCTCGTGTAAGCTCTAAGAATCTGAACATGCAGGTCCATTCCTCGTGCAGGCTAGAATAATCTGAACATGCAGATCCGTTCCTCGTGCAGGCTAGAATAATCTGAACATGCAGATCCGTTCCTCGTGCAGGCTAGAATAATCTGAACATGCAGATCCATTCCTTGTGCAAGCTAAAAGAATCTGAACACACAGGTCCATTCTTTGGGCAAGAAAGACGAATCTTAACATGGAAACAAGGCTGGTGTGACGTTATGAAACATAAAAGACGTGCTATGTGTGACCGTCTTCTAAACACAGCTTCAGAAATGCGCCTGCACCTAGAACAATGAAAGGGAATGTAAGTGCTTGCAGGTAAGGGAGCCTTGACCAGCAGAGGGGCCCCAAAGCTGATAGTACTGGTGGTCTGGCAGTAACCTTATTGACTTAATGGTCTCTTTGCACCAGCATTGCAGCAATTTGCATATCGAAGGAGGGAAAGGGGGGTGCGTGTAGCAAAGGAGACGTAGTGAACAAATATTGGTAAGTTTTGCATCATAAGAGAGGGACTCTGAAGCTAGGATGCTTTAACAAGGAAGCCCTGCGCCAGGTAGTGAAAGCCTACAAGGGGAGGCTGTGAAGGGACAACTCAGCATTCAGAATAACTTAAAAAAAACAGGAGTACAACACCCAAAGATAACATTAATACCACCAAGGATGCAGTCACGAGCTCCACCTGGTGAGAATGAAGGTCCGAATCTTCTCCCACAGGTGCGATCTCAGACAGCGCAGTGTCCACATGGAAAGCATACATGTGGGGACCAGTCTGTGGAGCTGACAACTTCAGTGATGTTATGGGAGGCACCGCAGAGACCAGTCAGTGGATGAGAAGCAGCTGGGATGCAGCTGTGCAGGGAGTCCAGCAGCCGCACAGGAGCATGAGAGGTGGAGTACTGACTACAGAGTCACCACAGACCGGGGCTGGAGAGGACCAGTGCTTAACAGGAAAGGAGGGACATCACAGGGAACTCTGCACGAAGCCAGCAAACACCATCCAGGGAAACTGGGTCTAAGAGAGCTAGGATTGCAAGGCAGCGCACTGTTAAACGGGAGTTAAGGTAGTAAGGAAACAGGGAACCACTGCTAAACAAAGCTAACACTGGAGGCAACAAAGCACTGCTAAACAAGGCTAGCACGGGAAGCAAGGAAGCACTGCCAAACGGTGCTAGCACGGGAAGCAAGGAAGCACGGCTAAACGGTGCTAGCACGGGAAGCACGGAAGAACTGCTAAACGGTGCTAGCACGGGAAGCACGGAAGCACTGCTAAACGGTGCTAGCTCGGGAAACCATGAAGCACTGCTAAACGGTGCTAGCTCGGGAAGCAAGGAAGCACTGCTAAACGGTGCTAGCTCGGGAAGCAAGGAAGCACTGCTAAACGGTGCTAGCCCGGGAAGCAAGGAAGCACTGCTAAACGGTGCTAGCCCGGGAAGCAAGGAAGCACTGCTAAACGGTGTTAGCTCGGGAAGCAAGGAAGCACTGCTAAACGGTGTTAGCTCGGGAAGCAAGGATGCACTGCTAAACGGTGTTAGCTCGGGAAGCAAGGAAGCACTGCTAAACGGTGTTAGCTCTGGAAGCATGGAAGCATTGCTAAACAAGGCTAGCAGGGGAAGAAAGGAAGCACTGCTAAACAAGGCTAGCACAGAAAGCAAGGAAGCACTGCTAAACGGTGTTAGCTTGGGAAGCAAGGAAGCACTGCTAAACAAGGCTAGCACAGGAAGCAAGGAAGCAGTGCTAAACGGTGCTAGTTCAGGAAGCAAGGAAGCACTGCTAAACGGTGCTTGCACGGGAAGCAAGTAAGCACTGCTAAACAGTGTTAGCTCGGGAAGCAAGGAAGCACTGCTAAACAAAGCTAGCACGGGAAGCAAGGAAGCACTGCTAAACAAGGCTAGAACAGGAAGCAAGGAAGCACTGCTAAACGGTGTTGGCTCTGGAAGCATTGCTAAACAAGGCTAGCACGGGAAGCAAGGAAGCAAGGCTAAACGGTGTTAGCACTGGAAGCAAGGAAGCACTGCTAAACGGTGTTAGCACTGGAAGCAAGGAAGCACTGCTAAACGGTGTTAGCACTGGAAGCAAGGAAGCTCTGCTAAACGGTGTTAGCACTGGAAGCAAGGAAGCACTTCTAAACAAGGCTAGCACAGGAAGCAAGGAAGCACTGCTAAACGGTGCTAGCGCGGGAGGCAAGGAAGCACTGCTAAACGGTGCTAGCGCGGGAGGCAAGGAAGCACTGCTAAACGGTGCTAGCGCGGGAGGCAAGGAAGCACTGCTAAACGGTGCTAGCGCGGGAGGCAAGGAAGCACTGCTAAACGGTGCTAGCGCGGGAGGCAAGGAAGCACTGCTAAACAAAGCTAGCGCGGGAAGCAAGGATGCACTGCTAAACGGTGTTAGCTCGGGAAGCAAGGATGCACTGCTAAATGGTGTTAGCTCGGGAAGCAAGGATGCACTGCTAAACGGTGCTAGCGCAGGAAGCAAGTAAGCACTGCTAAACAAGGCTAGCACATGAGGCAGGGAAGCACTGCTAAACGGTGTTAGCTCGGGAAGCAAGGACACACTGCTAAACGGTGCTAGCTCAGGAAACAAGGGAGCACTGCTAAACTGTGCTTGTTCAGGAAACAAGGGACCACTGCTAAACGGTACTAGCTCAGGAAACAAGGGGCCACTGCTAAACGGTACTAGCTCAGGAAACAAGGGACCACTGCTAAACGGTGCTAGCTCAGCAAACAAGGGACCACTGCTAAACGGTGCTAGCTCAGCAAACAAGGGACCACTGCTAAACGGTGCTAGCTCAGCAAACAAGGGACCACTGCTAAACAGCGCTGTTGGGAAGCAAGGAAGCACTGGTGCTAGCTCAGGAAGCAAGGGAGCACTGCTAAACGGTGCTAGTTCGGGAAGCAAGGAAGCACAGCTAAACGGTACTAGCTCAGGAAACAAGGGACCACTGCTAAACAGCGCTGTCGGGAAGCAAGGAAGCACTGGTGCTAGCTCAGGAAGCAAGGGAGCACTGCTAAACGGTGCTAGCCCGGGAAGCAAGGAAGCACTGCTAAACGGTGCTAGCTCGGGAAGCAAGGAAGCACTGCTAAACGGTGCTAGCGCGGGAGGCAAGGAAGCACTGCTAAACGGTGCTAGCGCGGGAGGCAAGGAAGCACTGCTAAACGGTGCTAGCGCGGGAGGCAAGGAAGCACTGCTAAACGGTGCTAGCGCGGGAGGCAAGGAAGCACTGCTAAACGGTGCTAGCGCGGGAGGCAAGGAAGCACTGCTAAACGGTGCTAGCGCGGGAGGCAAGGAAGCACTGCTAAACGGTGCTAGCGCGGGAGGCAAGGAAGCACTGCTAAACGGTGCTAGCGCGGGAGGCAAGGAAGCACTGCTAAACGGTGCTAGCGCGGGAGGCAAGGAAGCACTGCTAAACGGTGCTAGTGCGGGAGGCAAGGAAGCACTGCTAAACGGTGCTAGCGCGGGAGGCAACGAAGCACTGCTAAACAAAGCTAGCGCGGGAAGCAAGGACGCACTGCTAAATGGTGTTAGCTCAGGAAGCAAGGATGCACTGCTAAATGGTGTTAGCTCGGGAAGCAAGGATGCACTGCTAAATGGTGTTAGCTCGGGAAGCAAGGATGCACTGCTAAACGGTGCTAGCGCAGGAAGCAAGTAAGCACTGCTAAACAAGGCTAGCACATGAGGCAGGGAAGCACTGCTAAACGGTGCTAGCTCTGGAAGCAAGGGACCACTGCTAAACGGTGCTAGCTCGGGAAGCAAGGAAGCACAGCTAAACGGTGCTAGCTTGGGAAGCAAGGAAGCACAGCTAAACGGTGCTAGCTCGGGAAGCAAGGAAGCACAGCTAAACGGTGCTAGCTCGGGAAGCAAGGAAGCACAGCTAAACGGTGCTAGCTCGGGAAGCAAGGAAGCACTGCTAAACGGTGCTAGCTCGGGAAGCAAGGAAGCACTGCTAAACGGTGCTAGCTCGGGAAGCAAGGAAGCACTGCTAAACGGTGCTAGCTCGGGAAGCAAGGAAGAACAGCTAAACGGTGCTAGCTCGGGAAGCAAGGAAGCACAGCTAAACGGTGCTAGCTCGGGAAGCAAGGAAGCACTGCTAAACGGTGCTAGCTCGGGAAGCAAGGAAGCACTGCTAAACGGTGCTAGCTCGGGAAGCAAGGAAGCACTGCTAAACGGTGCTAGCTCAGGAAACAAGGAAGCCCAGGTAAGCGGTGCTAGCACGGGAAGCAAGGAAGCACTGCTGAACAGTACTAGCTTAGGAAACCAGCACTGCAAACAGTGCTAGCTTGGAGCACACAGAAGCACTGCAAGCAGAGTTGGCTCAGTGGACAGATGCAGTGCAAGACAGTCGATGCCCAGGGAACATGGAATCCCTGCTAAAGGGTGTCAGATCAGGAAAGCAGGGTGCACGGTGCTTCCTTGCGTGCAGTTGTGCACTGAGACTGAGTAAGCATGGAACTCTTGAAAATAGTGTTTTACAGGAGGACATATGGTCTACTCCAAACTCAACATGGGTTTGTAAAGCAGCTCAAGCCATGGCTGTTTTTTACGAAGGGGGACTAGTATTGGGATCTACCACCAGGCCTGGGCTTCTGGGAAATGTAGTCTTTGGGAGAAAGGCGTTTTGCAAAGTCCACCATGGATGGGATGAAGCTCGGGTTGTGAATATTGTCAGGAGGCTGCGCGTCTTGACGGGGAATTCAGCTGCAGGCCATGGATCTTAGTCATATGCAGGGCCAGTGGAATTATGCGGCGATTTTCGCATAATTGTAAATTTGCGGCATTTGACACATAATGCATCATCTGCCACATAATCTGGAGATTTTAAGAGAAGAAAAATTCGTTTCTAGGTCAAACGGTTCAAAAAGTAGTTAAAAAAAAAAACGCAGCGACACGAGTTGCTTCGCAGTGGAAGGCACTTTGCAAACATTGACTGGCCACCTTTCTGTTTTTTATTGCAATATTTGGGTGTTAAACTGGAACTAGTGAGGTACCACTAATGCTCAGCCGATGTTAAGTTTAAAAATGACTAAATAATGAAATATTTTCACAAACTGCTGCATTATGTCGCATAATTTGCCTTTTTGCTGTAGAATTTACTCAATTCTGTCGCATAATTTATCCTGCCCTGCCGCATAATTCCAGTGGCCTTGGTCATGCTTGGAAGTTCCAGAGATTGTTTGCACCCTAGAGGGGGGCATGAGAACACGTAGGTAATTGAGGCGTGTTGAGGCGCTAGGGGCTAGGATTGTGCCTCTGGATCCTGTGGGAGGAGCCCTGCTTCATCGGGTGGTGGTGTGTACCTTTCCAGGGAGACCTCGTCGTTTGCTCCTCGGAGGGTGTGTCCTGCACTTTGTTACTGGGCACAGGGTGTCACCTGGCTCTGAGTGGAAAGCTGAGGGAGACCTGCACATACTGGTTGAAAGTTACCCAAAGGCCTTTGCTGCAGGCGCATTAACCGACTGCAGCATCTCTGGAGCTCACGCACGTGGCCTTTGGGTTTCTTAAAGGGGGTGGGAGGGGGGGGGGGGTCAGTGACATGGGACTGCGAGTCGAACCGGTGACCTGCACCTTGCGTGTAACACGCCCATCACTGCAGAACCACTCTTAGTCT
The DNA here is from genome assembly GCF_031143425.1 of Pleurodeles waltl. Taxonomy (NCBI): domain Eukaryota; kingdom Metazoa; phylum Chordata; class Amphibia; order Caudata; family Salamandridae; genus Pleurodeles; species Pleurodeles waltl. Next base: position 12,021,013 of record NC_090450.1, on the reverse strand, counting down.
GTCTGGAGGTGGCAGGTCCTTTGCTGAACCCCTGAAACGCCGAGGTAATGCCGGTTGTACATTTAATACTGCGTGTATTTCTGGCTGCAGAACTTGTTCTAGTAACGCAGGCTGAGGGCACTGACTTCCCCTGGTATAGCTACATGCCAGCGAGGGACGTGCACACGTGCTCTTACACATGTAAACAAGGCTTCCATGTGCCGAAATGGACTCTAAACTCGGTGTCCGCTGCCTCGGTTGCGCCGGGCCTTGTACACTTGATTCTCTCGTCAGCCGTGGAAGTACCTCTGAGTGGGTAACACAGGAGGGTGTCGTGTCTGAGTCGATGTTCTCAAACTCACGGAGTAAAAGGTCACACTGGGTTTGCGTGGCTGCCCGTGACTATCACCCCTTCAGGCCTCCGTCGCTGGCCAGGGCGCGGTGCGCGCAGGGCCTGCCCTCCACGTCTAGGTTTCTTGGACTCTGGGGGTGCGGGGTCCCTCCTCTGTCCCCCAAGCTCCCTCTGAAGCTCACGGAGTACAAGGTCCCACTGCGCTTGCGAGGTTGGCCATGACTACCATCCTTCCGTACAGTGCCTGCCTTCCACATCTAGGGTTTGGGATTGTGGGTGGAACGGGGGGGGCTGCTGCTCTGTACCCCCCCTCCCCCCCGCCTGTAAAGCTCGATGCCATGGAAGGTCACACATTGTGCTTGTGAGGCTCCCTGTGACATGCCCCCTCCAGCACAGGGCTACTGCTGCCCTCAGACCCTGCCCCGGGTCCCTGGGAGGGCCTCAGCTTACAGTGCCCCCCCCCGTGACTTGTCACCCCCACTCAAGCTCCATGGGATATAAGGTCATACCGTGACTTGCACCCCCCCGTCTCCCCTCCATCTCAGGCCTCGGCTGCCCTCAGATCAGCTTCGGGTACCTAGGGGTCTCTCCGGGGTGCTGGAGAGGTGGGGGCGCCTGTGATCCGAGCTGTGCTCCTGGGGAGGGGGGGGGGGGGGGGTCTCCCACGGCCTCCAGTGAAGCCGGGCCGGGGAGGGCCGGCCTGTGTGCGGCTGTGCAGGGCTCGGCCCCCTCCTTATACGGTGAAGAGCTGGGCCGGGAGGCGGCCCCTGAATACCAGGCATAGTCCGCATTCCTCTGGCCCTGCTGCCTTCAGGCGCCCCCTCATCCTCCCATACAGCTGTGAGTTATGTCCACACCGGGCCCTTTCCATCCCCCTGGACCCTGCAGAGTCCCTGACTGCGCACTCGCTGCCAGCGCGAACACTTTGTACTGAAGAAGTCATTCATATTCCAGCACTGCCCCTGCACTCCCCAAGGTTGTGGGAGCGACGCCACCTGGCGGCCCAGACCGGGAGAGCCCGAAAGTCTGTCTGTGTGGGGATCTAGGGTCCCCTGCACCCCTGCGAGCGCCAGTCTTATACAAGGATGCGCCTTCCTCCCCGGAGTTAGAGGTGTGGGGGGGGGGGGGGGGGCTCTGAGGAGTAATGGCTGAGCTTCGGACAGGTGGTGGTTCTTTGATTTACTCATTCCGTCTCGGTGCTGCAACTTACACTACACATTGTATCTACTGTCCTTGCCCAGGGGCCACCTGTGCCCCCCCCGCCCCCCCACACACACACCCTTGTCTCACCTCCTGCCCTCTGTGTGCAGACAGGCTTTCTTGCAAGTTGGAGACCTTTATTTTGGAGACCACCTAGGGGCAGTAAGCACTTGGCTCTGGGTTGGCAACTGGGCCAGCAAAGGTTGGTGGGGCAGATTTAGGGCGTTGGCCTTCCTGCCCATCTGTGGGCTAGTCGAAGGACTCTGGATGGAACCGCAGATCACACTCCCTTAAAACGTACCCCAAATTACTGCCATTCTAGAAACTTCAGCCTGAAACTGTACCTGTCGGAGCTCGCCAAACGCCTCCCTGTCTTCAGAAGAACCAACGCTAACCACATGGCGGGTCTCCACCCCAAAAGGAACCACTTCCACTGTGAACACATCCTCTCGGAGGCCCAAGCAGACCCCTGCCACAAAACCTTCTCCAGATGGCTGCAACACATCTGCACCAAGAATGTCTCCTTCTCTTCCACAACCCTTCTAGATGCTTGGAAACACCCAGCTGTCCTCCCTTTGCTGAAGAAAGCCTTTGGAGATCCTTCAAAGCTCGTCAACTACAGACCGGTTCCCTGCTACCATTCCCTGCCAGTCTTACCTCACCGACCACCACAGTGATCACCATCTCCTCAACACCACTCAGTCTGGTTTCAGACCCAACCACAGCACAAACTACCCTCATCGCTGCCACAGATAACATCTGCATGACTCTGGATGGGGGAGACATGGTGTCCCTCATCCTCTTGGACCTCGAGGCAGCATTTGACAGTCTCCCACCCTATCCTCATCGAATGCCTACATGACGTCAGAATACAAGGACACACACTCCCAGACCCAGTCAGTCAGCCTGGCACTGTACACCTCGGATGCCTATGACCTTATCTGCGGCATTCAGCAAGGATCCTTCCCGAGCCAGACCTACTTCAATGCCTACATGTTTCCTCTACTCTGCATCTTCCACTGTCACGAAATCACTGTCCGACGACAACTCACAACTCATTCTTTCCCTCACCAACAAGACACCCAGAAGCCAGATCAGTTATATGTCGGAGCAATGCACCCCGTTTCTCCGTTTTTTGTTGTTGTTTTTTTTTTAAACTAATGCGTCTTAACCACACATTCCTTTACCACGCATATCATTTCTACAATTTGCCTTAGGGAAAGCGCTGGACTCTGGAGCGGTATAACGTACTATCCGAACTCTAGTCTGTGCTACGTTAGGGAGAGTGCCCAAGGCATGTCGCCGTAATGGCCTGCGTGGTAAAGTAACATTTGCTGTAACGGCCACGTTCTAACAGCAGAGCGTGGTTTGGCCGCAGTGCTAAAGGCTGTCACCCCTCTCCCCCCACCCGGATCAAGTTCAATGCCTGCATGACTGAAAGGCTGGAATTGCATACCACCCCCCCCCCTTCCAATACTCATGTTTTGAAACTTTTCTTAACACCAAGCTCGTGGTTACAGCTTCATGAGCAAAGAAGTGGAGAGCAAACCTGCTTCAGTTAAGCATCTCTCACAAATCTCTGCCTAAGCTGGACACCCCCAGTGATACTCCAATAGCTGTCCTACAGATGTCTTTAATAAACAAGTCATTCAAATGCTCGCCAGTTAATGCTTCCTGGACAAACATTCAGCTGATATCCAGCAATGAAAGCTGGATGAGACCAATGGAGAAGTAAGAACTATGTAATGGTAGAGATTTCCACTCCAATCCTGTGCCCCCAGCTCAGATCCCTCTGCCCGACTGCCACACAATGGGAGTGTCACTGCCGCCAGTGTCTAATGGAAAAGGGGCGTGTCTGGGCTTTACAGTGTTAACTTTGAGGCCACGCCACAGGGCGGCGCTGTTCTTTGTAGTTTGTTGCACTGAAGCCCACAGTGTGTCCTGACAGTACCGAACTGACATTTCTTAGATTGCTTTTCTGCGAATGTCTTATCCGTTGTTAGTGCGAACAAAATATTTTTTAATAGAATGATTTAATCGAAGCTGGGTGCAGACAGTAAATGTTAATCAGAATGTGGTTGTGAAAGGACGTCCCAGGCTGAAGGGAAATACTTGGAGAGTTGCTGTTCTCGCTTGGCTTTTTAAAATAAATTATCTTTTCAAACGATTGACTGAATTTACAGCTGTATTTTATTTTTCCCCCCCTCTAGAATCAGACCACGCGTTGAACATTTCTTTCTCGTGGACCTGAGCAGCGTTGGAGCGTTAGAAAGGTAGAGAACGTGTTTATGCAACTTATGTGAAGTTTGTACCGAAAATGTTTGTGCTGTCAGTGGTTTCAGGCCTCAGACCTCTGAGTAAATGGGACGTTACTCGGGTTCTGTCCCAGTGAAGAGCTGGGCACTTGCATCAGACATGGGGTTCTGCAGACCCCGGGGCTCGCTTCCTGTGTAACCTCACGTGTAAGGAGTGGCCTCTGCCGGGGTGGGGCGCTGCTTTCAGGTGATCCTGTAAGGTCTGGCATGCAGGCGGCTTCGGCTGCCTGTTGTGGAAGACTCATTGTGTACACTTCCAATTCTTACCGGGGCTCTAGGGCAGCCCATTGCTAATCATGGATTGGATTTCTTTGGAGTCTTTTTTTGCTTCTCATTCAGTGCTTTCCGTTTCTTGTGCTTGTCGCTCTCCAGGAGCACAGCTTCTTCACCCTCCTTTCACAGCTCGCTTCCGGGCCTCCGTAGGAAGGTTCATGTGTCGCGACACTTGTGCACACATCAGCCATGATCCTGCGCAGTGTTTCCTGATGTTCCGCATCTGCATAGCATGCGTATCGCTTGAGAGATGCTGTAGTGGTTAGAAAAGGGCTCTGAGCCCCGCCCATGTCATTTCAGTGTCTTTCATTGGCTCCTGGGTTGCTTGTTCTCATTAGTGGAAGGCATGTATATGTCATGCCTTTTCTGGTGATTAGCCCTCCTCGAGCGCAGCGACCAAGTACTGAAAACATATGGGCTCGCTGTTTTCCGTCCGGTTTGTGGACTACTTTTTTTCTTTTTTCGCAGTGTGATCTCACTTGACAGAAGTCGAGCGCTTTGCATGACATCGACCCTGAGACCGTTTCAATTTCCATTTTTTAGCAGCCCGATCGTGCTAGTTATTTCCCCACTTAATGAGGCAACAAAAGTCCGGTTGGGAGTTTACAACTGCTAATAACTCTACCTCAGAGGAATGCGAGACCCCTTGCATTGCAAATGCTTGTTTTTTTTGCCAGTGCAGACTGGCATCAGCAGAGAGCACTCATGGAGCCACAAGCTCGAGTTACACCATTGAAAGATGTGACCTATTGGCCTTGCCTCTACTTGTCATCAGCAGTCATGGTTTGGCACAGTTGGCCAAGTATCCAGAAAGGCTTTCACCGCTCAATCTTGGCATGAGCTGGCAGTAACTATTGGTCAGAAAGTGTCAGCCAGTGGGTCACCCACAGACGTGCTGCCTCGCGTGGGAGGATGCCAGGTATCGAGCAGCGAGTTGATGGTGAGTAAAGATTGTCTTCAGCTTAGTCCCTGCTCCCTGTTTTCCGAATGGAAGTGTTTATGCTCTCAATCTCCCTGTCCCACAGACCTTTTATGGGGGTTTGGCTTCCATTAGGCTTCCACTGCCCTGAGTGGACCCAGCTTCCGTTCCGTCTCCCCCACCTCCCCTTCTTATGAGGGGGTCTGGTCTCCTTTTACCCTTTCTTGTCCCTATTAAAGGGTCTAGCCTCCCTTCACTCCATATGCCCTAGTTAGATGACCTGGCCTTTATTCCCTCCCCTTTGTTAGGAGAAGGTCAGGCCAACATCCAAGAGTGTGTTGCGCCCTAGTCTGCGAGGGCATCCAACCCCCTTAGCACAGACTTTGGCAGTCTAATGCACAGAGGCAGCAGGGACAGGCCTTATGGCAACTCCTGCAGCCCACCCCCTACTGTGCATGGCCTCTGACCGTCTACAGCACGGAAAACAGCAGTGACAGGCCTCCTGCCAACTCCTGCATTCACCTCCCCCTGTGCATGGCCTTCGACAGTCTACAGCACAAAAGACAGCTGGGACTTGCCACCTGCAGCCCACCTCCCACTGTGCATGTCCTTCAGCAGTCTACTACACAGAAGACAGCTGGGACTTGCCTCCTGCCAACTCCTGCAGCCACCTCCCCCTGTGCATGGCCTCTGGCAGTCTACAGCACAGAAGACAGCTGGGACTTGCCTCCTGCAGCCCACCTCCCACTGTGCATGGCCTTCAGCAGTCCACAGCACAGAAGACAGCTGGGTCTTGCCTCCCGCCAACTCCTGCACCCACCTTCTGCTGTGCATGGCCTTCAACAGTCTACTGCACAGAAGACAGCTGGGACTTGCCTCCGGCCAACTCCTGCAGCCACCTCCCCCTGTGCATGGCCTCCGGCAGTCTACAGCACAGAAGACAGCTGGGACTTGCCTCCTGCAGCCCACCTCCCACTGTGCATGGCCTTCAGCAGTCTACAGCACAGAAGACAGCTGGGTCTTGCCTCCCGCCAACTCCTGCACCCACCTTCTGCTGTGCATGGCCTTCAACAGTCTACTGCACAGAAGACAGCTGGTATTTGCCTCCTGCAGCGCACCTCCCACTGTGCATGGCCTTCAGCAGTCTACAGCACAGAAGACAGCTGGGTCTTGCCTCCTGCAGCCATCTCCTACTGTGCATGGCCTCTGGGAGTCTACAGCACAGAAGACAGCTGGGACTTGTCTCCTGCAGCCACCTCCCCCTGTGCATGGCCTCTGGGAGTCTACAGCACAGAAGACAGCTGGGACTTGCCTCCTGCAGCCCGCCTTCCACTGTGCATGGCCTCTGGGAGTCTACAGCACAGAAGACAGCTGGGACTTGCCTCCTGCAGCCATCTCCCACTGTGCATGGCCTCTGGGAGTCTACAGCACAGAAGACAGCTGGGACTTGTCTCCTGCAGCCACCTCCCCCTGTGCATGGCCTCTGGGAGTCTACAGCACAGAAGACAGCTGGGACTTGCCTCCTGCAGCCCACCTTCCACTGTGCATGGCCTCAGGGAGTCTACAGCACAGAAGACAGCTGGGACTTGCCTACCGCCAACTCATGCAGTCACCTCCCACTGACCATGGCCTTCAGCAGTCTACAGCACAGAGACAGCTGGGACTTGCCTCCTGCCAACTCCTGCACCCACCTCCCGCGGTGCAAGGCCTTTGGACGCGCTCAAGGAAATGAGCTGCATCGGCATGTCCAGCATGGGAACTGCAAATCCCAAGATAAACATTTTTTGGTATATTTATTTTAATACAAAGTGGGTCCACAAGGGATCCTCACAAGGGCCCGGAGTTAGGGTGGTTTCATCCTGATCCCTTCTGCCATATTTCTTTGTTTTTTCCCCAACACGTTGGTCAGTGCACTGTGCTGAATAATGAGGCCCTCTGCAGAAGTGATTCCGGTACAGTGATTGATTTGTGAATCAATGCACAAAGGTAGAGCAGCTCTCTAGTCCAAGGAGGCGCCTCATCGTTTTCACGAATGAATGGTGTCATTGATGCTAAAAAAATGTTTATGCCCAATATGATCTTCTTTTTAAACACAAATTACACCCAAGTTGCTGAACAGTTTACACAAAATGAAGCAAAAATACAATCCCCAAGAAACGCCCTACCTTCCCGTCAGATGTGATGCAGTGTCCCTCAGACTTATTTTCTGAATTAAAAGCAAAGAAATCGTCTGGAATTTAAAAGGGAAATGAGACCCCTGGGCGCCCTTTTTGTTGCACCTGCTTGGTAGGTCCACACTAAACCTGCTGTGAAGAACCCAAACTGGGTGTCATCTTCCTTTGGAAAGTTCCATGTAAATCCGAAAGTGCCAAAACTATTAAAAATGAAAAATGTTTTTTTCTATGAACACTCTGACCTAACCATAACTACACCCATTCCATCACTGCCGGTGTCCACATGCATGAACACACAGGAGTAAATGCATACATGCCCTAGCAGTGGAAATACATATTTAGAACTAAACTGACAATCACTCACTTTTATTGCTTCAGTGTAAAGAAGAAATTGAGGTGTATTACTACAATACCATACAATTGTCATAAGAAAAACACTGTTCATTGGCTCAGATTTCCTTACACAGGAAAACAACTCTCCTAAGGTTCAGGAGGGCTCTTCAAGTTATTTCACCTTCCTGCCTTTTTACTGTTTGAGAGGTTAATCTCACCAGACGTCTAGGCTTTATTAGTTAAGGGCCAGAGGATGAGACCTGTTAGATCTAGTTTGAGAGCATTACAGTTGCTGCCCCCCCACCCCTTGATGGCTATCATGTCCCCCATATACAACTGTCTGTAGGGATAAAAGTATGTAGCTTTTTCTATTAGATTGGTTTTGTCTCTTGATGGTATGTCCTCCATCTTGGTCAGACTGAGATCTGCCATTACCTGCGCTAAGACCTAGCCTCACAATCAGTAGTTAGTTTGAGAAAACCAAGCATCTCCTAACTTTGGGAATATTTAGTGCGGGATTTGCCCTATAGCGTCTTCATCCTCCGATCTTATACCGAGCTATCCAGAGGTTCGAGTGTCACGATGAAATCTCCAGCTACCATGAATAGTCCATCTACTGGTAAAGCACCTTTAGTATGCTAAAGTAGTGAGAGTGGCTGATTCCTTGTTAGTGCTTGAAGGTCTATTGAACACTTTGAATATATAGACACACTGGTTATCTTTGATATTAGAAGGGCTGAGCGAATCCAGTGAGTTCTCAAGAAGCCTCTTAATTATACAATTGAATGAATTCTTCACCCAGATAACGAGGCCCCCGCTGGGTGACCTCGCCCGTGGACGATGGCTGGACAAGAAAGACTTGTCCATTAGAGAGTCCTGTATGTCTACAAAGAATCCTCTGGAGCTCATCCACTCATCGATGGAGACCCAGACTAGTGCCCACCATCCTCACCAATCAGTAATATGATGGCCAGAAAGAACAACATATTTGGCCACAACTTGACCATACTTAATGAATTGATTGAGTGAATACCTAAGGCATTCAAAGGCTGCCATCAAGATCTTGCTGGCCGTTTCCCAAAGGGCACAGGTACATCTGCCCAACCAACAATCTGTGTTGACTGACCACAAACAAACATTTATTTTCCAAGAGCCTCAATCATCTTAGATTCTCTATCTGGGGGAAAGTCATGGGGATTGAGTTGGGGTTCACATCACTGGCTGAAGCCTGAACCACAAAGCTTTCATGAGTAGGGTGCTTTGTGAGGAGATATGGATCATCAGGCACCAGTCTGGGATGTCTTGCCATCTGCCTATTCACTGGTGGGCAAGAACAAGGCTTTGACCAGGTACCTACCAGATTGTCAGTGAGGGTCTTATCGAACCAGAGCAGGATCTCTGATGTGGCTGGCCCAGGCTGCAAGATTTCAATAAGGTTGTCTGATTTTATCTCTATGGAGAGTAGTTGTAGGTTCTCTGCAAATGCAGCATTCTTCCATTGAAGGGCCAAATTAGGATTTGAACCCTGTATCAGGGGAGATGGAAAGCCCACCAACTTCCTATAAGTTTATGAAAAAATGATCATCATAAGAGGGGTAAATTATCCCCATCTCATCATCTTCATCCTCTTCATCCTCATCAAAAGCATCATCTCTGGGAGGTGGAAAGCTTTGATCAGATTCTGAGCTGAAAAGTCAATGAAGCAGCTGCAGGTATTTCCGTTGTAGGCAAGGAATAGGATTGGAATCGGGCTGATGGTGACTAGTTGCGCTTTTGTGATTTCGTAGCATAGACCCTGGAACTAGCACCAGAACCTCCACCAGCACAGACAGAACCAGCGTCAACAAGGGAAGGACTGGAGGAAGTCTTGGATCCAAAGCCGCAGTGTGAGCCACAATCGGTACGGAGGGCGCTCAGACGGTGGAACTCAACGGGCTGTCACTCCTGATCCATGGAAGCCTGATGGTGTGCCAAAGAGACACCTGCCAACTTTGGCAAATCACATGACCTCCTTAAAGGCTTCAATCAGTCGTATTGTCACCGACAGCACAGGGAATTTGGGGTGCACTGGGACCAACTGGGGACTCTGCTCCTCGTGATCTACAGGTAGGCCGACTAGCATCTTGATACATTCGTTTTTGGATTGAGAGTGGAGGGATGGCGTTGAGTCTTGCTTTGCTTTCTTGTATTTAAGCTTGGACTTTGACTTTCCAGAGGATTTTGACCGTGAAGTGGACTTCTCGCTGGAACGACCTGGGGAGCTGGTGTGGGTCCATGCCCTTGACTTGGAGCATCATCGAGAGTTTCAAGAAGCCTGCTACTTCCTGTGTTTAGCAACATACATCTTTAATTCATTGTCCCTAAGCACCTTAGGGAGCATTAGGTCAAACGTGTAGTTGGAGATGTGCACTGAGTTCAAGCACCATACGCACACCTCATGTGGGTAAGTCACTGACATGTGTTTGACACCCTAGGCGCGGTCTGAAGACTGTAGATGTGGGAGGACGCATCACGCTGGAAAACCAGCAAAATTGGCAGAAGAGCTCCATATCTGCATAGAAAGGCACAGAAAGAAAGAAAGTGACATCAGTGCACGTGGATGGAGCATATATGTGGCTCCGCGCACTCATTTTTGGAGTGATACGGACCCTCACTGCGCCACATAATGATGCCCAGGAGCATTGATTAAAACGTTTATGGATCTAGTCCCCGGCGCCTTGGGGAATATTCTAAAGGTGAGTATTCTGCAGTAGCCATTAAAATAAATTAATTCAGCATTTTGGTACCCAACCTTATTCCTTCAACAGCCGAAAGCGGGACAGCTTTGAGAAACTAACTGCTAGAATTGTATGCAAAGAGTTGAACAATTAATAGGACTGTGCGGTTCATCCAAGGACCACGAAACTGGCGGGGGGGGGGGGGGGACACACAACCTCTACATACAAACTGTGATACCTGGTTTCAACTCTGGACCGCAGACATTTGAGTTTTTAATTTCTATAAATTACATTAAATATCTGCTGACTGTGTCCCTTCAAATAACAACTTCTTGTTCCTACAAACTCTGATCAAAGTTGCAACCAAACTGGACATCACCAGGTGCCAGGCAGATGTTTCCTTCAGGCTTTAGGTATCCCGTTCAGCAACTCCCATGAATTTTTACTTATTGAAAACAAAATAAACCACAACTTTCGCCGTAATGTGGGCAGGCACTAAAGCTGTCCTTGGGTAAACTGCTTCGGATCACGCTCTGCTGGTGTGAAACTGGTGTTTACAGCGCAGTGTTTTATTGCAGCTCCGCCAGTGCCAGGGAACCGAAGGACAGAACAGACGCTGCTCTTACCGGCCAATTTGACTCAAACGGTCTCGTTGATATGTAGAAAATACGAATATTTTACACATCCCCACAAAAGAGCCTTAAAGGCCAAGGGATGACTTCACACTGAGCGAGCCACCTTTCCAAATCTAACCAAATATCTTTATTCGGCCGGTCCAGGCCGTAAGAATACAGAGAAACAAAGGCGCATTCTAACGCTAAATACGAAAATATAAAATCATGAATGAAAACAATCAGCAAAATGACATTACTGACAAATCTTTCTTTCTCAGTAGCAGCCTGGATCAGTCAGTGATGGGATCCGTGCAGTAACACGTGGTGTGGAAAGCATTGTAAAAACATCAAAGCCAGGGGGCGCTGTCTCGGTTTTGCAGCAGGGAGGATTGTTGATAAATATCTCCTCCTCGGGAATCTTTATATAAAAATAAAAAAAAACATAATAAAACGCAGTGTGCACTCTTTGTACCTGTGGCGAACTGCATGATCTGTCAGCAAGCAGTAGGCCAACGTTAGCCTAAAACGGGTGCAGTGAAAAATGTGGCGTGCTCCTCTCTTAGCTAAAATACGGTTCGATTACAGATGAGACTGAGATGACAGGACTGCCAGTTTACTGGGTTCTCTGGTCCATCGAGTTCTCCACGCATAATCCCAAAATACATTTTAAAAAGTCTCTCGAGATGCTTTACTTTCATGATTTCGGGCTATTGAAGGCTTCTCCCACCCCCATGCTGTCAAAGGAGCGCTTTAGAGAGTTTAGCTTTGGATTAGAGGCCCTTGTCTGAAGGGTGGCGGTCCTTACCTAGCACTCGAGTTACCTATCTCTGGTTTCATCCACGTGTGGCGTATAAAACAGAACATGACTCTGAAACTGCAACAGCCTCCTTAGAAAATGATTTCCCGTCCCCTGAGTTACACAGGAGTTGTAAAAACCCCAAAGCCCTGCTCCCCAAGGCACCACGGAGACATTCTGACCTGTACAATTTTTAAGCATCTGATGCAAAGGTTTTGGAGACAATTTGGCTGCAAATCTAGAAACCTATTCAGATGTTTTAATGAACTGTTTTCTAACCTTAATTGCATTGTCCCATACTAAAAGGTTAAGTGTAATCCCCAAGTAATTAAACGAGGTAACTGTCCTCTAGTGCTTGCAATGTGGGATCCCCTCAGTTTAAAGATTTTTTGGTCACATCTCATAGCATGTGATTTAGGCTATTTGATGGCCCATAAATAAAAGGTCCAATAATGTTTGCAGTCTGTTCGCCTTCCTGGCCACCAATACTGCGTTGCCGCATAAAGCAAAGCAGGAGGAGTGGGTCATCGATTCTCTTGAGGGCAGTGCTTTAAATGGAAAAATAGAAGTGCAGGTACTCTGTACCAGAGTACCTGCTTGTTTCTGAGAAGTGCCGGTACTCTCCAATTAAAAGTATTACGTTTTTCTTGAGATGTGCCGGTACTCTCCCTCTCAAAATAAAAAAGTGCCGGTACTCAGTACCGGACAGTACCGGCCCATTTAAAGCACTGCTTGAGGGGAACCTCACCTTACTGTAGGAGAACCCCCTGGGCTCCTGACACCCACACGTGCAACCAGCACAGCGACTAAGACGAGGTGACTGCACCTACTCCGAGTACAGGGACCGCAGCCAGCGATGAGAGCCCAGAGCTCTCGGACCACCGACGGCAGCCCAGGGATTAAAACACAATTTAAAGGCCCGTCGTCTAAATTCAGGCAGGGGACAAGCCCATAAGCCTGTCTGCCCCAGTATCCCGGACCTTTACCCCCACCGGTGCCCAAAGCCTGTTCAGGAAACCCCTTAGACACTTTGACTCAAGCGGACAGAGTAAGACGCGAGGCGCTACATGCATTCTGCAGATTCACATCCCGGCAGGGCAGTCTCCCCTCTCATCCTGCAGAGGTCAGACATACTGACATCGAAATGGTTGAAAGAGGAGACCAATTAGTTGCAGTCCTACTGAACTGGAACATTTGTGGTATAGATAGCAGCTTTGAGGAAGGCAAGTTACTTTAGGGTGGGTGTGTGGCCCCGCAGGGAACACTGACCAATAGTCATTAACTGAGCATTGACGTGAAAGGTCCAGAAATCCATGTCAGCATAGCCCCACCCCGGCGCACACTGATGACATCATAGATGGAGGGCTACTCTCAAGGGCGGCACAGATGTTAAACCAGAGGGATCTTTTTTACTGACTACCTAAGCAGAGGCAGGATGGGGCCACGGTGCATGAGGGGGAGCGGCCATCTTATTCCCGCACATAAACAAGTGCCCCTGCAGGGGTTCATGTCCACAGCCACTGTCCTCAAGCACAGTCATCCTACCAAGATGCTCACCTGCTAAGCTACCATTCAAAGCCCAGACTCCGTGGAAGACCTCCAGGGTCCAAAGCACAGACATCTTGCCCCTAGGAGTAGGCTAACAGGTGAAGCATGGCTACCTTATACTGAGGTACAGCAACACCCCCTGAGGTACTGGATCATATGAGGCCATCACAGCCTCCGAGTGCAGGGGTAGGTTCAGATGTCTGGGTACAGCCTTAGGTACTCTGTGAAGCATCAATGCGGGACCGCTTCTGCTCGGCATGTCCCTTGATGCTCAGCGACGGAGCATATGTTCAGCCCAGTGACCCTATAAGCACAGCATCACCCCATAAGCCAAGGTGCAGCAGCCTTACAAGCTCAGAGCCAGCCGATGTCTTGAGAAGGTCTATAGACTTAGTGATGCCTAATCCCAAACCCTTACTTTAATGGGCCTCTGTAGAAGAGGGGAGCAGCAGCACGGTGGAGCCGCTGATGGGGAGCAGGGTAACTCCTTTCCACAGGAGCACCCAGACCCAAGCAGTCCAGTGTACCTCGTTCAGGAAGTGTGGACCCCCAGCTTCACGCCGCTTCCTCTGGATTAACAATGGAACTTCGGACCTCTGAGTAAGCAGAGACGGCTGGGTAGGTCCATCATACAACAACTAGTACAGTGCCGGCAGGTGGTCACTACTCCGTCCTCTGCCACGTCTATGTGGTCTGGTGGACACTCACAAGAACAGCATGGCTCTGGATGTTTATCAGCTGCTGTCAGAGGAGTCCTCTCCCTGCCGTGGCTCCATCCCCTTGCTCCTCTGGGGTGTTACCTCCTGCTGGACGAACGCTGCCTCTTCTGCATTCCAAGAGTGCGTCCTCTACAGCGTCTTACCCCACTCGTCACCACCTCCTGTTGTAAGGGATCGGACTACTGACCTGGGCACTGGCAGGAGCTGTGTGGTATTTACCTTCAGTTTCTTGGGATGTCAGTCAACCCAGCTGTGGCATTGTGCCACCTCACCCCCTGGGCACGAAATACCACCTTAGTCTCCTTCCACCTCTTCTACATGGTGCCAACTGGAGTGCATTCTTCGTTTGTTGTGTTTACCAAGGTCCCCGCATTCCAACACTGACTCCCGCTGTGCTCCTTGCATTGAGGATCAGGCCCCATCGCTCACTGGGTGCCGAGTCCTGCTAAGAGCACATCTACTTGTGATCCGCCGTAGGGAAAGAACTGCCTCCGTTGACTCATGGCCCTGCCTCCTGTTGTGAAACCACACCTTCTCTTGATAAGCTGTTGGATGGGTTGAAGACATTCACACCAGGAGGGCCACATATGTAGCAGCAGGCCACTCGTGACCCCAGCCTATCTTATTGGAGCTGAAACTAGAGTGTTCTCCACTGGGATGGACCCATATCAGACATGATTTAACATGGTATGAGTTCTGCCCCGGGCAAGGAGTGCCTGCAGGATACCCAAGGGCTCATGCTGCTACATCCCTCATGTATGCTACCTAACTTCCAAAGAGCTGGGCTGTGCAAAGTCCTTCCCCCAGCCAATCCAGTCTCAGCGCTGGTGCAGTCTACATTGTTTTTGGTCAGTCTCTCCAACCTTTTTTGTAGTAAAAGATACTTATGTTGGTGAAAATCATCTAGCTATGAATATTATTAGAATTTTGATACACACCACATCAGACAAGTTTGCATGTTTGTTTTAAATACAGGGAGTGCAGAATTATTAGGCAAGTTATATTTTTGAGGATTAATTTTATTATTGAACAACAACCATGTTCTCAATGAACCCAAAAAACTCATTAATATCAAAGCTGAATATTTTTGGAAGTAGTTTTTAGTTTGTTTTTAGTTTTAGCTATGTTAGGGGGATATCTGTGTGTGCAGGTGACTATTACTGTGCATAATTATTAGGCAACTTAACAAAAAAATATATATACCCATTTCAATTATTTATAATTACCAGTGAAACCAATATAACATCTCAACATTCACAAATATACATTTCTGACATTCAAAAACAAAACAAAAACAAATCAGTGACCAATATAGCCACCTTTCTTTGCAAGGACACTCAAAAGCCTGCCATCCATGGATTCTGTCAGTGTTTTGATCTGTTCACCATCAACATTGCGTGCAGCAGCAACCACAGCCTCCCAGACACTGTTCAGAGAGGTGTACTGTTTTCCCTCCTTGTAAATCTCACATTTGATGATGGACCACAGGATCTCAATGGGGTTCAGATCAGGTGAACAAGGAGGCCATGTCATTAGATTTCCTTCTTTTATACCCTTTCTTGCCAGCCACGCTGTGGAGTACTTGGACGCGTGTGATTGAGCATTGTCCTGCATGAAAATCATGTTTTTCTTGAAGGATGCAGACTTCTTCCTGTACCACTGCTTGAAGAAGGTGTCTTCCAGGAACTGGCAGTAGGACTGGGAGTTGAGCTTGACTCCATCCTCAACCCGAAAAGGCCCCACAAGCTCATCTTTGATGATACCAGCCCAAACCAGTACTCCACCTCCACCTTGCTGGCGTCTGAGTCGGACTGGAGCTCTCTGCCCTTTACCAATCCAGCCACGGGCCCATCCATCTGGCCCATCAAGACTCACTCTCATTTCATCAGTCCATAAAACCTTAGAAAAATCAGTCTTGAGATATTTATTGGCCCAGTCTTGACGTTTCAGCTTGTGTGTCTTGTTCAGTGGTGGTCGTCTTTCAGCCTTTCTTACCTTGGCCATGTCTCTGAGTATTGCACACCTTGTGCTTTTGGGCACTCCAGTGATGTTGCAGCTCTGAAATATGGCCAAACTGGTGGCAAGTGGCATTGTGGCAGCTGCACGCTTGACTTTTCTCAGTTCATGGGCAGTTATTTTGCGCCTTGGTTTTTCCACACGCTTCTTGCGACCCTGTTGACTATTTTGAATGAAACGCTTGATTGTTCGATGATCACGCTTCAGAAGCTTTGCAATTTTAAGAGTGCTGCATCCCTCTGCAAGATATCTCACTATTTTTGACTTTTCTGAGCCTGTCAAGTCCTTCTTTTGACCCATTTTGCCAAAGGAAAGGAAGTTGCCTAATAATTATGCACACCTGATATAGGGTGTTGATGTCATTAGACCACACCCCTTCTCATTACAGAGATGCACATCACCTAATATGCTTAATTGGTAGTAGGCTTTCGAGCCTATACAGCTTGGAGTAAGACGACATGCATAAAGAGGATGATGTGGTCAAAATACTCATTTGCCTAATAATTCTGCACTCCCTGTATAAACATTTTAGTTTTTGTAGGCTGGGCTACACACATGAGGACTACTTATGGGTAGCTCGAGAGCTACTCGTTGGAGACCCCTGACCATACTGTGCTAATCGTGGGCACCATCTAAAAGAGGATTTTCAGGTCCCTCTACTTCTTGAAAGCCATGCTACTGTAACTAAAGCATCTAGAAGAGTTTGTACACACACACACAAGCTATGTAGGTGAGAATTGCATGCAGAAGATAAATTATGCTACCGAGGAAAAAAAAATGCTGTTAGAATTCTATATTTTTTCCGCTTAGAACAACTTCCCCTGAACAAGGTGTAGTCAGCCATTGGCGCAGAGATGCTCAAGTGAGTCATCGCTCTTACCTCGCTGCTCAGCTAAAAGGGATTCCCCCTGTTCATGGAGGGGAGTTCCGGGTCCTCCGTGGTAAATCTCCACAAGTGGAGACAAACCTATTTCACATCAGACTGAGCATCAAGAGGTTGTTATTGAACGGGCACTTTATGATGGTGATTTTCAATGAGCTGAACCTCTTTCAAGCGCCAGAATGGCCAGACATAAGGTGGTGACGTGGCCACTGCTTCCCATGAAGCCATCTGAACTCTTCAGGTGACACGCTAGTGCCCACTGGGTATCAAGGCCCTCTACAAGGTACCAGTGTCCTGTAAAGGCACCCACAGGGCCCCCAGCAGCTGACTACTGGTGCCAGATGCCTCCATGAATTTGTTCAAGTGCCGGGGTTAGTGTGACCAGACTTTTAAATCCTAAAATCGAGACATTTCACAAAAATGGATGTTGGACTATAATTTTTACTCAACTGAGGGGTCCAGAAACTTGTAAGACTGTGCTCACCAACGTAGGAAAAGCAGACACCAAGGCACTAGTGGGAATAAGTGACATTTTCACACAGGTTTGCATAAGTGCTATTTAACTTTTTTCCCCCTGAAAAGAATGGTACTTCATTGTGCATTGGAACACACACAAAAATCTTGAGTTGATCTGATCCTCTCTAAAAACAGAGACCAGTGATGAGTTTTGTGAAATCTGCCGGACAGATGATCAAAAACCGGGACTGTCCCACAAATCCAGGACGCAGGGTCACCCTTGCCAAGGCAAGCGTCCAAGGTGTCCTGGAAGCAGAGAACACCTTCACAATTGATAGCAATAAGTGCCTACAAACCATCTGGGGCATCCGCGCTCTGGGCAGACCCAATGTTTAGGACTTGGCCCTCTGCACACTAGATACAGCCATAACTGCACTCTCTGGCTGGTGCCTCGGCTGAGCATCAACAACAGAAGGTGCACATGGGACCAAAATGTGCAGCCGCTCCAGGAGCTGCCCCAGCGTCACTCCTACAAGAGCCGGAAGAGGAAGGGCGGGGCTAAGAGGAGCTCAGGTTAAGTAACAGGCCCTGCCACAAGGGAACCATCGGGGCTGAATGAGTGTCGGGCGCTCTCTTGGAGGCGGTGAGAATGAATGAATGAATGGATGAATGTCAGCCCGTCTTGGAGGCAGTAAGAATGATATTAAGTCCGAGTGAATGTCAGATCCACATGCAGGCAATGGGACTGAGTGAATGTCAGACCTTCCCATAAAGAGAGCAGGCGTGAATGAAGTCAGCCCTTGTGGTGAAGGGAATGATACTGAATAAGTGTCAGCTCATTTGTAAATGGGGAGAGACTGAATGTATGCCTCTCCTCTTCAGTAGGGAGTGAGACTAAATGAATGAGCCCCTTTCGCCAAGGCAGCGAGGCTGGATGGAACCAAGTAACTTAAGGCATAGGAGCCAAGGAGACCTAAAGCCCATAGAGAAGCAGCTGACATATTTGAGTGCCAGAAGGAGAGGGGAGACTGAGTGCAGTGATACGTTGCTCTTTATCTCTTGCTCAGTCAGTACCCCTGTCGTACTATGTTTTGTGTGTGAGATTCGCAGGACTCTTTGAATTCCTCCTCCGACTTTGGTCCCACTTCTTAATACCGAGAGGCAACATCTAACCACCTGCACCTTCCCCACTCCAACCAGGTGACCTCAGTGGTATCCAGGCTCTATCAGGAAAACAAGACTTTTGCCAGTGAGAATTGGCTATTTCTAATAATTAGTATTGCTTGAAATAATTGTTAGAATAGTGTGATCAAAATAATGTCTGTCTTCAGATGTGTTGTTGTAACTGGGAAGGAAGGGGAAACTTCTTCTCTAAGTAGCTTTCCTTATCCAGGAACACAAGGCATTGAGCCCCTGGATATGTTCTGACCGGGCTGCATGTGTTTTGTTTTGCTGATGGGTCAGCGGGCGAGTAAGGATAACAGGTATTAGCCTATGGACCAGAGTGATGAAACCATCATACAGGTACCTGGGTCCCTCTTTTGTAAAGGAACCTGCTTGAACTTATCAGAACCACAAGACATCAAGGAGATGTGGAAATGAACTCCATGGGTGCAGTGCTTTCGACAATATGGCGCTTCTACAAAACTGATCTGGGTGACCAGTCTTAAAACATAGCGAGCCTTAAGAAGCGAGGATTGTTGCGTTATTAATTAGAAGAGAAAGTTGTAGTTTTTTTTCCCTCTGTTTTGCTGAGAGATTTTTATGCCCGTGTCCCCTGCATTGCAGATCAATGTCAAACTAGAAAGTACAGTGAGATTCCAACTTTAAACAGAATGTCCTCGTCAACACGACAGAAGATTTCTATTGGAGCTATGTAGGTCGCTTACATTTTTATGTAAATCAGGGAATGATCTACATTAGGTGTCCCACTTAAGTTGGTATGTGCTGCTTTGTGCGACATTGAAGTTTATCCATACTTGGACTCCCTTTGTGTTCTATGCAGCCACAGAAGGTTTGTGTTGGAAGAGAGTTTTCATTGGCTTGTTCTGTTGGATTAGTAATTTAGGTACATCAGTGGTTCTCAAAAGTACACCGATTACCCTCAAGTTTGTATCAGAATGTCATGGACTATTAGACGCTCTCTCAAAAAAATATAAGGCATCTCCCCAATCCATGGATTCCATGCCACATTTTTAGCATATCAACGTAAGATAAATTTACATATAATCAACCTTGCCTATATAAGGGGACTTGCCCGAAACTCCAGTATACATCCATCACTCTTGCATCTACACTGCACACCCCACATTTAATCTATTTTTCCCCCCAAAAAGGCAGCAGCGGCCCCTCCGTACGGGCTTAGTGTCTGTGCCCCCCCCCCCCACCTTTTTTCTGATGTGAAGAGTGTGTCCGGCTGAACCAAAGTCAGCCTGACACTCTTCTGGTTGAGGTCAGGCAGCCAGGGGATGGACATGTGCTAAATGTGCAGACTCCTGGTGCCTCAGCTGAACTTTGCTGGGCTAAAGAACTCACAGCTCCTGTGGGCGTGATCTCTTCAGCCTGGCAAAGGTGTCTCAAGGCACTCCCCATCATGATGAGGGGAGTGTCACAGACCTGGGCACCTCACTTTTAGGCCCTGAAGTGCCAGGGCGACTGTCAATCACTGACACCTCGTCACAGAGTGGGGTGGGGTCAGCAGGTCTCACTGACCCCATCCCAGTCTGTGACTAGGGAAGGACTGCAGCTTTCCCTCATTGGCTGACTAGGTCAGCCAATGAGGGAAGGCAGCTGTCCTAACCCTCCTGGGACTTCTGAGGCTTCCCTGTTAGAGCTGCTGGTCATGAGGGAAGGTTTTTTTTAAATATTTGGTGCATGCATGCATGTATGTGTATTTCTTAGTGAATGGGTGTGAGTGTGCATGTGTCAATGAATGGGTGTGAGTGAGGAGCATGTCTGCATGTGTAACCTCCCCCCTCCCCTGTAAAATTATGTCACCACTGGAAATGGGTAACCAGTATATAACGAGAAGTGGCTGCACAAAATCACCTTTAAAACTCTTTAAAACCAATCTTGGTGCAGCCTCGAACCGGCCCTTCAGTGGGGCCCTAGTTAGATGTTAATATCCACCTTCTGGGCGCAACGGTGATTGATAGGGGAGCAGCTCTTACTAATGACAGTTCCTCTCTACAGATAGGACGATCTCTAGATACAGGTCATCAGACTTATTTATGGGTTATGTTCACAACCACTTGGAACAGGAAGGTTGAGCACTAGCCTAGGACCCCGGCTCACTCACCACCGGAGGCAAATGTAGTGTCGCAATGCAAGGAGCTCTTTACCACAGTTCTATACTTCCTTACTACTAGTGGGTGGCGCAGTCCCGTACAAGTCCGGCTTCATACAGTTGCGAATAGATTTCGTCCTCAAATTATGCAGCTGAGGTCATGGACCTAATACTCCCCTCTGGAGGTTAAATCTAATGTACTTACAGACGTTTTGCAGCCTGGACAGGCCACATCTGAGCCCTTTCTACTTTTTAATGAAGTCCTAACTGGCACATTAATGGTCACCTAGCCTAAGCAGGGTTCTTGCCCACCGGTGAACTGGCAGTTAGCCAGGCACCACGGACACCAGGTGACCATGATTTATTTCACTCGGATCCTAAACCAAGAGTCTAATGGTACCGGTTTCCACCAGAATAGTTAATCCCAGATCTTTCCTCGCAACTCCCCAGGGTGATGATTCAAAGAGGATTGAGTCATTCAGAAAGTTTCTTGTCGGCCAGCCTGCCTTAATGCCGGTCAGTGCGAGCTTCCAGCTCATACATATGCCCTCTGGTCCCTGAAGAGCTTCAGGGGGTCTCCTGCTCAAAACATTCAAGATGCGGCTGAATATGTAATCCGTTCAAATCTAGCTACCACAGATTGCTTGGTTGTAGTGTTCTGCTCTGTTTCCATGCATGGATGAATCTACAGGCTTCTTAGAAGATTTACTGGCAGCCTTTATGGATATGCCTTCTGACAGATCCTGCCTGTTTGGTGAGAAGGATGATTCTACCCTGAAATGCTTCAAGGGGAGCCAGATGGCAGTAAATTCTTTGGGTCTTTCAACCCCTGCCAAACAGTTCCCCTAACAGTTTCAACCCTTTCAGGGTTACTTCTGAGGTCTTGTTTACATGCAGCATCAGGGCCCCGCACAGCAGTTGCCAACATCTCTTCGAGGCTGGGAACAGGGATCAGGCAGGCACTGTACAGATACCCAGGGGCACATATCTTCAAAGTCCTCCTTCCCTGTCACATCAACCTCCAAGCTACTTTAACTTGCCTTTAGTGGCACCTGACACCATATAGGTGCAGTGGTAAAGGATCACATCTGACAGAACACCCCCGCTAATTCAACAAAGTTATGCCCTTCTGTCCCTTTCTGACCCACAGCATCTTCCACCACATAGGAGCAGCTTTCAGAGAAGCACCCTGCCGCTTTTGTGATAGAGGTGCAGGCTGTCTAGTCTAAAAGGGCCATAGAGAGGGTACCATCCTTAGAAATGGGGTCTGGTTGTTACTCCTGCTATTTCCTCATGCAGAAGAAAGACGGAGACCTTTGTCTTTTTTCAAGATCTCACCCGCTGCACACCTTCCTTTGACGGGACTCAATTAAGATACTCTCTGGTTCAGGTTATGTCTGCCCTCGATCTGGGGTGGCTAGATGGTAGCCCTGGGCCTGCAGGGTGATTATTTCCATACACCCATCCTGCAGTCCTGCCCACAGACTTTACCTGCAGTTTATGGTATGCCACAAGCATTTTAAGTTTACTGTGCTCTCTTTGGGCCTCACCAGAGCATCACTGGTGTTCATTCAAGTGATTAAGGTGGTTGTGGCACACCTTATGAGTCGAAAATATACCTCAATGATTGGCTTTTGAAGGTGGGCCTGCAACAGTCAGTCATAGACCACCTCCAGCCAACTGCAAACCACCTCACATCGTTGGAGTTCTGAATGTGCTGAGTCACACCTGACTCCTTCACAGAGGCTCTTTCAATGGAGAGAAGGCAATGCTGGACCTTACCTTCTTTACAATGAGACCAGCATGTTCAGGCTTTGATCATCAACTATGCTGTGTGGCATATATGGGCTCTGCAGTGGAATCTGAAGTTCCGTAGGCTTCAGTGGGCCAAGGGAGCCTGTCAGATTCCATCCAGGTTTTGGATGAGATGCAATTGATCTGCAGAAGTGTCTACTGGACTGCAATTTAAACCAGTGGCAGACCCCTCTCCCTTCCCTACTCAGAGTTAACTGTAGTGGCATATGCATCGATTCTGGGTTTGGGAGATTTTGTGAGAGATGGAGATCAGAGGGCTCTGGTCTCTGGCAGAAATCCAACTTCACATTAACCTGTTGGAGTCACAGACCATTCTCCTGGCACTGAAGACCTTGCTACTGTCCATCAGGGAATGGTTAGTACAAGTTCTCATGGACAACACTGCCGGCATGTGGTCCTACAAGAAACAGGGTGGTCTGGGGTCCTGGGTCCTGTGCCAAAAGGCCCTTCAGCTCTGGAGTTGGCTCGGAAGGCAGTTCCCTGGTCATTAACCACCTGGCAGGATATTTTAATGCCAAGGTGAATTAGCTCAGCCAATGATGCCTGGTTTGTCATGAATATCAGTTACACCCTGAGATAGTGAAGAGCATTCTCCGATAGATGGGAGAACCCTGGCTGTATCTTTTTGACACTGTCAAGGACACGTATTGTCCAAACATTTGCATGTTGGATTTCCCAGAATACACAATCTAGAAGACGAATTGAGACTAGAGTAGAGCACACGACCTATGTACAATTTTCCACATATCCTGCCCAAGTTCTTGAAGAAGATCTGGAACAACCAGGCCCATGTCATCCTAGTGGCTCTGGATTGGGCTTGGAGAAGGTGGTACCCGTAACGTCTGGTCAGGAGCATCTTTCCCCTGTCAAGTTTCTGCATCGGGAAGATCTTCTGTCACATGAGCAAGGCAAAGTTCTGCACCCAGGCGTGGAAAATGATCAGCAGCGGCTAACTGCGTTCGGTTTTCCACCCAAAGTTGTGGATGTTATCCTAGCTGCATGGCGCCCCTCCACTAAGCCCATTTGTGCCTGTGGTACCAGCAAGGACTTACAGTTGGCACCATTAAACGTTGTCGTCCCTTTTTGCATTTTTGCATTAGCCGTACTGGCCATCCTTATTTAAATCACCTGTTGTGATGTTTCTAAAAGGTTTACCCACATACCATTTTTGATGTCGCAATGTGATGGCAATTTGGTCCTGACCGTCCTTATTGTTGTAGATTCCCACAATGGCATTTTTTGCCACACGTTGTGACTCCTTTTCATGTTGGGCAATTTCACTTTTCAAACATTGTTTGCTCTGCTGCAGCCCTCGAAGGAGTAGAAACTCCATTGGTTCCACCCAAGTGAGCCCTAAGCTTTAACACTGATTGCATCAAAAACCATTGGGTGAACAATCAGCTGTTTGAGGCTTCTGGAACAAAGAAAGTCAAAGCAGTCCAGTAAATTATTTGCAAGCACTTCACAGCTCAGCTGGTATCTCCCTTGCACTACTAATCAGAAGAGTAAATCTTTGTCATCCCAAAGCTTGAAGTGAGTCCATCAATTAAAGCGAGTACTGACTCCAAAGCATCCTTTACAATTGCAGATTATCAGTTGCACACATTTGCACTTCCTTCGGGCAAGCAGGCACCCTGGCAGGACAGCTTGTTTATTTTTAAGTTCTCAGCCCGCCTTCGGTTTCACAGCACAGGAGACTCCCTGAATGATACCTTAGCAGAGCATTGCATATTGGAATTAACGGGACTGCTGTCTTTTCAGAAATAGTAGGGAAATGGTTTTTCTTAATTTAAAAAAGCAGGGGCACAATGTGCCCCTCCGATCTCGCCCAACGGCCTCAGATACAGAGTGGAAGAAAGTGGGGACACCTGAGATGGTGTCCAGGCACAGAGGTCCTGGTAAAAGCCGGAGCAGGCTAACAAACATGGCTTCGAGTGGAACACATTGAACACCTTCTTTCCATATTACTGAGAGTCCATTTTTAGGTCGTAGCCTAAAGGACAGTGCATCTATCTAGTTTACTAAAGACATCTTGAGAAAGTTGACCTAAGAATGCATTCCACCCATTGATTACCAATAGCTTTGTGGTTTGTAACTCAATTTTTTGGCTTTCTGTTCGCTGGCTTTATTTGCTTTAGCCTCTCCAGGTTCAGTTTGTCCCTCCAGTTGCCTAAACCGTGTTCACTGTATTCTTCCACAAAGCCCCTTTCTGTAAACAAGGCTTTAATCCGTGTTCTTGTCACATTTGAGGTGCTCTCAAAGAGCGATGTGAAATGTGAGGCACTTGTCTCCCTGGGGCGCTTGTTTACTTTTCTCTCTCTGACTTCAGAGTTAGACCATATATTTTAAAATCTTGCTGGATACCAGGGGTAGGAAACATGTTTTTTTGTAGCACACAACAACATTTAAATGAACCGTGTAAGTATTTCAGAATGTGCCAGAATTAGGAACATAAATAAAGCACATTTTTTATTTCTGGAATGTGTTAGAAAGAAATACTTTAATATGATCTAAACAAATTATTACACTTGGTTATGCAATTTCCACACTCTTACGTTTGTGCGCTGTATAATTGTTAGTAAAAATGTATGTCTGTGCAGATGTAATGGTAATTTCATTTGAAAATGTGTTGTCTGTAATAGCAGTCCGCTACCATACCATGTATACTCTGTTCCATGCCACGCCAGTCTACTCTGCACCGCTCCACTCTACGCCACTGCGCCACATCAGGCTATGTCTTTCTAATCTATCCTGTATCAGTCTACTCTATGCCAGTCTTCGCCACTCTATACCACTGCACTCTTTGGCACTCCAATCTACACCACTTGAGGCTACACCAATATACTCTGCACAGCTCCACTCCATGCCACTGTACTCTGCCTCTCTGCGCCACTACACTCTAAACTAATTCACTTTACTCTGTAACACTCAACTCTATGCCCCTCCACTTTACGTCAGTCCATTGTATGCCACTCAAATCTTCTCTGTGCCATTGCCCTCTACACAACTACACTCTGCCACAGCGCACTCCTCTGCATCACTAGTCTGCACCATTGCTCTATACACTACTCTACACTACTGCAGTCTGATACACTCCTCTGCGTTCTCTCCCACTGAACTCGACGCCACTCCACACTACTCCACGCTGCGCCACTCTGTGCCCCTTTGCGCCACTCTGTGCCCCTTTGCGCCACTCTGTGCCCCTTTGCGCCACTCTGTGCCCCTTTGCGCCACTCTGTGCCCCTTTGCGCCACTCTGTGCCCCTTTGCGCCACTCTGTGCCCCTTTGCGCCACTCTGTGCCCCTTTGCGCCACTCTGTGCCCCTTTGCGCCACTCTGTGCCCCTCTCCTCTGTGCCCCTCTCCTCTGTGCCCCTCTCCTCTGTGCCCCTCTCCTCTGCGCCCCTCTCCTCTGCGCCCCTCTCCTCTGTGCCCCTCTCCTCTGCGCCCCTCTCCTCTGTGCCCCTCTCCTCTGCGCCCCTCTCCTCTGCGCCCCTCTCCTCTGCGCCCCTCTGTGCCCCTCTCCTCTGCGCCCCTCTGTGCCCCTCTCCTCTGCGCCACTCTGTGCCCCTCTCCTCTGCGCCACTCTGTGCCCCTCTCCTCTGTGCCCCTCTCCTCTGTGCCCCTCTCCTCTGTGCCCCTCTCCTCTGTGCCCCTCTCCTCTGTGCCCCTCTCCTCTGCGCCCCTCTCCTCTGCGCCCCTCTCCCCTCTCCTCTGCGCCCCTCTCCTCTGCGCCCCTCTCCTCTGCGCCCCTCTCCCCTCTCCTCTGCGCCCCTCTCCTCTGCGCCACTCTGTGCCTCTCTCCTCTGCGCCACTCTGTGCCTCTCTCCTCTGCGCCACTCTGTGCCTCTCTCCTCTGCGCCACTCTGTGCCCCTCTCCTCTGCGCCCCTCTCCTCTGCGCCCCTCTCCTCTGCGCCCCTCTCCTCTGCGCCCCTCTCCTCTGCGCCCCTCTCCTCTGCGCCCCTCTCCTCTGCGCCCCTCTCCTCTGCGCCCCTCTCCTCTGCGCCACTCTGCGCCCCTCTCCTCTGCGCCACTCTGCGCCCCTCTCCTCTGCGCCACTCTGCGCCCCTCTCCTCTGCGCCACTCTGCGCCCCTCTCCTCTGCGCCACTCTGCGCCCCTCTCCTCTGCGCCACTCTGCGCCCCTCTCCTCTGCGCCACTCTGCGCCCCTCTCCTCTGCGCCACTCTACTCAACTCTGCATTCTAGGTCACTGCACTCTATGCTGCTGGACTGCCCTCTGCGCCACTCTACGCTACTATGCAACACTTTAATCTACATCATTAGATTCTATGACACTAATTCAATGGCACTGAATTCAGTGCCACTGCGCTCTATTCTATGCTACTCCAGTGTATGCCACTCTACGCCACTCCACACTTTGCCACTCCAATACGACATCCTCTACCACTCCACTCTACTTTTTGCCATTCCACTCTAGGACACTCCTCTCCTCTACACCACTAACTTTTAGCCATGCTGAACAGCAGCCATGCTGGTGAACAACGTGGCAAAAACACATTGGCAAAGCCAATAGGTCTTGTATATGTGAAAACTATTGGCTTTGCCAGTGCTTGTTTACATTTTTACATACTATTGTTCTCACCAGTGGTCGTTCCCCTCTCCCCTTGCACAAGTCTACAAATACGAAAACTTATTTCTAGCTTTTTTTTTTAATATAGCAACTTTTTTTAAATTCGAATTTAACATCTGAAAAGAAGGTTCTTGATAACTTAAGGGAGCACGTTCCAGATCCTAGCAGTTTTGCTAGAGAAGGGCGTGTGAAGCATGGTCTTCTTAAGAGGATGGAGCGAGAGGTTAAACCTTTGAAGCATAGTATGTGAGTGACTCCAGATATGGCATGTTCAGAGACTTTGGAGTTTCAAAGTGCTGGTTGTGAGTAGTGCACATCTCATGAGGCACTCTGCGTCTTTCAGAAGCCATTTCACAGAAATAAGAGGAGGCGTGTTTTTAGTCAAGTTTTTATTTTTATTTTCATAGAACCTGCTAGCAGCATGAAGCACAGCTTTATTATGTCAACTGCGTTACCCAGTAGGCCGGTGAGGGAGATGGCCATAGACACATTTTGGAGATTCACGGTCTTGATTCCTCGCTTCCGATCCTGAGGCGAGAGAAAGTGATTTCAATTCTTACGTTCATGAACCAGAAATCTAGCAGACGTAGCCATGACTTGTATGTTCACATCAAGAAGGAAATCCAAGGATTTAGCAGTAGTTGGTACTTTGTGGATGAAGCCCCCAGGCTTTGTGGTTTTCAGCCAGACTGAGTACTGTCAGATGCTTGGCTAAGGAGAAGTTTATTCCTTAAGACACTGCATCCTAGGTGCTTTTATTCCATCCATTTCTCTATGCAATGCAAGCAAGATTTGTTCTTGAAGATGCAATAAGGTGAGTCCACTTTGAGATCGCTTGCGTGTTATCATGTTGTTGAAACAGTGTCAATGTTTTTGGGAAGTCCTCCCAGTGCTTCACCTTAAAGTTCAGATAGTTTGGCTGAGGAGATGGAGCGCTGACTGATACTACAAGAGAAGGGCGGTGGGGATCAAAGAAGTTACTAATATTCATTAGTTGAGACCACTCTGAAAGGTAAGAATGGAACCTTCATAGGACTGTTCCCTCCAAGTCCATACTCATTTTGAGAATGACTCGGTAGACCATCAAAGTTCCGTGGACAAACACCACAGTTAAATCCAACTGAAATGAGAAGGCATGGCTTTCTTAAAGTGTGTAAGATTTTGTCGATCTCAATGTAGTCCTTTCCATTCTGAAGGTCTACACAGAAACCACGAAAAAACATTCCTCGAAAGTCATTTTTCCAGATATTGTTAATTAGTTGGAAGATGCACATACCTCAGTAATGCCAGTGCGAATGGAAAGGCCAAGATAGGGCAATACTTCTCAACACTGGGGGCAGTTGAGGTTAAGTTTTTTTTTAAAGTTTTTTTTAAAGGCGCGTTTAATGTGGGTAGGATTGAGGTAATTTCATACTTTTTTTAAAGAAAGGAATTGGCGAGGGACAACGAGTTAGGGAAGACCTGAGCAATGTCTCTGGTATTCAAATACAGCATTCCACCAGGGTATAGTTAGGATTTGTCTTATACGAGATAAGAGAGCTTTATTTTAGACAGGGGAGAGAAGGAACTCTAGCAGAAATTAACTCAATGCAAGACAGACTTCAGAGAAACCGTAGAAGGGATGTTTAGATAGCTCTTCCTTTCTTAAGGAGATGTTATTGGAGGCAAAACATTCCTATGTACTTTAGTTCATTTTGTCAAAAGAATGTAAACTTGTTGCTTCTGAAATTATCAGGAGAGGAGTTATTGGTTTGCGATTTCATTATTTCAAACAACTTTGGTCCGCATTCTTAGATGGGTTTATTTGAGATATCAAACTTACTGCTTTTGTTGAGCTCTTCTCAGTTTGAGCTGCACGTATTCGAAAGGGGTTTAATGACTTCTAATAGACTTTGGCTCTTCTAATGGAGTGTTTTTTTTAGACTGGCTGAGAACCATTTAGTCTTTAGGTGGTGATCACAGTTTTCCTGGAGAAGAAGGCAAGATTATCATCAATTGCTTGGCAAGTCGAGTGAAGTCGAGTAGATGTGCTGTGAGGCTGAAGTATGTCATTGGTTAAGGTCTACTTTTTTCTCCAAAATATATAGAAAAAAGTAAACATTTCATCTGAGTGCCGCACTGGTCAAACGGAGAACCAGTGGTTTGAGTTTTTTTTTTTCGTTTTTTTTTTTTATACACACAGTTGTGGTTGCATTTTTGGGGGGGAAAGGTGACAATCTCTTTATTGGTAATCAAACTTGCCTCAACCTTCTTCACAACTTTAATTTTGTGTTGCCTTTGGCGCCAAACTAACATATCCTCCTTTCCCTTTTGCAGTTTTGTAACATTTTAGAACATCACAAAAAGTTGTGGAAATTTTAAATTGAAGTTGATTTTGTAAGCCTTCCTCATCAGGATATCTCTTGCAATGGAGTTTTTATTTAGGCAGCCTTCAAGAACCACCTAACCTCTGCAGGGTCGCAGAAGGTCCCAGAAGGATTTTTTGTTTTTTTCTGTAGTCTGTACTATGGAAGGTTTGCCACTGTGCGGCTCGTAAGGGTTTCTGGAGAGGGTACACGTTTATGTTATGATGCTTTTCCAATCTCTCAGAATCGCCGATAAGTTACATGCACTATTTAAAGGAATGCTAAAAAAAAGTGTTTGTCACCAAGGCGCACCTTCTCTCTGTTAGAAAGGAGCTGCATGGTCCAGGCAGGTGCAAACAATGTCTTGGCTCTCGCGGTCAGGCCAGGTCTTCAGCAGTATAGCATAACGAAGCGTGGTTGCGCCTTCTCTACAGTTGCTACATTAAACTTGGTAATGTGTAGCCGGAGGGCTAGCAATGAGAGCATGGCTAGTGCAGATCAGAGGATGAGTGATACGCTTCCATTGGGAGACACGGCTCGACATTCACATACATTATTTGGGTTGTCGTAGCTGTTGCTCACGAGAAGAACAAGAAAAATAACGGATGGGAATTTATCTCAGATTCTGGTAGTAATGCGTGTGCTTCTACGGTCTGGGTCCATCCATACAACTCATCTTTGTCCCACCAGTAAAGGCATGGTGCAGCCTGAACTGCTTGGTCACATTCTTTGTGTATGAGAACGCTAGTTTCCTTGGGCATGGTTTGGTTTTGTCTCATCAGTGAGATGCTAAGTAGGGCCCAGAGGAAGTCCTGCTTTTTGAGAGCTGCTTTTATCTCAGTTCAGCGGTAGAGGTGCTTGATTAAAGGTTCTGCATGGTGCCAAAGAGTGGGTCATGAGTGAGTCCAGGTCCCACCTCACCATGGTCACTGATTTCTTTTCTCACAACTTCTAACAAGGCAGCGACTATGTTGCTGGGGTAAGGTGAGCATCCAAGTTTCACGCAGTGCTTCCTCTGCAGAGTTATGTTGGGGCTGGCTAGAGTGAGCTATCCCGAGCCTGATGACATGATCGCTTGTGAGTAGTGCCCAATAGAAGCTTGTGAATCTTTCTTCTACTACTTCTGGCGTTTACATGAAAGCTCCCATGTAGGGAGCATCATTGGATGGTGAGAAGAGATTCATGTTTCGTTTAGTTACCTTTTTCCACCTTGTCACTTCTTCTCGATTTTAACTGTTCGTTAATATGCTGTGATGGTACATTATTTCTTCAAGCATCATCTTATTTCACTTATTATCCCGTACACCATATAAAACTTTTGCACTTCATTGTTTTTTTCTGCTAATTAGCATTACATTTTTTTTATTCAAATCTGAATGCCCAGGGGCCTGATTTGTTCTTAAGAAATCTCTTGAAACAAATAAAATAATTAACACTAATGAGATTTCTGTTTTGCCATTACCAAAAAATAGCAAATGTGTTTGCAGATGAACACGCATTTGTACTGCAGTCTTAACTTATTTTAGTTGCAAAAAAAAATGGTTATACCGGTGAATTGTCTTTCATATATGTAAATAAAACTCAAATGCTTGGATCTCTCCTTTAAGGCTCACTGTACTCACTAGAGCAAGACCAGATTAAATCCTCTCATAAATGTGGCAAGAGCCACCTAAATTCACATTGGCCGTACAGCTGCAGGGCTTGTTTCATCGCTCCAGTATGAACCCCATGTAGGAGTTGTGTGCCAGTGGAGGTTCCCTCTGGATCTGCCTTGTGGAGGCTACGACACCAAATTCCTGGCCACACCTTCTGGCGCCAGGTGTGGTGAGCAGATTTACGATGGCGGCTGTGGGCTCCTTAGCACGTGGAGGTCTCACTCGGGGTGGTTTGTGGTCCTGGAGCCCTTGATCACATCATCAAGAAGGGGGCAGATACCGTGCTCTCAAAGGAGTGCTGCTTCAGATCAAGCACTTAATGGCTGGTCTCTAGCAGGAAGTGACAGCAAGGAGCTGATGCCCCGAGCAGACAAATACTCGCCAGAGGGAACTGTGCACTGGGGGCTGAGTTGTCCAGTTGTAGTGAAGGTTTGTGTAAGATTAGAAAGTGGGGTAGAGTGGAAGTGCCAATGTATCGCACAAGTTATGCCTATCCAGTGTTTGTCGTACCTGTCAATTTCTGTTTGGAGGCCCACAAAGCTCCAGATTAACCTCTTTCTGGTCTCCTAACCATACTGTGGTCTTCATGTGCCCTCTAATCTTGTCCTCACTCCTGAAACCACTTTCATTCTCACTTTTGGTCACAATCTTCCCTCTGATTTCCACCTCCCTCCCTCTTAGGAACTGAGCTTCACTCTTTCCTTCCTTTGGTCTTAACCACTTCCTTCTGCGATCTCTCTCCCTCCATTGGTCTTGGTCTCATAATCTCACTTCGTCCTATTCTATTTGGCTCCCTTTCTTTGGCCTAGCCTTCCTCCTTTTCGAGATAGCTGCCCATCTTCACCTTCTGAGACTTTGGCCCAATTCTGTGGCCTTGGCCATCCACTGCCTCCTTCTATGGCTTGACCGCGGCCTCTTACCGTGTCCTCTTACCGTGTCCTTTGTCTACTTTGGCCTCATCCACACACTTCCTCCTTCTGTGGCCAATGGCTGAGACCAAGTTCGGTGGCCTCAGGCTCCTTCTATGGCCTCAGTTTCATTACACCTCCCCCCAGTTTATATCTGCCGTCTCCACCCTCTTTTAGTCTTGGTATCCCTTGTAAATAGTCTCTTCGCTCTTTGGGGACTCTCCCTTGCTCCTGTGGGTATGTCACTTTCTCACCTATACCTTTTTGCCCAGTCTCCTTCGCTCTTTACTATGGCACGAAGTCCTTGTAGTTTGACATTCAATACCTTTCGTTTGAACTCTATTGGTTTGCGATTCCCACAGGATCTCTGGCATTGGTGCTTTTATGACCAACTAATTAATGTAACATTACCCTTAAATTATTAGCACCTGAGGAAGGGCCCTGGCTAGCCTGAAAGTTAAAACTTTGCTACAAGGTATTCAGATATCCAGATATCCAAAAAAAGATAAAAGCATTTTATCAGGAGATTAGGCCTTTCATACCGAAGACTTTTCTGACCTTAAGAGCAGTCCTTTAGCAGCAGTTGGTTCAGCCACGCGTGTATTGCTGCCGCTGACCAGGAGGAAGCTGTGGTCTTCTGCCTCAGAGGGTCTCCCCCCCGCAGATGCCGATCACGAGTGGACTTGCTGCACATGATCTACCAAAAATGCATCGAAGAAATGACTTCAAAGGCACTAGGCTCCTTTTCCATGACTTGCTTTAGACTCCCTGAGGACTGATCTCTGTTTTATTCAATAATTACGTAACCTGATCATTATTCCTTTCCCTAAGGGAAAACCACAACATATTCACTCAGTTCAGATCACGTAAGAGTTGCTCCTGTGTGTGATATATCAGATTGAATGTTAATCCTGAAGTTATTTTGGCAATTTCTTGGAGTCGTGCAGTCTCTTGGCAAAAACACTGAAAGCTGATGTTCTTTTTTTCGCTCCTTAATGGTTTTCAGATGTGTAATTCGTATGCGGTTATAAAAAGGTCTTGCTTCCTGGTGTCCAGCCTGAAGATAAATAATTATCTTTGAGTTTATTTTGTTGGTTCATTTAGAGAGTAAAAAATAGTTATTCCTCTTCTTGCCACAAGGGTATAGGTTAATCGCGTAGGCTCATGCCAATGCCCATCAGCTACATCCCCTCTCTGGTCACCGTGGTTCACCCAGGACACACTGTGGGCTGTCCACGGACATGAAGCAGAGATGCCTTATCAGTTGATGGATTAATTTCCTCATCTATGGATGCTTAATATGATGAGATTTTAGCCGAGCCACATCACGGAATGTGTTTTTCACTGGTTTTTGAAAAGTCTTTCCTAAGTTTTAGGTCAGTTCAATTTATTCTAGTGTTAATTAATTTCTTCTTCTGTTGAGAGGTATTGGTTTCAAGAAATGTACAGCTTATTTTCTGTTAGTTAGTCTTTACAAAGTAATGTAAAGTAATGAATTGTCACTTTGTGCTGTCTTTTTATTCAGTGTAATGGACATACTGCCACCTAGCTCTTTGATACACCTAAGACCAGACCTTTTCATTCCCAACCTGTGTAAGCACCTCCACCTGGTGTAGAGTACTAGGAAGCCTGCTTAAGTAAACTGCTGTGTAAGACTTTATTAGAAGAAAGTCTGCTTAAGTAAACTGGTGTGTAAGACTGTTAAAAGGAAGTCTGCTTAAGTAATCTGCTGTGTTAGACGTGGTTTAAAAGAAAGTGTGCTTAAGTAAACTGGTGGGTAAGGCTGTTAGAAGGAAGTACGCTTAAGTAATCTGCTGTCATAGACTTGTGGTAGAAGGAAGTCTGCTCAAGTAAACTGCTGTCATAGAATTGTGGTAGATGGAAGTCTGCTTTAGTAATCTGCTGTGTTAGACATGGTTTAAAAGAAAGTGTGCTTAAGTAAACTGGTGGGTAAGGCTGTTAGAAGGAAGTACGCTTAAGTAATCTGCTGTCATAGACTTGTGGTAGATGGAAGTCTGCTTAAGTAAACTGCGGTCCTAGACTTGTGGTAGAAGGAAGTCTGCTTAAGTAAACTGCTGTGTTAGACTTTGTTAGAAGGAAATCTAGTTAAGTAAACTGCTGAGTTTGACGTATTTTCAAAGAAAGTGTGCTTAAGTAAATTGATGTGTAAGACTTTGTTAGACGGAAGTCTGCTTAAGTAAACTGCTGCCTAAACTTTTTTTTTAAAGGAAGTGTGCGTAAGTAAACTGCTGTGTAAAACTTGTGTTAACAAAGTGCGCTGAAATAAGCTGCTGCCATAAAAAATCAAACTGGCAACACACTGAAGACGTTAGCCTAAACCAGGACTGGATCACTGCTCCGGAACTGCTGTGGGTTCAGAGCAAGTGGTGGTCAGGGGACAAAGGAAGGGGGTGGAGGACGCGTTGTAACCGGTGAACCTAGTGGGCTCATACCCAGTTAACATTAACCCCAGTTCCACTAGCATTACCAGAATAGGCTGGGGGGGAAGGTGGGGGGCATGACTTAGGAGTGAGTCACTTCTTATTAACTTTTAGTTCTGGCTGTGAGACGCATTTAGTTTTTTCTCTTGCCTTATGTTTATAAAAGTACAATACACATGCACAGGCCTTCAGTCGGCCCTGTACACCCGCTGGTCAGTTCAAGCATCCATTTTGTTTCACCCACAGGCCCTGTACCATGGGCCAGCCCACCTGAGCCATGGCTTACTTCACTGTGAGCGCTGACTTTTTTTTCCATGCACATGTTCATCCACGCCTAGAAAGTAGTCCCTTTCAGTGCCAGGGCTGGTAAAGAGTTGCCATTGAATAACCTACGTTTTCGCACATCTGCGCCTGCCGCTTTAACATGTTTCATTAATTTGATGTTTTTAATGTCTATTGCAAATGTTTTCCAAAAGAAATCGCCGGCTTGCCAAGCTCAGTCCTGGTGGCTTTGCAAATGTTGCATTTTTTTAAAGGGGCCATCCAGTGTAGAAAAAAGCAGTTCCCTTTACCCAGTCCGACATTTCTAACAATAAATATTCACCTGATGGCACCTTTAATTATTTATTTTTTTCTTTCCGCTCCTACTACTTTTTACAAATGAAACACAGCATTTGAATTTGGTCTAGGTGGTACACAATGGAATGCAACTGTCTCTTCACACACTCTGCGCACTATACTACTTTACTCAGAAATAACTTCCTTTTTTTGTTTTAATTGTGTTTTATTTAGTGTTGATTCAGATTTCTGACCTAGAGACCGATCAGGAGTACCGTGGTGCCACGCAGGGCGTCCTTGTGTGCCCAGCACAGCTGTCACTGGGATATGAATGGCAGAGTGAAACAACTGTACATTATTCGATCTAACACTGCAGCAAGTTTATAACATTTGCATAAACAACTCGTATTAATAAACAGCAGCACAGCTGGGACTGACGTGGGGCAGGGCGGGTAAGGGAACAGCGGACCATTGGCCCAGGGGAGGGGGGAGAGGCCTGCAGCAGTACCACCCCTCTCCCGCCTTACCAACCCTCAGAAGGTAGGGCGTATACATCCTCCGACTCAGCCCCCGCGTTGGCTATGTGGAGCAATCCTGTTCTCTGCTCCCTGGGATCGACTGAGGGGTCGAGCCAGATCGACACCTGACAGGCTGTTCAGCATATACTTCCATATGTCTAGATCCTGCTTGAGATTTTCATTGGTGCCCAACCCTGGTAGGTGTGTCTCTTCTGCCACGCTCCTATCCTATATGTCAGCGAGCAGTCTATCCCCGTCGGAACTATGGATCGTGTCCAGTTAATGGCTACCCTTCGTTTATCCAACACCAGACCCAATAGTGCGAATCTGTGGCGGATGTGAGCCCCACGTTTTGGAAGCACTACAAGAGATTCCGTGGGCTCGGCAGGGAATGTCAACCAGATCTCACGAATTGTGCGAGATACTTTGGTGTATTGTAGGTGCTGCCCTTGACACAGTCTGAAAACAT
The DNA here is from genome assembly GCF_031143425.1 of Pleurodeles waltl. Taxonomy (NCBI): domain Eukaryota; kingdom Metazoa; phylum Chordata; class Amphibia; order Caudata; family Salamandridae; genus Pleurodeles; species Pleurodeles waltl. The sequence continues at coordinate 11,985,134 of NC_090450.1, read as the reverse complement.
CCTGTTCCCCGCAATCATAAGGAACATGCCATTGAGGTATAGGTCTCAAACGGTGATGCAACCGCCTGCAAACCACTGGGTTAGATCGATCACCGACTTTATGTGGGGCGTGGGCTTCAGCCATCAGAGGGTTAGCAGTCTGGCATAAGGAGCTCAGCGTAGCACCCGCGCCGCCACCTGCTCCTATGCTACAGACACCTGGTGAGCATAGAAGGGGTCGTCGTTGGGTATGCCCACCCCCAGCATAAGCTGATGTGGGAGGTTCACACCAGCACCCCACGCACCCAGTACAGACTTCTCCACATTGGGGTCCTCAGAGCACCACTGGGCATCATACTGCAAGAGGTTCGCAAAGTATACAATCTGAGTTCTCAGACCCCCTAAGTCGGTGTCCAATTTGAGGAAATCGAGCTTGACTCTGTTTAACCACCCAAACTAGGGACACTAGGAGTTTGTTGAGTGAACGGTGGGATTTTGTGTATAGCATTTTGCAGGACGTATAAACAGTGGGGGAGAAAAAACATTCAATCCCCCGCTCAGCCATGTCTCTGCGAAGTCGTATTGTGAGTGGCTCAATCGCCGGAGCGAAGAGGAGTGGCGATAAAGACACCCCTGCCTTGTACCCCCTCTCAATGGGGAACCATTCCAACACTAGCAGGCCTGTTAGAACCTTTGCAACTGGATTAGTACAAAGTAGTTTCACCTCTGAGTGAAATGTTGATTCAAATCCCATTCTCCAAACAACCTCCCAGAGGTACTACCAATCGAAAGTGTTGAACGCCTTCTTGATATCTGATCCAACCAGTGCTGCTTCAATCTCGCTGCCTGCAACCTAATGTAGAACGCGTGACAGCCGCTGCAAATCCCACTGAGACATTACGCCACATTGGTCGTTATGTATTAAATGGGTGACCACACCATGTAGCCTTGTGCCAAGGACTTCCAACAATTTTTCCATCAACTCCCAGAATGGACAAGGGGCGATAGGAGCTGGGGTCCAGGAGGTCCCTGTTCGGTATAGGGAGCATGACTACCTGTGCTTCATGCATAGTCTGCAGCAGCATCCCATGCTTTCGCGCCTCCAAGAGCACCTCACGCAGTTGTGGAAGGAGGAGCTCTGAATGTTTAGTAGTATTCCACTGGCAGCCCATCTGGGTCCGATGCCTTGTACCGTGCCATTCCCACAGTCCCCTCCCACAGCTCTTCCAGTCAGTGCTCACCCTATAGACACTTAGTCTGTGTGGCCCTGAGGTAGTGGAAGATGCTTATGACTTCCTGAGCCCGCTGCCACTAAATCTATTAACTCCTTGTGTGTCATAAATGGGTGAGAGGTGGTCCTGCAGCAGGTGGTTGACTGCGGCCTGAGACCCTGAAGGGTGCCATCATGGCACCTCATAGAGAGGATCACTGGATTTGGTCGATCCCTCTTGAGAAACCATGGCATTGGGCATCTGGATTTATCACCCTCACAATGTAGTAACAGGCGATAATCCCGCCGAACCAATCTGTCCAGCCAATCCCAAGTGCCCTGTACCAATCTACGGGCCACCAGTTTTCACGCACTCTGGAGTTCAAGCACTGGGTCATCATGCGTTAAAGTTGCCAAATGTCTTTCCTCCTCCAGAAATTGGGCCTCCAGGTGACGTCTGTGGCTGCTGATGCACAACAGGCACACACTACTCATCACCACCTTAATGGGGTCCCACTGTATGCCCCTATCTTCGGAGTGGACCATTTGGAAGCAAAATAACCTATTGTAGCAATCCTGAGTTTCTCTCTAAACATGGGGTCGCTTGTCGCCTCCAGGCAAAGGTCCCCATAGAACCACCGAGGGGCCTCAACACCATATTCCAGTCTAGCAGCAGTGTTGCATGACCTGAGAGAAATCTGTGACTTCCCCACCCAGGTAATAATGTCTTCTGTGGCCAAAAAGCTACCCACGTGACTTTATGTATTATGTGTTGAAACATAGCAAGTGTATTCCCTCTTGTTGGGACGTATAATGCACCACACATCCAGGCAGCCTATGTGGCCCATCACCCCACTCAGTGCAGCCACCATGCTCGGTTTTGTACCCAACCTGGGGGAATGCCGATCCCAATCACCATCCAGTTCAAATCTGAAGTCTCCATCCCAGAGAAGTACTCCCAGATATGGGAGGAGTTCATGTTCTAGTGTCAGATAGAACGCCCCACCATCCGTCTTAGGTGCATACACATTCAGAAGATAGACTTCACGTTCATCTAGTAGACTGCATAGGAGAAGGTAGCTATCCTCTATATTCACTTTAAAACTTTGCATCCAAAATGGGACCTGAGGTGCAATCAAAACAGAACCTCCTCTGGCATAGAGTATGTAGCAAAGTAGAGTTGTCCCCTCCATTTCCTCTCTGCCTTCTGGACCTCACTGTCCAGGAAGTGCATTTCTTGCAACAGAGCAATCTGTACACCCAGCCGTCTGAGGTATGTGTGAACCCTTTATCTTTTGACATAGGAGTTGAGGCCCCTTACATTCCAGGTCACTACCTTAAAGCGTGTTGCCATGTCACCCTGTGAAACTAAAGCTCTCCCCCGTCCACACCCACCGCCTTGTCCCCGCTGCAACAGAAACAACAATTCAAAGGGCGAAAAACCCATCCCACCCACTGGGTAAACACTATAGAGTAACCTGTCTTCCCAGTCCCCACAACCCAACTTACGCACGCACGCATACACCGTAATGATAGAATCAGGGTGCCGGACCCCGGCAATCTTGTTGGCCACCGTCGCCAGACACTGTTAGCCCCAGACACACACCTATGAAGTACCTAACACACTCACTGAACCCCACATCCAGTCTCTAGCAGCCTTACTTCCAATGTACTCCCTCGGAGGGAGTCAGAAACGAAAAGGTAAAGGGAGAAAGTGGGGGGGGGAACGTATGTCCAGCCACCCCCATTTAGCTCCGTTCAGATCCCACAGAGGTCTTCATCAATGTTAAAGAGTTCGGGCTCATCCCTGGTTTCATTAGCTGGCCCCTGGGGGCCCCCAATCACCGCACACCCCACTGTGGTTGCCGGACAGACACCCCACCTCCTCCCCCCCCCCCGAGCCAAAGAGGTGAAGGGGGGAGTGGTGGGAGGCTACCCCCTCACTCAGTATGATCTGGATAGGATCATTCCTGGCCGGGCAAGTCATCAGGATCACAACTGTCCCGGGTCCAGCGCCCTCTCCAGGTCGCCTGCGCCGGAGGCTCTCCCTCTTCCCCTCCGGTCACGCAGTACAGCTCGCCCGCAGGCGGGGCCCAGGCGCACGGGCTCCCACACACCTCTCCGGGGTCTTCCAAGAGCCTCCCCGAGCACGGACCTCGCACAGGAGCTGCACCTCGTCCAGCGTCAGCCCGGACACTTAATGGCCCGGCGGGATCCCCTTCTCAGGTAGCCCCCCCCGGCCAATCCAATCCTGCCCTGTCTGTGGGGCAGGAGAGGTGCCGGAGACCGGGGCTGCCGTCTTCCTGCACAGGCCGTGCACACCAATCTTACACGCTTGAGCTCCTTATCAAAATCACACAGGTCCCTTCACAGAATGCAGGTAACAGTGGTGCATTCACCATGAACTCCACAGTGGTAACCAGTAAGGGTGTACGTGTGCGCCTTGGTTTAAACAAAAAACAACAAAAAAAGCCGCCCCTCGCTTGTTGTGGCCTCTCTGAAAGGTATCACCTGGAACACACGGGCGCACACCAGAGGGGCCTAACAGGTTCAAGGAAGGAATTTAATATCCACCTCTTTGCTTTTACAACAGTCTATATTTTATCTGATATGTTGCAGACGGCCTCATAATTAAGGTGCATTATATGTACCTTTCGAAGCCTATTTCCAGCCAGCTGTGGTGCACCATCAACTGCAATTTCTCAACCCTCAGTCCTGCATTCTGTAAACTCCAAACTGGAAGGCATCACATCTACTCTGTTGTGAGGCAGCATTGATCAGGCTGTTTGACGGTGCTTCCTAGAGCACCCGTTCTTAACCTTTTGACTTCTGTGGACCCACCCACCGAATCATCACTGGAATCCATGCACCCCCCTCAGTCATTATTGGATGCCTTAGATCCCCGGCCTAAGCAATTTCTACCATTTGAACCTCAGAACAATAAAAAAATCAGGTACACACCAAACAAATACTCAAATATTGAAATATTTTGATTATTCACAATCAAATGTATTAAGTTTTGAAATTTTCAACTTTGCTTCTTTATCTGTATTTAGCTAATTCTAACCCATTAGTTTGAAATGTTATTTAATGTTTTTAAACGGTCACGGGCTGTTCCTGAGTAGGCTTCACGGACCCCCATGGCTCATCAGGCCACAGTTTGAGTCACTGTCCTAGAGCACTGATAACCAACCTGTGGCCTGGGGACCCCTGGGGGTCCGTGAAGCCATCTTAGAGGGTCCACGACTGCTTAGAAAATTAAATTAAATATTAAAGGATTATGCCCCAGCTTTCAGTAATGGCTCAGTGGGCGGTCCCCTGATTCCAACTATGATTCAGTGGGTGTACCCAGGTTCCAGTAACAATAAAGGTGCAGTCCACAGAAGTCAAAAGGTTGGGAACCGCTTTCCTAGAGGATATTGTTAATCAGTTTTCCAGAAGAGGAGTGCTTAAATCCGTTTCTCTTGAGACATCTTCTAGATGCATTTTAGGACACCTAGTGCAAGGCGGTGTACAAGTTAGATTTGGAGCCCTGACTTGTGATCCAGAAGAACATCTGAAATGCTTCCGAGTGGGTGCTCCGGAGTGGGATTACCAGTTTTGCAGCCGTCCCTTCCAGGGAAATGCCAGCTCACACAGCAGTCCATAACAAATTCCTTGACTATCTCCTGTGTCATTTCACAGCTGGCTTCAGTCACTCTAAGTGTGTATATTCATATTTTTGGCCTATAGTTTGCAGTATTTTGCAACTGTTTTCCTGCTTTGTTTTCAGCGGTGTCAGAGGGTGTCCTTTATTTGGCAGCATATCTAGGATAGTTTTCTAGAGTTCACCCGAAACTCGTTTGGCACACCCGTAATTGGGTAACCACCAAGAATTTTAATATTGGCTACTTCCTTTTAAATATTTAGGTTAATTTTTCTTCTTTGGCATGACGTTTGCACGGCTATGAAAAGCATCTTTAAAGGCATCATAGTTTGTCCACCTAATAGCTACCCTCAAAAAATGATTTGCATTTCAAAGGGCAGTGGTCTGCCCTCACCCAAATGGACTGCTAAACCCCCTACTCTGACCCTGGCAGACAGGACTGAACTGAAAGGGGAACTTGTGCACTTCAAAACCACTCTTTGAAGTCTTTCCCTCTTCAAAGGCATTTTTGGGTAATATATACTGTCTCTCTGACCCCACCAACTTAGACACCTCTGGACTTACACCCTGTCAAGAGGAACTGCCTGGCTGCCCAAAGGACTTATCTGGACTGCTTTGCTGAGAAGTGCTGCTGCCCTGCTGGCCTCTGGCTTTGCTGAGAAGGGCTCTGCCTTCCCCAAAAGTGCTCTCCAAGAGCTTGGATTGAGCTTGCCTCCTGTTTCCTGAAGTCTTGGGGCCAAAAGAAGTCATCTCTTCAGGAAACACTTTGTGCGTCGAAAATCAAACGCACCGCGTACTGAAATCAACAAGAAGTCTGCTTTGCGACTGAGAAATCACCGCACAGCCGACCGGAACAATGGAGCCCGACTTCCTGACTGGAAGTTCGATGCAGAGCCTGCCTTGTGATGGAAAATTTGATGAAACGCCTATCGCATTGACGCAGCGCCCGTGCCTTCTTCCAGAATGTCAAGGATTTTCCCCACATCGTCCCTGGGCATACAGATATCCCCGCACTGTAGTGAAGAACCAAGACTGTGTCCCAAAAAACAACGCAAACCCCTTCGGGCATGGAAAGAAATGACGCATTGTCTGTCGTGCCGGAAAATTCGATGCAACACCCTATTTTTCCACACATCTCCTCCACTGAGGGCCCTGCGCGTCGTTATTTTTGACGCATGCCAGGTACTGTGTGTAACAAAGAGACAACTGGTTATTTCTAAGGATTAAGACTCTTTTAAACCTTTTAAAAATATTTCAACTAATGCTTATTGGATCTTTGTCATTTTGACCTTATTTTATTCAGATAAATATCTATTTTTCTAAACCTGCGTGGTGTATTTTTGAGGTGTTTTCACCGTTACTGTATGATTTACAGTTGAGTACAACATAGGCTGTTCCTAGCCAGGGATACCAGAGGGCCTTAAAGTGTCAGCGTTAACTCAGCAGTAAGTGCGTCTCAACTGGTACAGGGCAGGCAGGTTGCCCTGCAGAGCTGTGCAACTGGTTGACTGTCTTCAAGATTGAAGAAGTGTGAGAATTTGTCGCTTCTTGCTTTACCAGTGCACTTTGAGTGTAGCTGGATCGATACTGTGGCAGAGTAAAAACAGGGATACTGAGGTCTCTTTCTGATCCACTGGATTACCACTGCTGCTCCCTTTCTCTTCTAGGTAGCTGTGGTTGCTCCAGGAAATTAACCGGTCTCTGTGGCTACTTGAAGAATTTTGCAGTATTTGCCTTTTCATGCGTGGCTCCGGTCAAATAGGACTGCAGCGGTGTGGATCTAGTTTTGTCAGATGGCGGCCTAGCGTTCAAGGGAAGGCAGCACACTGAGGTAAATAGGTCGGCTTAAGTTATGATCTTGGTCTTTGAATTCTCTAGCAGTATTTTAGTGCATCAACTGGTTTAACCAGTAGGCATTCTTCCATTGTTTGATCGTAATGTGGCCTTGATCTAGGCTGACATTTCTCAATATTTGGAAGAACTGTGTCCCATCTGTGTATGTCCAATTTAAAATGTGAGAGATCAGTACCTTCATGTAAGCAGAGAGCAGTACTGGCGTGGCACTGGGCTAGCATGGCTTGTATGGACTCCACAGCCCGACTTCTCTTCTGTAGTTGATGTGGCCTCTGATGGGTTTTACATGTCTCTTTGATAGACCACAACAATACAGTTCCTAATGTTTGTTTCTAGTCAGTAGGATCTGGTGGTCATCTGCCTGAGAGCAGAAGGATTTATATGCCTGATTCTACTTCTTTGGAGATATATAGTATCCTGTCTCTTATGTAAAGAAATGCGTCTGTGTCTCTGCCTTCTTGTTTCCAATTGCTAGTCAAGTAGAAAGTTACCGTCCTCTGTGTCTGGTGGTTTGGTATATTGTTCGCTGGCTTGATCCCTCTCTGTGCCCAAGCACCAGAGTTCTGAATAGTGTGTGGGGAGGACAGTGGAGAGAATGACAAAATTATGTAAATGCCTATATGATGCGGTTTTCTTCATTTCTGTACATATTTTCTCACAGTTTTAAGTTTAAAAAATGAAAAGGTGGTGCTCATTACTAGTTTGCTAAAATAGTTTGCTGAACATCAATCAAACTGAAAACCTTTCAATATGGACCTATGTCACCTGATTAGGAGAGAGACCTAGTTTAGAAGCCAAACAGCCTATGCCTAAAATTTGGAAGAGCAAATTTGGATGTGCTCAATTTAAGTGAGATGTTGTTCATTCAATCTCACTAGCCTCATGGACTTTGACGTTCGCTCTTGTACACTTAAGATCACGCCAATTCCCATGAATGTTTCAGAGTGGGTGACAAAAACAGCCCGGTACCGGGCCTAGCGAGTAAGACATTTGCACTGCTGGAAGCTTAAGACACGACCATGCAGCCTACGTACGGGAGTGTGAGCGAGAACTAGACATTATACTGCCTCCATCTGGGAACATCATTTATCACTGTGGTTTTTAGATTGTTTGCTCATGTGACATAGAGTGATAATGCCTATTTGGTGATGGGTAAACCCACTGGCACAGGACTGCGTTGGCGTTAGTCTTTGCTGCACCACTTGGTCCCCCGGCTTTGTTTCAGATGCTTTTAGTTGCGGTGTTTGCCTTATGGTGTAGACACCACACTGAGGCCTGAGGGGTGGATATGCCATGTAGCAGACTCCTCCGGAGTGTGCCTGTGAGCCCTGTTTACTCTCGGGTAGGAATCTTCCAGCCGCGTACTTTGGCTGAAGTTGAAACAATTTTAGGATGCTACCGTAATCTCTGCTCAAGCAACTCGTCCATTCCCTATTCCTGCTGGATGCTCCAGTGGAATGCCTGATTGCAATTCCCCCCCCCCCCTCCCAATGTACTGCTCCACCTGTCGTATTTAGTCCAGTAGGGTTTTCGATTGGTCACGGAAGGGTTGGAGCCTGTGAAGATCTAGAAAAGTTTCAGGACTTGGATTTGTGCATGGAACAGCTTAAAACTATCAGTTTTATAATGATATTTTAAGACAAGAGCCAGGAAGCCAGTAAATGTAAGTTCGATGGCATCTGTCGCTGTAGATACACATGTTGTGCATAGCCCGCCATCTGGTGTTGGGTCGGAGTGTTACAAGTTGTTTTTCTTCGAAGAAGTCTTTTGAGTCACGGGACCGAGGGACTCCTCCTCTTTGTCTCCATTGCGCATGGGCGTCGACTCCATCTTCGATTGTTTTCTTTCCGCCATCGGGTTCGGACGTGTTCCTTTCGCTCCGGGTTTCGGAACGGAAAGTTAGCTTAAAATCGGAAAATTACGTCGGTATTGTTGCGTTCGGGATCGGATTAGATAGCATCGACATCGAATCGATACAATAACATCTCCGTTGCCCTTCGGGGTAGTTTTCGATCCCCCGTCGGGGCCTGGTTGGCCCGACTGCGTGTGACATCGACGCTGATGGAACGGACCCCGTTCCGATTCTGTCCTAAATGCCACAACAAATACCCATATACAGACCAACATTCGGTCTGTAACCTGTGCCTGTCGCCCGAGCACAGGGAAGAAACTTGTGAGGCCTGTCGTGCGTTCCGGTCCCGAAAAACGCTCCGTGACCGCCGAGCCAGAAGACTGCAAATGGCGTCCACGCCGACAGGACACCGAGAATTCGAGGAACAAGAAGAAATAGAAGCCTTCTCGATCCATGAATCGGACTCGGACGAATTCGACGACCATGAAACAGTGAGTAAGACGTCGAAGATAGCACATAAGAAAACTGACAAGGCCCAGGGGACGCCACTGCCATCAGGCCATGGCTCAACCCATAAAATCGGTGACCGACCATCGGCACCGAAGAAGGGCGAAATAGTGCCGCGATCGTCCAACTCGGGTCGAGACACAGGCACCCAGCCATCTCGGGACCGAGATAGTGCTGCCGACAAAAATCGACGCCGAGATAGCGGAGCCGAAGCTGCTCGACGCAGAGACAGCGGCACCGAGGAGGATCGACGCCGAGAGGGTTCGACTCCGAAAAAGAGAAAAGTTGCCTCGGAGCCGAAAAAGAGCGTGGACATAGTTTCGGTGCCAAAACGACCCGCAACCGAGCCAACTACTGGTTCCTATTCAGAGGAACAATCACTGTCCTCTCAAATGCGAAAGCATAGATTCGAGGAGGAATTACAATCCACCGAGGTGGACCACACTCAAAAACGGATTTTTTATACAGAGTGGAACAGGGAAAATAAGCACCCTTCCCCCTATTAGGAGGAAGAGGAGACTTGAATTCCAACAAGAACAAGCACCACAAACAAAACTGGTGAAGAAGGTAACTCCGCCACCCTCTCCTCCACCTGTAGCTCACATTTCACCGGCACAGACTCCGTCACCTTCACCGGCTCACACCACCTTAAGCCAAGGTGACCAGGACCAAGATGCTTGGGACTTATACGACGCCCCAGTGTCGGACAACAGTCCAGAGGCGTATCCTACAAAGCCCTCACCACCAGAAGACAGCACGGCATATTCACAAGTGGTGGCTAGAGCAGCAGAGTTCCACAACGTGTCTCTACACTCGGAGCCTGTCGAGGATGACTTCCTCTTCAACACCCTCTCTTCCACACATAGCACCTACCAAAGCCTGCCTATGCTCCCAGGAATGCTAAGGCACGCAAAGGACATATTCAAAGAGCCTGTCAAGAGTAGGGCAATAACACCGAGGGTGGAAAAGAAATATAAAGCACCTCCCACCGACCCAGCTTTCATCACCTCACAACTGCCACCAGACTCGGTTGTGGTAGGGGCAGCTCGCAAGAGAGCAAACTCTCACACATCGGGCGATGCACCACCCCCAGATAAGGAGAGCCGCAAGTTCGATGCAGCCGGTAAAAGGGTCGCAGTACAGGCTGCAAACCAGTGGCGCATCGCTAACTCTCAAGCGCTCCTAGCGCGCTATGACAGAGCCCACTGGGACGAGATGCAGCACCTCATTGAGCATCTACCCACAGAACTACAAAAGAGGGCGAAACAAGTGGTTGAGGAGGGCCAAAACATCTCCAATAACCAGATACGCTCCTCTATGGACGCAGCGGACACAGCAGCGAGAACAATTAACACGGCAGTAACCATACGAAGGCACGCGTGGCTACGAACATCTGGTTTTAAACCAGAGATACAGCAGGCGGTGCTCAATATGCCATTCAATGAGCAACAATTGTTCGGACCTGAAGTGGACACGGCAATTGAGAAGCTAAAAAAGGACACTGACACTGCAAAAGCCATGGGCGCGCTCTACTCCCCGCAGAGCAGAGGCACTTTCAACACCTTCCGCAAGACAACCTTTAGAGGGGGGTTTCGGGGTCAAGCCACACAAGCCAGTACCTCACATTCAGCACCGTCCACCTACCAGGGACAGTACCAAAGGGGAGGCTTTCGGGGCCAATACAGAGGAGGACAATTCCCTAGAAGCAGGGGAAAATTTCAGAGCCCCAAAACACCTACAACCAAACAGTGACTCACACGTCTCTCATCCCCTCCACACAACACCAGTGGGGGGAAGAATAAGTCAGTATTACCAAGCGTGGGAGAAAATAACAACAGACACTTGGGTCTTAGCAATTATCCAACATGGTTATTGCATAGAATTTCTAAAAATCCCTCCAAACATACCACCAAAATCACAGAATATATCAAAACAACATTCAGACCTCCTAGAAATAGAAGTTCAAGCATTACTGCAAAAGAACGCAATAGAACTGGTACCAGATACACAAACAAATACAGGGGTTTACTCACTGTACTTTCTAATACCAAAGAAGGACAAAACACTGAGACCAATCCTAGACCTCAGAACACTAAACACATACATCAAATCAGAACACTTTCACATGGTCACGCTACAGGAAGTGTTACCATTGCTAAAGCAACAAGATTACATGACAACCTTAGATCTCAAAGACGCGTATTTCCACATACCAATACATCCGTCGCACAGAAAATACCTAAGGTTCGTATTCAAAGGAATACATTACCAATTCAAAGTATTGCCGTTCGGTTTAACAACTGCACCAAGAGTCTTCACAAAATGCCTAGCAGTAGTGGCTGCACACATCAGAAGGCAGCAAATACACGTATTCCCGTATCTAGACGACTGGCTAATCAAGACCGACTCACTGACAAGGTGCCCACACCACACAGATCAGGTCATACAAACCCTCTACAAACTCGGTTTCACCATCAACTATGCGAAATCACACATTCTGCCGTGCAAAGTACAACAATACCTAGGAGCGACAATAGACACAACGAGGGGAATAGCCACTCCAAGTCCACAAAGGGTTCAAAATTTCCAAAAGATTATACAACGCATGTATCCAACACAAAAAATACAGGCGAAGATGATATTACAACTCCTAGGCATGATGTCATCATGCATAGCCATTGTCCCGAACGCAAGACTACACATGAGGCCCTTACAACAGTGCCTAGCATGACAATGGTCACAAGCACAGGGTCACCTTCTAGATCTGGTGTTAATAGACCGCCTAACATACCTCTCGCTTCTATGGTGGAACAATATAAATTTAAACAAAGGGCGGCCTTTCCAAGACCCAGTGCCACAATACGTGATAACAGATGCTTCCATGATAGGGTGGGGAGCACACCTCAGTCAACACAGCATACAAGGACAATGGGATGTACATCAAAGAAAGCTGCATATAAATCACCTCGAACTACTAGCAGTTTTCCAAGCATTAAAAGCATTTCAACCAATCATAACTCACAAATACATTCTTGTCAAGACGGACAACATGACAACAATGTATTATCTAAACAAACAGGGGGGGACACACTCGACACAGCTGTGCCTTCTGGCACAAAAAATATGGCAATGGGCGATTCACAACCACATTCGCCTAATAGCACAGTTTATTCCAGGGATCCAGACTCAACTTGCAGACAATCTCTCTCGAGATCACCAACAGGTCCACGAATGGGAAATTCACCCCCAAATTCTAAACACTTACTTCAAACGTTGGGGAACACCTCAAATAGACTTATTTGCAACAAAGGAGAACGCAAAATGCCAAAACTTCGCATCCAGATACCCACACAGGCAGTCTCAAGGCAATGCCCTATGGATGAACTGGTCAGGGATATTTGCGTACGCTTTTCCCCCCTCTCCCTCTCCTTCCATATCTAGTAAACAAATTGAGTCAAAACAAACTCAAACTCATACTGATAGCACCAACATGGGCAAGGCAACCATGGTACACAACACTGCTAGACCTATCAGTAGTACCCCACGTCAAGTTGCCCAACAGGCCAGATCTGTTAACACAACACAAACAACAGATCAGGCATCCAAACCCAGCATCGCTGAATCTAGCAATCTGGCTCCTGAAATTCTAGAATTCGGACACTTAAACCTCACACAAGAATGTATGGAAGTCATAAAGCAAGCTAGAAGACCATCCACTAGACACTGCTATGCAAGCAAATGGAAAAGGTTTGTTTGCTACTGCCATCATAATCAAATTCAACCATTACACGCATCTCCAAAGGATGTAGTGGGTTACTTACTACACTTACAAAAATCAAACCTGGCCTTCTCTTCCATTAAAATACACCTCGCAGCAATATCTGCATACCTGCAGATTACCCATTCAACTTCACTATTTAGGATACCTGTCATTAAAGCGTTTATGGAAGGCCTCAAAAGAATTATACCACCAAGGACACCACCCGTTCCTTCATGGAACCTCAACATAGTCTTAACAAGACTCTTGGGTCCACCCTTTGAATCTATGCATTCTTGCGAAATACAATTCCTGACCTGGAAAGTTGCATTTCTCATCGCCATCACATCTCTAAGAAGAGTAAGTGAAATTCAGGTGTTTACAATACAAGAACCTTTTATCCAACTACTCAAAAATAAAGTAGTCCTAAGGACCAATCCTAAATTTTTGCCAAAGGTTATTTCACCGTTCCACCTAAATCAAACGGTAGAGCTACCAGTGTTCTTCCCACAGCCAGATTCCATAGCTGAAAGGGCACTACATACATTAGACGTCAAAAGGGCACTAATGTACTACATCGACAGAACTAAAAACATCAGGAAAACTAAACAACTGTTTATTGCATTTCAAAAACCTCACGCAGGAAACCCAATATCGAAACAGGGTATAGCCAGATGGATAGTTAAGTGCATCCAAATCTGCTACCTTAAAGCAAAAAGACAACTGCCCATTACACCAAGGGCACACTCAACCAGAAAGAAAGGCGCTACCATGGCCTTCCTAGGGAATATTCCAATGCACGAAATATGTAAGGCAGCCACATGGTCTACGCCTCACACATTTACCAAGCACTACTGTGTAGACGTGCTATCCGCACAACAAGCCACAGTGGGTCAAGCCGTACTAAGAACTTTATTTCAGACTACTTCCACTCCTACAGGCTGAGCCACCGCTTTTGGGGAGATAACTGCTTACTAGTCTATGCACAACATGTGTATCTACAGCAACAGATGCCATCGAACTGAAAATGTCACTTACCCAGTGTACATCTGTTCGTGGCATCAGTCGCTGAAGATTCACATGTGCCCACCCACCTCCCCGGGAGCCTGTAGCCATTTGGAAGTTAGCTTCAAGTTTGTACATTTGTAAATATATTAAATCTTAAATAGGTACATACTTATTCACTCCATTGCATGGGCACTATTACTAACAAACAACTCCTACCTGACCCTCTGCGGGGAAAACAATCGAAGATGGAGTCGACGCCCATGCGCAATGGAGACAAAGAGGAGGAGTCCCTCGGTCCCGTGACTCGAAAGACTTCTTCGAAGAAAAACAACTTGTAACACTCCGACCCAACACCAGATGGCGGGCTATGCACAACATGTGAATCTTCAGCGACTGATGCCACGAACAGATGTACACTGGGTAAGTGACATTTTCATTGTGCTCTAAGAGCTAGGAAGGTAAAGGAGCGGCGAACGCTGTGCTCACCCTCACAAAGTGAACAATCGAGACGCAGTGATCAGCCTTGCTACCTTCATGACTCCCCAGTTCATCTTTATACCAGCACGCCACCATGGGCTGGGGAGACATCAGAGTTGCATCTTCAGTCAACCCGCTGGTGGTCGCTGGTAACACGATGGCAGGGTTTGTCCTTAGCGTGATACAGTCATGCCTTGTTCCTCTGATGGTGCCTCGGCCTGCCAATGGGCAGGAGCCCCTCCTTGCTTAACATAGCATACATGTCTTATTTGGATGTGAGGCTTTAAGTATTGTTTGAGCTAAACAAATGAAACACATATTTCATTCTCTATGGATGTGTTGGAAAATATACACCGGGGGTCTGATGGTTTGCCAGTCAATATTTCTGCTGCATTAGGAAACTCCCTCGTTCCTCATCTGGTTCAACTTTATATACAACTAAAACAGCTGCCACCACCCACCCCCTTTAAAGGAAGCCATAGTCTTCCCAGTTTTCAAACCTGGAAAAGTCCTGGTATCCCCCTCCTGAGCTTACTGCCCCATCTCCATCCTCAATTCAGAGTACAAAATCCTTGGTAAAATACCCGCAGATCGGACTCTTCTTATCCTTCTGGATTTGATCCATACCGATCAAATTGGCCTTATTCCCAGATGAAATGCCTCTCTTGGTATTGAGCATTTCTATTGTGATGGAAGGGGCTGCTAACCGTTGCACGTGTGTAGTATGTTTGGCTTTGGAACAAGCCTTTGACACACTCAATTGGCCATACATGATCTTTGTATTACTAAAATTCCAGAGCCGTCCTTCCTTTATGGTAAAATCAAAGCCATTTCCGATCGCGTTGGAAGATCCCAGACTTGGGACCTGATTAATGTTATGCTCTAATGATTATATATGAGAGGACACTGCTAACGGGTCTGTATAAAACCTTACAAAAATACTCGGGCACAACTCTCTCTCCATATAGGAATAAGTGGGAAACAACTAAAGGCCCGCCTTTCACTGATGAAGCAAAAAGTCCTGGAATACCCAACCAAAATCTCAGATAACACGAGGTTTGTGTATACAATTCCACATACTACATAGAGCTTGTTTATCCTCACACAGGCTGAGTCTTATCTACTGTTGGACATCAGATATCTGCCCCCGTTGGTGCTCTCACCAAGCAGATGTGGTGTGTATATTCTGGAACTGTCATCCCGGGTAATTCTGGACTGAGGTTTTGAACAATATTGCATATGTTCGAGTGCATCAACATTCTCTACCTCCAACACTGCCTTTTGAGATTACACCCCAGGCTCAAGAGCAAGTGAGTAACCACAACATGTGGTGTTCTGGCTCTGGAAATCTCTCTTTAGCACACTGGAGTGATTAAATGAGCACACACCAGAAGCCTAGTATTACATAGTGAAGACAAAGTGGGCCTACTGAAGCAACCCCTGGCACAATACTGGGGTACCCTACTTGATGGATTGTTGGAGCACTCCAAAGGTTGATGACATGCCCCCCTGAGAGTGACGATTTGACAGGGCACTCCACATTAGCTTGGTATTCTAGGCTACACTGATATCCCCCTTGTGCTATTACACTCCCACGTGTACACCCTAAGGCCTTTGAATGCTGCCCAGACTCCATAGACCTATTCTGATATCTAATCAGCCTCATGACTTCTGACTTCTCGCGGGTTGAGGAGTTAGTTATTGTTGTTTATTTGCTTTTATAGTATTAGTTAGATCCCAACCATACTACCATCTGATTTTCTGTCAAGATAACTCTATAAACAGTGGAAGCTACATACAGGTGTTTAATAATACTGCTGAAGTGTATTTACTGCAAGCAGTTACTATTATAGTACGTTACTCGATTCTACTCTTGCACACAGACAAAAAAAACACCTGTCTATTCGCTTTAATACCTTTTCAGCAATGAACCATAGATATTGAATCTATGTTGACATGTAACTGTTGGCGACCAGTAATGCTCATTGTCATGAGTACTATTGACTGAGAACAGTTCTGAACGTTATCCACTTAAACATCAAAGTTTGACTTATTGTAATGCTACTCAACTTTTATTTCAAGAAAAACCCATAAAATGGGTTTAAAAACAAAACTATAGATGTGTTGAAAAAAAAAATCAAGCTACTGAATTTACTTTTTAAGGGGTTAATGTCTGAGTTTAATCAAGAGTTCACATATATGTTTTCGGAAATGAGCTAGATTTTGTTTCTCAATTTTCACGCGCTATGATGGTTAACCTCAATGGAAGTCCCCACATACTAAGATAATAAATCTTGTTCCTGACTCATTATGTACTGAGATAATGAATGTTGTTTCTGATAGAGACTTCTAACCGCACATTCCTCACAAGGTTGGATCTGTAAAGTTTTGAGCAGTACCTCTGCACGCTGATAGGTGGTGCCCTGCAGCTCTGCATTGTCATTGTTCCGTTCTGAAAATGGTGGCTGGGCCTATGTAGGCACTCTGATGACCATTATTTTCTTTTCGCTCAACCAGACGAGGATCCTGAGCTACCTTGCGTCTTTCCAGTATCTCATTATACCTCTTAAAATTGGAAAATCAAGTGTACAAGGGAAATATCACCTCCCAAAACAAAACGTTTTAAATCATGTAAGGGCAGCCATAAGTAAATGTCTGTGACAGGTCCTCTTCACGTTTGCCTGTGATGCCTGGGGTCGAGCCACTACTCTAAGGCCTGCTGAGAATGCGCCTAGATAAATCCGAAGGCCATACAAGAGCCAGTGTGAAACTGTTGTCAAACACTGGACGACTCCATGATGAGACTGATCCAAGTTGGAAGGGTCTGTCTTGGTCCAGAAGTCACAACAGTCATTCATGTGTTTGATTGTCGCTGTCGTCCAAGTAGTCAGGTAAATCAAAGAAAAATACAAAAAGTCCAAGCAGGTCTCGCCCCTTTCCCACCACTCTCAGCTCCTGATAAGACGCAAGGGTGTGACTATGCCTCTCGATCTTGCTTCTGAATTTGATCCTATCCGGCTACTTATCCCCACACGACCTGAGCTTCCAGGGCCGTCTGAGAAAACTAGTTAGTTCAAAAGTTTATCAAGGCTGTGCTCAGACTCTATGTACCCTTATTGTCTCCCTCTGGCACGCCTTCAGGACCACCATCTGGGGTACCACCAGTAGGATTGTCATCTGCACCAGTTTGACCTTCCAAGCCCGCAGAGCATCCTCCAGCATCCATTCCTGCTGCATGCCAGTTTCCTGAGTATCAAAGCCAATGCAGACTCCATCAAAGCCAGAGTACGAGGTGCCCATTGTTCTTTGTCTGAATTGGCGCTGTTGCTGCCTACCACTGTTAGTAAAAATTCATAGTTCGCGGCTCACACCAGATTGACCCCTCAAGCCAAGTTATCTGACGTTCTGTTTGTTCTGCCTTGCAAGGCTTTACTTTAAGGCACAGTTAAGGGGTACTTTTGGTTCTTACTACCTTTTTATGGTTGCCGGACCAGTCCTCATTGTTTAAATCACCAGTAGTGAAGTGTTTTTTTAAAGGTCTCCCAACACTTGTTTCCCCTCTCTCCTTTTGTCATGGCTCAGTAGGACCTTATCTTGGCCCTCATGTATTTGATGTGCACTCCCTTTGAGCCCGTTTACAGCCCTCATTTGTGGTTCCTCGCCCTCATGGCAGTGTTCTTTGCCACCATCACTTCTGTAGGACAAGTGAGTGAGCTTCAGACTCCGTGGTATCCTGCCATGCACCACCTTCTTACCAGACAAATTTCTTACTAAAATTGTGACACAGTTCGACATCGTCAAACGATCACCCTGCTGGAGTTCTATGCTCCGCCTCATCCCTCAATTGAAGAGAGACTTCATTTCTTGGACTCGGAGAGTTCTGAGCTCTTGATCATACCAAAAAACATGGGGTGGATTATCAGCTTTTTGTGGGATTTGACGGGGCAAGGAAAGGCAATGCCATGCAGAAGACCATCTGCCATTTGATCACACTCTTTATCAAGATCTGCTCTCCATTGGACAAAAAGTGCCTCCAAAAGGTGTGTGAGCCAAGTAAACCAGGGTCAAAGCTGCTACAACTGCCTTAGAATGCAGAATTTCTATCCTGGATGCCTGCACCGCTCCATACATTCACAAAGCTCTAATGTCTTAATGCCTGGACAGCCATGTTCACTCGCAAGGGCGTTTTGCTAACTCATCCTTCATGACATTTTGGTCTGGGCCAATTCAAAGACACTTTTCTCTCCCCCCCCCCCCCTGTCTGAAAGGTGCTGGTCTAGTATATAATCCAAAAGTGAGGAATCTGTGGTTAAAAGTAAGGGTGGGCGATGGGTTCTGCTCCACTGGCGAAGCTAATGGAGTTTTTGGCACTCTGCTTGGAGCGTGGAGTTTAGCTCTTTCAAGATCGGCTGCATTCAGGGCCACTCCCCAGCCCATGGAACTCTGCCTCCACGGAATGCCACAGAGTTATTAACTAACTATGCAGAATTCTGCGGAGTGGAACTCTATCAGCTCTGCCCCTCCCTAGCTAGAAGTCTATCGGAGGAACACGTTACTTTCACTCTTTCGAGTAGCTCTTCTGTCTAACCGCAGATTCGTTATGGATACTCTCTGTACTGTGAATTTGACATTACCCATTAATAAGATCCCAAGCCTAGGAATCCGCAGGCTTGTCAAAGCAAAAAATGTGCTGGGGCACTACATCTGCGATAGCTGATAGTATTATGTCATTTTCTAGACTAATGAACCTTGCTCTAGAGTCGTGCTAAGACATTGAATGTTGTTCTTGTCATCATTTGCTAGGATAATCATTTTTGCTCTACTTTTATTGAATACTATAGCAAATTTTGTTCCTGAGTTATCATGTACTAGGATAGCAGGCCTCTTTTCTGTGTCCTCTGCTTGGATAATGAGCCTTATTCCAGAGTCGTCATACAACTTCTAAAATAATGATCCTTGTTCCAGAGTTATCATATACCACGACACAGAATGTTGTTCTCATGTCATTTGCTACAATAATGAGCCTTGTTCCGGAGTCGCCATACCCTATGACACTGAACGCTGTTCTTGTCATTCTACAATAATGAGCCTTGTTCCAGAGTCTTCATATGCTACAACACTGAACGCTGTTTTCATGTTGTCATGTGCTACAACAATAAGCCTTGCTCTGGAGTCGACATATGCTACAACACTGAACGCTGTTCTTGTGTCATTCTACAATAAGGACCTTATTCCAGAGTTGTACTATGCTGTGACACTGAACGCTGTTCTCATGTCCTTGTGCTACAGTAATGAGCCTTGTTCCGGAGTTGTCATACGCTATGACACTGAACGCTGTTCTTGTCATTCTACAATAATGAGCCTTGTTCTGGAGTCGTCATATAACACGACACTGGACGCTGTTCGCATGTTGTCATGTGCTACAACAATGAGCCTTGTTCCGGAGTTGTCATATGCTACGACACTGAATGCTGTTCTTGTGTCCTCATGTGCTACAATAATAAGCCTTGTTCCGGAGTCGTCATACGCTAAGACACTGAACACTGTTCTTGTGTCATTCTACAATTATATGCCTTGTTCTGGAGTCGTGCTATGCTGTGACACTTAACGCTGTTCTTGTGTCCTCATGTGTTACAACAATGAGCCTTGTTCTGGAGTCGTCATATGCTATGACATATTAGCCCCTAGGCCAAGACCTACATGGTCACCTTTGCGTTTGAGGTGTGGTCCTGCAGCCACTGGGTTCACCATGACGGGGGGGGGCATTAGTGTTCTCGTTTCCAGTCTGGGAAACCTTAGATAATGCTGAACGTCTGCCCAGTACACACCCCAACCACCAACGTCTCAAAGAGCTGCTCTAGTTATTTCTGCCGCTACCAAGCCAAGAGCTTCCTGTTTACTAACTAACCTCCGAAAGATGGTGACAGGTCAACTTGCCTCAATTTGAATCCAAGCTGTGTGGCAGACATCTTGCCTAGCACTCTTTCCAGCAGAACCCTACTTGAAGATGAGTGGTGCCGAGGGTTTGTTGTCTGAGTCTATAGATATGGATTGCCATTTGGATAGGGCAAACTTAGCTGGGAAGCAGCAGAGCTCTGTGCTCCGTTTTGTTTTCAATGCTTCCTCCGCTTCACACCTTAGGGAGGAATTGTTCTTGTATTTTTGTGAACCCCTCTGTAGGTAAGTGGAGAAGAACTTGCACAATCCTTCAGTCAGCCTTGAGTTCCTGTCCTTTCAAGAGAGTTGGAAGCTCCAAGTAGTAAACGTAAGAAGCCTCTGGTTCTACTAAGTGGTCCTTCTCCATGGGCGGATAATCCGTGCGGTGACGCTTTCCTTTTGTTTTTTCTTCTAAAAGTTGAAGAACAGATATGACACCCTTGGTGTCTGATCAAGCCCCAAATATCCAGTTGATCCAGTCTTTAAATATTTGTTTTGTGAAGGCTGGAGATATTCACATTGAGGCCATGCACACATATGTACAACATATTTCTGTTGCATAATATTTGACAGAGTTCGTTTTTCTGCCAAGTAATGTCCACAAGTAGTCAGGCTAAAATTAAATACATATTGCAGGGCGTTCCATGGCTCAAAAACCCTGCTTCAGTAATTGTTGACTGAGTTCCCAGTATGTTTTTGAATCTTGTTTTCCAGCAGTAGAATCTGGAACCTGTTATTTTGTTGACTTGAAAGTATTCATTATGTTGAGCCCTACTAAAAATCTTCTCTTTTTGTAAAGACAGCCACGTGAACTAAATGTAGTCCCTTTGTATATTAACTCAGTGCTTTGTAGCTGTGGGTCTCTTTTACAAAAGGAGTAAACTTTGACTGCATAATTTGGGGTAGACAAGCTCATGTGTGCATCCAACAAGCCTGGTTGAAGGGACTCCTTTGGTTTGCCTGCTGAACACTGTAATTTGGTTTACACTTTGACCACTGGTGCTCTAACGGTTCCAAGATCATTCCTCTCCGTACCCAGAGTGCGATTGGTGGGACTCATTTATTAGGAATTATAGAGATTGGTAGACACCAAACCTAGGCTTTCAACATCTGTCTGTTCAAAGCCAGACCTAGTGGTGAGATTCAGTCTGACATCAGTAGACCAATTTCCAGTAGGTTCTGATGACCATTCACGCTGCCAAGAATGATAAAAGTGCCTCTTATGCCGCACCGTCTTCAGGGCTGTCAGATATCAGAGGTCGCATCATTTCTGTTCTTTGCTCCAGTGGGATGCGATACTCAAAATTGTAAAAAGTAGTAGCAAATGGTCCAGAGGGAGAAAGACCATGGTATGGATCGAAACACCAAAAATAGAACTAAAAAAGAGCCCAGGAGCTGGTAGGAAGACGGCTGCGTAAGAGTTTGTAAAGGACAGAAGATTAAAACAAGCAGTAACATTACAGGGAATTTATAGAAGGACCTAGACTAACCAGGAAGCTGAAGAACAGTTTTAGGCTTGGACAGCATTTAATCACAGAGAGAGGGCAAGAGGCAGTACGCCGATGGTGGAGAAGTGGGAACTTTAGCTACGTGCAAGAAGTGAGGTGGGAAAGTGTTTTGAAACAGCATCATGATTGGGTGAAAATAAAGAGAAGGAAATGTATGGTGGGGATTTGGAAGAGGGAGATGTGGATTTGATCAAGAACAGGTGAAAGGAGGAAATGAAAGGCACCTTTGTAGTTTAATTTGATTTTTGTTGTGTTTTTATTTTTTTATTTTTTATTTACTGAGGAATGGCATCAGTTTGCTTTTAACACTTTTAATTGCATCAGTTGGACATGTTAGTTTTTTCATTGAAATAAATTGAATTGCGTGACTGAGAAAAGCAAAGCTTAGAATGTTTTATTTTGGAAAGGTAGACTAAAAATATCTAACAATCACCAATACATCCGAAGCACTTTCCCAACTGGGACACTAAACAAATGTTATCCTAGTGATTCATTTTAGTCCCTTAACCTTTTACCCCTAACTGTTGTCCTATACCTTTAACTCTATATACCATGCCCTCACCGCTATACCCCAAATCTTTACCAACACACTTAACAATATACTCAGCCCCTCGCCTTTAACCTCCATAGTATGTGCCTTATACCCTTAACTATATCCCTCTAAATCTATACCCCTAAAGCCTTTAACCCAAAGTGCTGACACTGAAGCCCCAATCCCATACCCCAGGCTGCTATGCTTTTAACCTCTAACCCATACATTTGACCTATACCATAAAAGTTGAGAGAGTGAGGCATCCATACGCTTAAACTTGAAACCCTGTGTCCCATCCCTGAAGATCTTAACCTTATATTCCTCACCCGTAACTCTTAAATCCAAGCCCCTGACCCTCACTGTCCTTCAGTTGGCATTTTTTGGGAACAACCATTTGAGAAAGAGTCCTTTGTTCTTAGGATTTAAGTTTTAGACCTAATAATCGAGAAGTGTTATTTTTAGAGGGTATCCTTCGGAAGTTTTGAGGTGACACTGCATTCTAGAATGCCAGGGTGAAGGGATGGCAGACCTGAATAAGACGATGTGGTGGTCACCCACAGAATGCTGGCTTTGAAAGAAGAAGTGAGACCTCAAGATGGCGACATGTAGCACAGAGTACTAGAAGTTTAGAAGAGGCCCTTCTACCTTTGGACTTCTGTTCAGAACTTTAGGGTACGCGTGTGTCTGTCTGTCTTCATTGCTTGCACTGAGGACAACCCAAGGATGGATCAATGATGGCCAAGGTCATGAAGACTGATCATAAGGTCAGGGGTGCCAAGTTAAATGGTTTGCCAAATTTTAGAAAAGAAAATCATAATTAAAATAAGCACGGACTTGCACTCTTTTGGCTTTTTCAGAGAATATTTTGTCATGTTTTTCTAAACATGCTATTGGTGAGGGAGCGGACAGGCCTTCACCCAAAAAAAAAAAAATATATTAAAAATTACAATTTAAAAATACCTTTGGTCTCCGAAAGCAGCAGGTTTCCATGTTAGTCCACAGCATGGAAGGCATTATTTTTGTGCGGATGTTATCCTTGTGAAAGAGCAGAACGCTGTCACTCACGGTGATGTTAGCCAATAGCTGAGCGGACTGACCCATACCCACATGCAGTATGCTGTTGTGGGTGGAAGGAAAATGTGAATGACACAAAATTAGACCAATGGATAAAGAGGGCTGTCTGAGAGGTCCCTACAAAGAAGAATCTTGGACACTGGTTGCTGGAGGTTTCTCTGGGACCACCCTTGCCATGGAGCAGGGTCTGCTCTCTCTTCCATGGTGGGATGTGTCTAACTCTGTGGGCCACTACGACTCGTACGTTCATTCATTCATCCATCCAAAGCCTCTCCTGGACACTGCTCGATGCACAGCAGCGACCCCACCGCGATGACAACTTGCGAGAACGCCACCTTCACAGAAATGTAATTACAGGTGGGCAATTTCCGCCCGTGGATTAGCCAGCAGTAACCATGGCGACCCGGCCACTGGCGCAGCATCCCTCTGAGTCACTTGGAAGCGCGCACAATTAAATGTACAGGGCGCCGTGAGGAGGTCCATCAATCTCTCGCCTTGTTGTCATGACGACCAGATTAAATTTAGAAGATAACAAGTACATCGAGTTCGCTTGCACAAGTATTAAAAAGTAACTTTACTGCTAGGATATGTTTTTTGAATTTCAATATTAAAGATTAAAATCCTCTCCCAATACCTTTTGTTTTCTGACCTTTCTGGAACATCCAGGTTACTTTATGAGCTCGGGATATTTGAAGGAGCTATTCTGAGGCAGGTTCACTGCCCTCGTTTGGTTTTATGTGGATTTACGGAAGGGCCGCAGTGGTGTTTGTTTTCGTCTTGCAGTGTAATTGGAAGGAGAGAGTTGGGCCTTGATTGTATAAAACGTGAATTATGCCTGGATGTGTTTATTGATGTAAAGGCTTCCATTAGCCCCGCAGGGACCGGCGGCCGAGACCCGCAATAAAGGCAGCAGGACACTGCCAGGCTGATCCATGATGGACACGTCACAACCATGTGCGTGCGTGTATGTTTGCAGTATGTACGTGCCCTGTTCTCTCTAAAGTACGAGTCCGCCTGGAGCGCGCCAGGCGTGCGCCCTGGAGTCGGAATGTGGAGACCTTGCAAGCCCGACCTGTGTCTGGTGCCGTGCAAGGGCTCCTTGGCGCTATTCACGTGTAACAAAAGTTTGTCTCGTAACTCGGTGCCGCTCGTTTCCTTCCGTTCGGAAGGACGGACACCGGAGGGGGCCAGCGAGGCGCATCACTTTCACTCCGTTGGCACTTCACTTGGCCTTCGGCACAGGGTACATCCG
This sequence comes from Pleurodeles waltl, assembly GCF_031143425.1. Classification (NCBI taxonomy): domain Eukaryota; kingdom Metazoa; phylum Chordata; class Amphibia; order Caudata; family Salamandridae; genus Pleurodeles; species Pleurodeles waltl. The sequence goes on along the minus strand of NC_090450.1, from coordinate 11,960,541 downwards.
TTATTCAGGGCCCCGGCACTCCGCAGGCGTGGGCTTCATTCCTGCGGCTTGTCATTGAGTGGAGCGCCCCCTGGTTGCAATACATGTCGAGGTATGTAGATTACAAAAGTGTGCCCGAGTAAGTGGTTAATTGTGGCACCGGTTTTTAGAGGACTGTCCCGGTGCTTCTACAAATTTTAAATAAATGTCCCGATTTTTGGGACAAAGATCTGATTATTAAATAAATGTCCCGGTTTTTGGGACAAAGGTCAGATCATCTGGGGAAGCACAAGTTAAAGAGGCCTACAAATGACGAAATAATTAAAGTATTTTATCTGTTATTGTTATGTGCCACAGTCCCCTGCCTGCTAAGAGCAGAGAGACGAGTGGGGAGCACAGAGAGGTGGGTGGGGGCGGGTTGGGGGTGCCGGGTGAGAGGTCAAGCCATTGCTTATTTTATATATGTAGTCTTGTACGTGTGTATATATATATATATATATATATATATATGTTCGATGGCATGTGTAGCTGCAGATACACATGCTGTGCACAGTCCGCCGTCTGGTGTTGGGCTCGGAGTGTTACAAGTTGTTTTTCTTCGAAGAAGTCTTTTCGAGTCACGAGACCGAGGGACTCCTCCCACTTCGATTCCATTGCGCATTGGCGTCGACTCCATCTTAGATTGTTTTTTTTCTGCCATCGGGTTCGGACGTGTTCCTTTTCGCTCCGTGTTTCGGGTCGGAAAGTTAGTTAGAATCTCGGAAAAAAACATCTGTATTGTTTGCGTTCGGTATCGGGTTAGTTAGAACAAATCGACACAGAATTTTGAAGAGCTCCGGTGGCCCTTTGGGGTTTTTTCGATCCCCCCGTCGGGGCCTGGTCGGCCCGGCCACATGCGACTTCAAGGCTCATGGAACGGACCCCATTCCGTTTCTGCCCAAAATGCCATCACAAGTATCCGTATACGGATCACCATCTGGTCTGTAACTTGTGCTTGTCCCCCGAGCACAAGGAGGATACTTGTGAAGCCTGTCGAGCGTTTCGGTTGAGGAAGACGCTGAGAGACCGAAGAGCCAGGAGACTACAAATGGCGTCCACGCCGACAGGTCAAGATCGTTTCGAGGAGGAAAAAGAAGCTTTCTCCGTCCGCGAGTCGGATTCGGAAGAACTCGACGCCGAAGAAACAACCAAAACCGTGAGTAAGACGTCGAAAATCAAGACTCACGAGAAGTCTACAAAAGCCCAGGGGACGCCACCGCCAACAGGCCATGGCTTAACCCGAAAAATAGGCGACCCATCCAAGGCACCGAAAAAGGGCATGCTGGTGTCGAAGTCATCCGACTCTGGTCGAGATACCACCACACAGCAACCTCGGAGCCGAGACAGCGGCTCCGAGAAACTTCGGTACAGAGACAGCGGCACCGAAGAATTTCGGCACCGAGACACCACGCCGAAAACAAAGAAGGTTTCTTCGGAGCCTAAAAAGACTTCCGAAAAGGTTTCGGTTCCGAAACAGCCAGCCTCGGAGCCGAAAACTAGTTCCTATACAGAGGAACAAGGATTAACCTCCCAATTACATAGATTTGGAGAGGAGCTTCAATCTGCAGATCCTGACTACACACAAAGAAGGCTTCATATTCATGAGGACACAGGGAAGATAACCACTCTTCCCCCAATCAAAACAAAAAGGAAACTTGCCTTTCAACAAAAGGACAAGCAACCACAGGCAAAGGTGGCAAAGAAAACAACCCCACCACCGTCTCCACCACCATCAATACATGCATCACCAGCAACAACTCCACCACTGATGCACTCACCAGCTCATACCACAATGAGTCAGGATGATCCCGATGCATGGGACCTCTACGATGCTCCAGTGTCTAACAATAGCCCAGACTCTTATCCTACAAAACCGTCACCACCTGAGGACAGTACATCCTATACACAGGTGGTCGCAAGGGCAGCCGAGTTTTCCAATGTGTCCTTACATTCGGAACCAATTGAGTATGACTTTCTCTTTAACACCCTATCCTCCACCGATAGCCAGTATCAAAGCCTTCCCATGCTCCCAGGAATGCTAAGACATTCAAAGAAATATTTCAGGATCCAGTTAAAGGCAGAGCCATAACTCCAAGGGTGGAGAAAAAATATAAGCCACGCCCACTGATCCAATATATATTACAACACAACTAACACCAGACTCAGTAGTTATGGGGGCAGCTCGTAAGAGAGCCAACTCTCATACCTCAGGCGACGCACCACCTCCAGACAAGGAGAGCCGCAAATTTGATGCTGCGGGAAAAAGGGTTGCAGCACAAGCAGCAAATCAGTGGCGTATCGCCAATTCACAAGCACTTTTGGCAAGATACGACAGGGCTCATTGGGATGAAATGCAACATTTCATCGAACACTTACCCAAGGAGTTCCAAAAAAGAGCGCAACAGGTGGTGGAAGAGGGTCAAAGTATCTCAAATAATCGGATACGGTCTTCCATGGATGCAGCAGATACAGCTGCAAGGACAATAAACACTGCAGTCACAATACGAAGGCTCGCATGGCTGCGCACTTCTGGGTTCAAACCGGAAATCCAGCAGGCTGTGCTCAATATGCCGTTTAATGAACAGCAATTGTTTGGACCGGAGGTAGACACTGCCATCGAAAAACTCAAGAAGGACACCGATACAGCCAAAGCCATGGGCGCACTCTACTCCCCGCAGAGCAGAGGCACATTTTGGAAAACACCTTTTAGGGGAGGGTTTCGAGGTCACGAGGTCAACCCACAGAAACCACAACCTCACAAACAAGGCCTACCTACCAGGGTCAATATCAGAGGGGAGGTTTTCGGGGGCAATTTAGAGGGGGCCAATTCCCCAAAAATCGAGGAAAATTCCAAGGCCCCAAAACCCCTCAAAATAAGCAGTGACTCACAAGTCACACACCCCCATCACATAACACCTGTGGGGGGAAGACTAAGCCAATTTTACAAACTTTGGGAGGAAATAACAACAGACACTTGGGTCTTAGCAATTATCCAGCATGGTTATTGCATAGAATTTCGCCAATTCCCTCCAAACGTCCGACCGAAAACACACAATATGTCAAAACAACATATAGATCTTCTAGGACTAGAAGTTCAAGCATTGCTACAAAAGGACGCAATAGAATTAGTACCAATTCAACAAAAAAACACAGGAGTTTACTCACTGTACTTTCTAATACCCAAAAAGGACAAAACTCTGAGACCAATACTAGATCTTAGAACACTAAATACCTACATAAAATCAGACCACTTTCACATGGTCACGTTACAAGACGTAATCCCACTGCTCAAACAGCAAGACTACATGACAACATTAGATCTAAAAGATGCGTATTTCCATATACCAATACATCCTTCACACAGGAAATACCTAAGGTTCGTATTCCAAGGAATACATTACCAATTCAAAGTGTTGCCATTCGGAATAACAACTCCGCCAAGAGTTTTTACAAAATGCCTGGCAGTAGTAGCTGCACATATCAGAAGGCAGCAAATACATGTGTTCCCGTACTTAGACGACTGGTTAATCAAAACCAGCACGCTAAAACAGTGTTCACAGCACACAAAATATGTCATACAAACCCTTCACAGGCTAGGTTTCTCCATCAACTACGTGAAGTCACACCTTTTGCCGTGTCAAACGCAGCAATACTTAGGAGCGACAATCAACACAGCAAAAGGGATTGCCACTCCAAGTCCACAACGGGTTCAAACATTTCACAAAGTAATACAGGCCATGTATCCAACACAAAAGATACAAGTCAGAATGGTAATGAAACTACTAGGCATGATGTCTTCATGCATAGCCATTGTCCCAAACGCAAGATTGCACATGCGGCCCTTACAACAGTGCCTAGCATCACAATGGTCACAAGCACAGGGTCAACTTCTAGATCTGGTGTTGATAGACTGCCAAACATACATCTCGCTTCTATGGTGGAACAGTACAAATTTAAACCGAGGGCGGCCTTTCCAAGACCCAGTGCCACAATACGTCATAACAACAGATGCTTCCATGACAGGGTGGGGAGCACACCTCAATCAACACAGCATCCAAGGACAATGGGACATACATCAGAGACAGTTTCACATAAATCACTTGGAAATGTTAGCAGTATTTCTAGCGCTGAAAGCATTTCAACCCATAATAACCCAAAAATACATTCTTGTCAAAACAGACAACATGACAACAATGTATTATCTAAACAAACAAGGAGGGACACACTCGACACAGTTGTGCCTCCTAACACAGAAAATATGGCATTGGGCGATTCACAACCACATTCGCCTAATAGCACAATTTATTCCAGGGATTCAGAACCAGTTGGCAGACAATCTCTCTCGAGATCACCAACAAACCCACGAATGGGAAATTCACCCCCAAATACTAATCAATTACTTTCAAATTTGGGGAACACCTCAAATAGATCTATTTGCAACAAAGGAAAACTCAAAATGCCAAAACTTCGCATCCAGGTACCCACAAGATCAATCCCAAGGCAATGCTCTATGGATGAACTGGTCAGGGATCTTTGCATACGCTTTTCCCCCTCTCCCTCTCCCTCTCCTTCCATATGTAGTAAACAGGTTGAGTCAAAACAAACTCAAACTCATACTAATAGCACCAACATGGGCAAGGCAACCTTGGTACACAACACTACTAGACCTGTCAGTAGTACCTCATGTCAAACTACCCAACAAACCAGATCTGTTAACACAACACAAACAACAGATCAGACATCCAAATCCAGCATCTTTGAATCTAGCAATTTGGCTCCTGAAATCCTAGAATTCGGACACTTGCACCTCACACAAGAATGTATGGAGGTCATAAAACAAGCTAGGAAACCTACCACTAGACACTGCTACGCAAACAAGTGGAAAAGATTTGTGTATTACTGCCAGAATAATCAAATTCAGCCATTAACCGCATCTCCAAAAGATATAGTTGGATATTTACTACATTTACAAAAATCAAATCTAGCTTTCTCTTCCATAAAAATACATCTCACCGCTATATCAGCTTACCTACAAATTACTCATTCAACTTCACTATTTAGAATACCAGTCATTAAAGCGTTTATGGAAGGCTTAAAGAGAATCATACCACCAAGAACACCACCTGTTCCTTCATGGAACCTCAACATTGTCTTAACAAGACTCATGGGTCCACCTTTCGAGCCCATGCATTCTTGTGAAATGCAATACTTAACGTGGAAAGTTGCATTTTTGATTGCCATCACATCTCTAAGAAGAGTGAGCGAGATTCAAGCATTTACCATACAAGAACCATTTATTCAGATACATAAAAATAAAGTAGTTCTAAGAACAAATCCTAAATTTTTACCAAAGGTTATCTCACCGTTCCACTTCAATCAAACAGTAGAATTACCAGTGTTCTTCCCACAACCAGATTCTGTAGCTGAAAGAGCACTACATACATTAGACATCAAAAGAGCACTAATGTACTACATTGACAGAACGAAACTAATTAGAAAAACAAAACAACTATTTATTGCCTTTCAAAAACCTCATACAGGAAATCCAATTTCAAAACAAGGCATTGCTAGGTGCATAGTTAAGTGTATTCAAACCTGCTATCTTAAAGCAAAGAGAGAGCTGCCTATTACACCAAAAGCACACTCAACCAGAAAAAAAGGGGCTAACATGGCCTTTCTAGGAAATATTCCAATGAACGAAATATGTAAGGCAGCAACATGGTCTACGCCTCATACATTTACCAAGCACTACTGTGTAGATGTGTTAACTGCACAACAAGCCACAGTAGGTCAGGCTGTACTAAGAACATTATTTCAAACTACTTCAACTCCTACAGGCTGAACCACCGCTTTTGGGGAAATAACTGCTTACTAGTCGGTGCACAGCATGTGTATCTGCAGCTACACATGCCATTGAACGGAAAATGTCACTTACCCAGTGTACATCTGTTCGTGGCATGAGTCGCTGCAGATTCACATGCGCCCACCCGCCTCCCCTGGAGCCTGTAGCCATTTAGAAGTAGATCTTCAACATTTGTACATTTGTAAATATATTACTTTAACCTTTATTTTGTACATACGTATTCATTCCATTGCATGGGCACTATTACTAACATACACAACTCCTACCTCACCCTCTGCGGGGAAAACAATCTAAGATGGAGTCGACGCCCATGCGCAATGGAATCGAAGTGGGAGGAGTCCCTCGGTCTCGTGACTCAAAGACTTCTTCGAAGAAAAACAACTTGTAACACTCCGAGCCCAACACCAGACGGCGGACTGTGCACAGCATGTGAATCTGCAGCGACTCATGCCACGAACAGATGTACACTGGGTAAGTGACATTTTCCATATACACACACACACGCGTATAGCCACACATTCACAAAGCAATGCAAAAAAAGCGGGACAGGCCAGATATAAAAGTGAGTAATGTCTTTAGTCCTTCTTTTATGTCTGACTTGTCCTGGTTTTTGCTCCTCAAAATCTGGTCACCCTACAACAGTGGTGTGATGAATTGTTTAATGCAGATTTCAGGAACAAGTGGTGACTGCGCATGCGTTCAGCCATGCTAGATAGTTTCTAAAGCAGCCGTCCATTTAAAGACCAGATTTCTTTGCTGCGTAAATCCAGCTTAGAAATCCGTGCCTTACTCCTGCCTTTGCTGCCTTAAAACTCAATGCCTCTTTGCCCCTCTGTAATGCAGTATCTTTGCGCCCTTCCCCCTTTCTAAGATGCAGTATTTTCTTTTCATCATATTCAGGCACTCCTATGATGCATTGTCTCTCTTCCCCTATCCTTAACCCCTTCTGTACTGTGATGACTTTTTCCCCGACCTTTGCTCCCCCTATATTGCACTGACTCTTTGCTGAGGCCCATCACCCCTTGTGTGATGCAGTGTCTATTTTTCTCCTCCAGTCTTTCTCCCTTTTGTAACCCGATGTCTCTTTGCCCCCACCCTTTCTCCCTTTTGAAACCCGATGTCTCTTTGCCCCCACCCTTTCTCCCTTCTGTAACCCGATGCCTCTTTGCTCCCACCCTTTCTCCCTTCCGTAACCCGATGCCTCTTTGCTCCCACCCTTTCTCCCTTCCGTAACCCGATGTCTTTGCTCCCACCCTTTCTCCCTTCTGTAACCCGATGTCTCTTTGCTCCCCTCTTTCTCCCTTCTGTAACCCAATGCCTCTTTCCTCCCACCCTTTCTCCCTTCTGTAACCCGATGTCTCCTTGCTCCCACCCTTTATCACTAGGGACCAAAGGCACACCACCTCTAGCTCAAAAGAGAAGGTGCTAGGGTGTCAAGGTAAACCTTGGACTCCATCAAAGTCCCTGGTTTCTCAACTGATTACTCAGTTTTTCCTAAGATGCACCAAGTTCTCCAGGTCATTGTTGACCCTGGAGTAGACCCCTACAGACATGAAGCAACTCCAGCAGACTCTGCCACGTTGGCCCCAAGATCTGTGCTGGTTTCCACAGCACTAGTGTTTTTATTGATTCCACCACAGCCTCTGGATGACCCTCTGCCAACAACACCCATATCAGATCCTAAAAGATGTCACGCTACAAGATCACAAAAGCGCAACAGGCTTTTAGCAGCCTGCATCTGGTCCGGTGTCGCTGCCTCCAAGAAGCCATCAGCAGATGCTCCATTCTATCTTTGTCTGTGCTTGAGACACACACAGTTCCCCCGGACAGTGCCGATGATGATGATGGCTTACTCACCCCTTATTATACTAACAATGCATTATTCTTGAATTTACAAAATGCACATGGGTTAGATGCCTCCCCTGAAATGAAACTTGACCCACCAAAAGAATGTAGTGCCTCATTTGCAGCAGTGGTCCGGGGGCAGCTGATGAATTAGATCTGCAACCGCCCTTGAGACAAAAACAAACGTTCAGCCTGAACTCTCCCAACAAGGACTGGCTTTGCCTGATCTTTGCTACCATTTAATGATACCTTTGCGGACACCTTGATGGCTACATGGTCCAAACCTTGTTCTTGTCCTCCTGTCAACCTACCAGTATCTTAGTGACATAGGCTTTTCACTCGGTGAGCCGAGCTTCCTAACTAAGCACCTGACACCTGGAGAGACTTGTGGGCAGGCCTCTACTAGTAAGGTCAATTTCAATCCCGACAATTCCATTGGTTAGGGAGTCCACAAGGATTGATGCTTTTATTAAAAAAAAAAAAAAAAAAAAAAAAGTTTTCATCCGGAACTCTTGCCCTTAGATTGATAAATGTGGTTTGGCTGCTGTGCAGTTGCACGTATGCTCCCTGGCACGTGGCCAGTGAGATCTTGTCAGCATTTTCAGAGGAACCTGCATCTTCTCTGGATCAGACAATATGTAATGGACAGGGTGCATCAAAGTATGTCATCTGTGCAGGCTTAGAAACTACAGATTGCCTTGTAAGGTCTGTTGGCTCCAGTGGTGGGTTTTGAAGACACATGGATGAGGTGAAGCAGATTTTCTGGTGATGTGCAGGTGCCTCTAATGGATGTTCCCTTCGGTGAATCCAGACTTTCTGAGGGAGAAAAGAGGACTGGACTCCATGCTTCAGCAGCTAATCCATGGGACTAGGCTTATGTAATATCAGCCTCACAGCCAGTGATGCAGTACACCTTTCAGTTATTTCTGGTTCGCAGACGTGACACCGGCATATACCGAACAGGGAGAGTGTTACGTCATCCTATTCCTCCTCCCCCGCTGCAATGACTACCAAGCAGCTTTAATTTGTTCTCAACGGCTCGTCAGGTCGATGGGAGGAAGGATTCAGCATTTCCTCCCTGGCTGAAGATCCATTATGTGTGACAGGCATTGTGCAGATCATTCAGAGAGGATATGCCCTACCCTTCATTTTCTCTTTGCTGCATTTTCCACCAATGCATGAAGAAATTTTAGAGGCGCATTTGACCATCCTGATGCAGCGGATAAATAGAATACTCTCCATGGGTGCCATTAAGCGGGTACCAGATGCTTAAGAAACGCGAGGGATGTTACTAACTCTACAACCTTATCCCAAAAATGGATGAGGCCGCAGATATGTTTGCTGATTGACAAATTCAGATTGCTCATGCAAGCTCAGAACTTGTCTGCTCTGGACTTGGGGGACCGGATGGTGCCCTTGGGCTTGCAGAACAGGTTTTCCTTCTACTTGTCCTACAGTTACACAGCTGTTACATGTGGATCAAGGTGGGCCAGACCCACTTTCAATTGGCTGTACTTCTTAGGCCTTAAGTGGCTCCTCTGATGACCCCAAAAGTGATGGCAATGGTTGTGTCCCATCTTCGGAGGGTGAAGTACATGTCTTCCAGTGCCACAATGACTGGCAGCTAAAGGTGGACTCTGTGCAGACATTCGTAGACCAAATCCGGGCATCTGGCAAACTCCTGGCATTGGTGAGGTTCACCATCAACAATCTGAGGTTCTCCAGTATTGGATCTTTCATAGATTCACATGCTTGAATCATCCCCGTCGTCGAGGTGGGAGCCTCACGGTAAGTTTAAATAGATAAAGCAGTAAGTCAGTAAAAGTAAAACTAGTAGGCCCCAGTAGGCCTCATAAGGTATTTTACAGTTGATCCACTTTGTTTTGTGAAAAGACCCAAACTTCAGTCTCAACCAATCAGGATTCAGCCCCTCCCAAACAGTCCCAACAGAGGCTGAATTCCCTCAGATTTTCTACCGCACGTCGTGTGAAGGGAGTCTCACTGAGCTCTGCTCAGTTTTTTCCTATTTTCTGACTGAAGATTAGTTTTTTCTCTCAGGAAACTTGCTACAGCTCCACTATGTCTGAAAAGGCAAAAAAGGGTCTGTTCAGAGATTGTGACACCTGTGGGAAGAAGAGACTGCATGTTGATGACCCCCACAAGAAGTGTATTTATTGCCTTCATCCAGACCACAAGGTGAGAGACTGCAAAATCTGTCGCACCTTTAGTCAAAAAACCCTCAAAGACCGGGAGGGTAGACTTCTCTTATGGCTACAAAAACAGAAAGCCTTAGAGCATCCTTCCTCAGATGACAGCGAGGCATCATCACAAACTTCTCGCCCTCAGAAAAGAACAGGTGAGAGAAGCAGAGGGTCAGATGAACCACCAAGGAAGGTGCTCAAGAAGACAAGACAAGTCTCTATTGGGACGAAAAAGGATGTTTTTCATTCAGAGACATTTAAACATGGGCCAAAAAAGGTTCATTCAGAACCTACTATGCCTTTACACCAGAAAAGTACCTCAAAAAAGCCATCTCTGTCTCTGTCACCACAAAAAGAGCCAGAACAACTCTGTTCGGTGAAAAAACATCCGTCGACGACTGTGTCGACGGTAACAGCGACTACGGTATCATCGACGTTCACAACGCCAGCCTCACCGATGATTATGACGTCGTCGCCGTTGTCATCGACGACGATAATTACGGCAACATTTTTTAAGAAAGCTTCGTCAGCAACCACATCGTCGACAGCGGAGGCCTCCTGGGTTCACCAATCAACCAGGGCACTCCTGTCTACGAAGCACCTCTCAATGAGGTTCAAGAAGGCACTGCCGACGACGGCACCTACACGACCGCCGTCGATAAAGTACCCGTCGACAAAGAGACCGTCGACGGAGCATTCGCTGACAAAGGACCCGTTAGTAAAGACGCCGTCGACGAGCGTACCGTCGACGAGCGTACCGTCGACGAGAGACCCGTCGACGAAGGAACCGTCGACGAAGGAACCGTCGACGACAGAACGGGCCAAAAGAGAGCCGTCGACGAGGGAACCGCCGACGAGTGAACCGTCGACGATCATATCATCTACAGCATTAACAGTATACAAACCATCCACCTACCTGGATACTTCGCCTCACCATTCCTCGTACCATCAGGACGACTCCTCCAGATTCTTACCCCTTTCAATTATTAATATAGGGGACAAGGCGTCTGATATTCTTCCAATGCATACCTCACCAAGTAAAGTGTTGCCATACCCACCACAACATCTTTTACAGGATGAGGACGACGACACATACTCGCACGGAATGTTTGGGGCAGCTAGTAGCCCGTCACAACTCAATGTAAAATGCCAAGAGTTTGACGAAGAAGAAGATCAACAGTATCAGCCTAGTTATGCCTCAACATCTTATCCACAGACACAACAACCATCGCCCCTCGCTATGCCTAGCACATTAGTAACAGATCTTCAATTTATGTTGAAGGACTACTATAAAAGGTTTCCACTGTCAACTCAGTCCACGCCACCTAGACCTGAGAGCTACAAGACACCTCGGCAAGCTCATACTACTAGCCTTTCCGTAACGCCACAGGCTACTATACCTGTAATTAGCCAAACCCAGGAAACTTGCCCCTCATCGGACGACGAAAGGGAAGAGGGTGAGCTAAGAGATTCGGCGAATAGTGAATGGGATGATTACCTCGTCCCCACACCATCTCCACCGCCAGCAGGTTCAGTAGATTCTCCTCCAGAGGACATAGGAGGTTTCCATAATCTGATAGAGCGAGCGGCGAAACGTTTTGGCCTTGCAATTGTTTCTCATGAAACCAAATGTTTTTTGTACAACTTTAAAGAGCCATCAAAAAGATCTGTACGAGCCATACCCATTGTCGATTTCTTATGGCAGGAGGGTTTGAAGGCAATGAAAAACCCAGCAACAGTGCCTTCACAAATGCCAAGACTAGAGAAAAAATATAAGGCCCCAGATGATTCTCCGGCCTGTCTAGTCTCACAGCCGAAACCTGACTCTGTGATATCACAGGCGGCTCAGCGACGTTCCAAAAACCCCTCCACACCTATTGCGTCTCCCCCGGATAAAGAAGGAAGGAGATTAGACAATATTGGCAAGAAATTCTCCTCTGTGGCCGCAGTCACCGTTAAGGCGGCTAATTCCCTCGCCATCTTGGGAAGGTACGATCGCCAGATGTGGGCAGACATGTCTGCTTTTTTAGATTTACTGCCAGAAGACGTCAAGGTGGAAGCAAAAAAGGTCTTGCAGGAGGGAGAAAGGGTCTCCGCAGAAATAATAGACAGCGCAATAGACATTTCTCTCACTGGCTTTAGACAATTAGCTGGTGCAGCAGTCCTGCGCAGACAAGGATGGCTAAAGGCGACTTCTTTCAGACCAGAAGTCCAGACTCGTGTTTTTGACATGTCTTTCGATGGAGAGAGTTTGTTTGGCAAACACGTGGACGACATGTTGCAGGCTATCAAGACGGATACCGATACGGCAAAATCCCTAGGTACCCTGCAATATAAAAAACAACCTTTTCGTGGAGCAAGGGGTAGAGGTAATTACTCCTTTTGAGGTGGATACCAGCAATACAGGTCACAATATCCATCTTCCTCCACAGGATCACGACAGCAATACCATCAGCAACAGCAGCATTATCGATTGCCTCCGGCCGCAGCTTACAAACACCCAGCTAGAGGACGAGGAGCTGCCCGGGGAAGAGATACAGGCAGGAAACAATGACCCGCTGATCATCTCAACGCTTCCCCACCAACCAACATCGAGGGTCGGAGGTCACATCACTTCCTATTTCCCCAACTGGAAGGCGATAACATCGGACAGATGGGTACTCGATGTAGTGGCCAGAGGTCATACTCTGGAATTCACTCAAACACCACCAACTGTTCCTCCATCGGGCCCACCGCCTCTGAGGTTGAACCAACTCCTCAGGGAAGTAAGAATAATGTTGAGAAAAGGAGCAGTGGAACCAATCCCTTTATTTCAAAAGAACAGAGGATTCTACTCCTGTTTTTTCCTTGTAAAGAAACCCTCAGGAGACTGGCGCCCCATTCTGGACTTGAGAGCCCTGAACAAGTTTCTGAAGAAGCAATCGTTCAGGATGGTAACTCTACAGGATGTCCTGCGTCTGTTAAATCCCGGATATCGCATGGCATCCCTAGACCTCCAGGATGCCTATTTTCATATCCCCATATATCGCAACCATCGCAAATTCCTAAGGTTCAGAGTGGGAAGTATGCACCTTCAATTCCGAGTTCTGCCATTCGGCCTCAAATCAGCCCCCAGAATCTTCACAAAAATGTTAGCTCCGGTAGCAGCACATCTCCGCCAGTCAGAGATCCAGGTCTTCCCTTACCTGGACAACTGGCTTATAAAGGCACCCTCAAAATCGCAAGTGAAAAATCATATTTTCCATTGCCTTCAATTGCTACACAACCTAGGGTTCGTAGTCAATTATCAGAAATCTCAACTCTACCCCAAACAGGAATTGAATTTCTTGGGGGCAATTCTGGACACAGTCCGCAACAAAGCCTACCCATCTCACGAGCGGAAACAAAAGTTAACCTCCTTGGCACAAAGGCTCTCCAGAAGAAGGTTTGTTTCAGTCCGCATCTACAAATCATTGCTCGGAATGATATCTTCATGCATTCCGCTAGTCCCAGATTGCAGGCTCCATATGCGACCCCTACAAGAACAATTAGACATACAATGGACCCAGGTCAACGGTTCCTTCGAAGACAAGATTCGCATAACGCCTCCAATGAAGAACATCATGAGGTGGTGGGCGAATCTAACCAATTTGTCGAACGGACTGTCTTTTCTTCTCCAAACACCAAGTTACATAGTAACAACGGATGCCTCTCTTGCAGGATGGGGGGCACATTGCCAGGACCTGCAAATCAGCGGAATCTGGAATCAGAAACAACGTCAGCTTCACATCAATTATCTGGAACTCAAGGCAATACACTTAGCTCTGAAAGCTTTCTTACCAAAGATACAGAGTTCAAGCGTCTTAATCAGGACAGACAATACAACCAGCATGTTTTATCTAAACAAGCAAGGAGGCACAAGATCCCTACAACTTTCGCAGCTAGCCCAACAAATTTGACCATGGGCCATAAAGCACAATATTTCACTCAAGGCGGAGCATGTGCCAGGACAAACCAATATTCTAGCAGACACCCTGAGCAGGACAGTGATTCCTTATCACGAGTGGGAACTAGACCAGAAAACTCTCAACAGCCTTTTTCTATTATGGGGCAAACCGAACTTAGATCTATTTGCCACTCTCGAGAACAAGAAATGCCAGTTCTACGCAAGTTGGCTTCCCCAAAAAGATTCGTGGGGGAATGCGTTTTCGATGAGATGGTCCGGAGTTTATGCCTACGCTTTTCCTCCGATCCCGCTCATTCCGAGAGTCATCAACAAACTGAAGGCGGAGGGGTGTCGCCTTCTGCTCATAGCTCCCAAATGGCCCAGACAAGTCTGGTATACGGAGCTCCTCATGCTCTCCGAACGACCACATCTACGACTCAGACAGAGCCCGACTCTCTTAACGATGCACCAGGGACAAGTCAGACACCCAGATCCGTCATCTCTTCATTTGTCAGCTTGGCTCCTGAATACAATGAATACTTGAATCTCAACATTTCCCCAGAGTGTAGAGACATATTGGCGAAAGCTAGAGCAGACACTACCAACAAAACCTATAAACTTAAATGGAAACGTTTTTGTATATGGTGTGCAACACAAGATATACATCCTTTGTCCTCTACTCCGGAACAGATACTTCCATATCTCCTGCTCCTTGCAAAATCAGGGCTTGCATATTCTTCTATTCGGGTACATCTGGCAGCAATCTCCAGATACCGCAGATCTCCAGACAGAGTTTCTTTGTGTTCCACTAGAATCGTCAAACAAGTTATGAAGGGCCTTTTTCGGGTTTTCCCGCCAGTTAGAAAGCCTCCACCATTATGGTCATTGAATGTGGTATTGATGCAGCTTATGAAAGCCCCCTTTGAACCGATCCACAAAGCTGACCAAAAATTCATTTCATGGAAAACAGCGTTACTGCTAGCTCTTACTTCAGCAAAGAGAGTCAGTGACATTCAGGCTTTCACTATCAAACAGCCTTTTCTCCAATTCACAAACTCAGGTGTCATCTTGCGCACAAATCCAAAATACATCCCGAAAGTTCCTTCAACGTTTCACCTAAATGAACCAGTTATCTTAAAAACCTTTTTTCCAAATCCGCAAACAGTAGTGGAAAAAACATTACATTCCCTTGATATTAAAAGATGTTTAAAGTTTTATCTACAGAAAACTCAAGCTCTCCGCCAGTCGGATCAATTGTTTGTAGCTTTCGGAGGAACAAGAAAGGGACACGCGGTGTCCAGACAGACTATAGCAAGATGGATTGGTCTGGCAATTCAATTCTGCCATTCAAAAGCAGGAAAACCACTCCACACCAAGGTGAGAGCCCACTCTACAAGATCGGTAGCCACTTCTGCTGCATTATTTGCAGGGGTACCACTACATAGCATCTGTAGAGCAGCAACATGGTCCAGCCAACACACATTTACGAGGCATTACTGTCTCGAAGAAACGAACAACGTCGATACAGCAGTGGGGCAGGCAGTGCTGAGGCATTTATTTCGATAAGGTGAGCCTCTAACACATCCCACCACCACACTCAAGGTATGTTCATTATTGGTTCTTAGTCTTCTTAATAGCTACAGTGTGTTTTACTCTACATTTCTGCTTCAGATTGTTCACTTCTTTATAATGTCTTAGCTTGTCGTACTCTTCATCATCGTGAAAAGAGTACAGGTTTTTTCTGCCACACACCTGTTATTGCTCTTCTATTCGAATGTCTATTGATGTACATATATTAATAGGTATGTGGTTTTTAAAGCTGAACTGATGGAATTCACATCATTTGTTAAATTACAAATAGAATTACAGTCAATGTAATTCTCTAATTAAGAAAGCATTACTGCTCGTTATTCTGATTCAAGCATGTGAATCTATGAAAGATCCAATACCGGAGAAGAAAATTAGTTACTTACCTGTAACTGCAGTTCTCCAGTATTGGTATCTTTCATAGATTCACATGCGACCCACCCTCCTCCCCTCAGAGGCTCCCCTATTATACAGATATTAAACTTCACACTCCTACTAGAAAATCTGAGGGAATTCAGCCTCTGTTGGGACTGTATCCTGATTGGTTGAGACTGAAGTTTGGGTCTTTTCACAAAACAAAGTGGATAGACTGTAAAATACCTTATGAGGCCTACTGGGGCCTACTAGTTTTACTTTTACTGACTTACTGCTTTATCTATTTAAACTTACCGTGAGGCTCCCACCTCGACGACGGGGATGATTCAAGCATGTGAATCTATGAAAGATACCAATACTGGAGAACTGCAGTTACAGGTAAGTAACTAATTTTCTTCACCTCTGTCCTTCAAGAAGGCTTCCATTCATTGGGTGATTTACAACATGCTGGCCGTCAAGCCATTTCCTCTATCGCAGCAGGCCTGAGACTTTCAGCATATGATCTCAGTGAATAGGGATCAGTCCTGGATCTCCGTGAGGATAGCTCAGAGGTTTCTAGGACTCTTGACCACATGCATCGTCCTTGTCCACAATGCTAGGTCGCACATGAGGGGCTTACAGTGGGATCAAAATTAGGCCTGCCTCTCAGACTCCATTCAGGTTCGTAGGGAGACAGCGCGTGTTCTGCTTGGGTGGCAGTTGAATGCTGATCTGAACAGTGGCATGCTGCGAAGCTGTGGTGCAGGCCACAGTCCATGTGTTCACAAAGCAAAAAAGCTTACAGCCAGGTCCAGTGAATCGCTCACTTCTCTTACTGTGTCCCACAGGACACTTAGGCCAGAGTCCAATCCCCGAACCTTCACTGGTACTGCTGTGTATCTGTGAGGATTCGGATATTCGATGTATCTACCAGAAGATCACGTGAGTTACCTACTGTGATGCTGTTTCTGACGAATACTCTCACAACTGATAACTCACTGGCCCATTCCATT
The DNA here is from genome assembly GCF_031143425.1 of Pleurodeles waltl. NCBI lineage: Eukaryota > Metazoa > Chordata > Amphibia > Caudata > Salamandridae > Pleurodeles > Pleurodeles waltl. The sequence goes on along the minus strand of NC_090450.1, from coordinate 11,943,735 downwards.
GAGCAACCTCATTCACATGTAAAAAATTCCCACCCTAGAGATAAGCACATTCTTGCCAGTAGCTGTTTTGCCCTCTGCGTCCGATGATGCGAAAAGGGAAGGTGTACAAAACTGGCAGCGTGGAACAGCCTATGCCACCTGCTGGAGTGCTGCAGCACTGCTGATGAAATTATGTGGACCCCGCCTCACGCCTGGATATGTTCTTATGGTGAGGAATCTGCAGTTAGAGGATGCACCTGAAAGAGCGTTACCAATGGTAAGTCGCTTGTTTGTCTCTTTGCATTTTAGAAGAGGTACAGAGTGCAGGCAGTCTCTTTGATCCTGCACTATAGACCTCCCATAATGTGCTCTCTCTTCGCCTGTGGTCTTTACCCATTGTGTGATGCAGTCTCTACCCTGCCTACAATACAGTCTCTTCGATTGCACCCTTTACACTTTCTATAGTACCAGTTCTCTTTGGTACTTCCATAATGCGGTCTTAGCCTCACCCTTACTCTTTCTATAATGTAGTGCCTTTTTGCCCACACCATCTAAAACGTGGCCTCAAAACCACCCAGAATGCAGCATACAAACCATCCAGAATTTGGGAGCCAGACTACTACTCATCCTCCGACGGAGAACTCGCATTGGACCACACCTAAGGGATCTCTACTGGCTCCCAATGCACAAGTGTGCATTGTTCAGACTCCTCAATCACACGTTCTAAGTCCTTCACAACACACGCCCAGCATACCTGAACAGCTGCATCTCCTTACATCAACCTTCCAGACAAATCCCTTCTGCCAGACTACTTCTTTCCGATATCCCACGCATACACCAAAATGGAGTTGGTCGTCGAGCCTTCTACATCACTCTTAAACCATGGCACAACCTCCAAATCCATCTCAGCCCCTTATACCCTCTTCTTGAGTTTTGAAGATCTGACCCTTCGAATAACCCCACCCGCCCTTGAGGCTAGGCCCCTGAACCTGCATAGCACCAGGATACCCTCACACATTACATCATAAATTAACGCTCTTATTTGATTGCGTAAATACATTGCCTCTTTGCCTACACCCTTTACCCCTCCTAAAATACATTGTCTCTTTGCCTCTGCCCTTTACTTATTCTTTAGGGGTGGGCTGTGAACTCATGGAGTTTGCTGAGTTTTTTTTGCTCCTCTTAGTAAATGGACTTCCGGAAATCTGAGCAGAGTTTTTTCCTTGCGCGCTTGCCAATGTTAAGTTTGCGAGCAAGGAAAATCTTACTCCAGACCACATCCCCGCAAGATTTCTCAACGCAGATGGTCACTACCACAGGCGTTGAGAAACCCTCCACTCACATTGAGGAAGCTACCGCTTAAGTAGAAAATCTAGGTGAGTGGCAGAAAAGAAGCAGCTGCACTGCGGTGGTGCAGTTCACGCTGATTTTTCATCGTGAGAAAAACACCTGGCGCTAAGATTCCACACGAACGGCACAACCCAACACACTCTGCCGCTTCGCAAAACACCATGTAATGCGGCAGAGTTTTTTGGTCACTTCGCAGAGTTCTCCGCAAACTCAGCCCGGGCCTAGTGTAGATGTGAGGATTTTTTTTTTTTTTTTCTTGGCCTATTTGGATTTAATCTCTGTTCTACCTTGGAAATGTCTCCAGGCCTTGATGCAATGATCCAGATGATGCAGTAGTACCACAACAGCATTTATCTACTGGATCTACCTTTCGGTACATTCTTCAAACCTCTTCGTGCATTCTTGCAATGGTATTTCTTTCCCTTGTGATCTCCACATAGGTGCACAATTTCTTCGATCTTTGCAACACCATTAGTGTGGTGTCTTCATTTGTGTGTGAAGTGCACCAATGGCTACCTTTTGAAGCATCTTGCTGTTTTCTCTATTTCATCTTGCTTAACCTCCTGCTCGATGACTGAATCATCTAGAAGTTGATGCAGTCCAGCAGTGTACAATGTCCCTGTGGAAAGGATGACAGTCACAGGTCAAGCAACCATCAAGGTTGGGAGCCTGTAAGCGGCCTTGTACCAGAACCCTCTGCCAACTGCCATTGCTTCAGTCTGTTTTATGTGTATGTCATGTTTTGAAATCTGTTTGTCATGGCCAGTAATATTAGATACCCAAAGTTGCTAGTTTAGCTGAGGGCGTGAAGCCTTTGCTGGTCAACCATGTGTCCACCACTAACTTTAACACCTAGTTTCTTCTGTTTAACTTTTAGACTTTTCACAGTCTGACTGCGCACAGAAGACACAGAGCGGCTCGTTTTTCTACTCAAGACAACTTATACCAAGGTAAGTAAAGCGGACTGGACTATTCATGGTCGCTCAGTGTTGTCGTTCTGCTTTGCATTCCCGTGTATGGATATAGTCTGCAACCAGAACACATTGACTCGTGCTACACATCTTCTGTCCTGTCCCTTTCAACCTGTACATGATTCCTCTTCAAGTACTCATTGTCAACCACAGACTCAGACTCGGTCAATATGGAATGACACTGCTATTCATGAAAATGTCCAAAATCTGAGGGCATCCTTCAAGGATAGAACAAACTTGCAAGAGGTTGCCTGGAAGAGCTGGTAATTAGCAACTTAAACCTGGTTTAATCAATGGGGTGTGTCCTGCAATCACATCTGTAGCTGACCGCAGATGTGTTCACCTCCGTCCCTCCCTTAGTTGGATAGTTGCAACAAGGCACATTATGTGAAATCATCTTGTGTGGCCCATGAAAAACATCACATGAGCATGCAATATGTAATCCAAGCACATTTTATGTAGGCATTTTTTCTCTTCTAGAAAACGCGTCATCCTCCATCCCCTACAGCTGAAGCATAAGGGGACCATTTGAGCAAGAATGAAAGACTTGCACTGTGAGGTGGGGGGATCTTGGTAGCTGCCCCGTCCTAGTCCACTCTAGGAGGTTTCCAGCCTCTCACCGGCTGCAGTCCTGTTGCATCATAATGAGGCAACAAGCGAAAGGCCACTCTGGCACAGCTTCTGGCCCTGAACTTGTCTCACTAGGTTTTGCGCATGCTGATCTGGACCATCTCATCTGTTGGATTTTGTCAGTGATGCTTTTAAATCCTGTGTTTCATATACATTCCGGCGGTCCCTTCAGTCCCGGTGGGTTCCCAGAACATGCACATTGGTGCCCACGATCTCATCCCATTCTTTGTGTCTCGCAGCTTGTGCTTCATAGCTCTGGACTCATGGTGAAGTAGATATTTTCCTGACTCTGGCTAAGGTCTGTGCAGACTGCAACCTGGGAAATAAAGTATACAAGAAACAAGCATTGTACAGTAGGTTTCACATGTTTGAGTTGGAGCTATTGGCATTGTCAGTGCATAGCTTGACTTTTTTGTCACATTAATTGGTCAACTTTGTCGCATATTTTGGTCCTTCCTGCAACATAATCCCAGTGTTCCCGCATATAACTAAAGAACTAGTGGGACTACTGGAATATTTTTTTTAAACAAGGCCTATAAAACACAAACTACTCCCAGGTGCAAAACATTTTGACTTGGCAGTTGGTACAGGCGATACTGCTTGCAGGGCAATGAATAAATAGTTGTACTCCAAAGACGCGTGCTTACTGGATCACGGTCCCTTTACTGCAGTCTGGGGAGTCCAAGAAAACACCCATGATTTTTCACACACTCGCAGAAACACACCTCACACAATATTAATGATCCTCTGTCTTGAACTGAAGTATTAGTTATAAAATATTGACCATTGTACAGCATAATCAATTGTAAGCTCTCTTCCAGGTTAGTTTTATAAATACACCCACACACAGCTAGGTTTCACACTCAAACCTGTGTAGTTCATCTAGTCAGTCTACAAGTCCCAGAATGAAAGAACATGTACTAAGCAGATCAGAGTCCATATAATGTAAAAATGTCAAAATAACTCTAGCAACTAATGTTCTTTTTAGAGACAGAACGTACTTTTGTGTACTGCAAGCTTGGAGTCATCATTAGGTAGTGCACAGGGTTAAAATGCCTGCTGCAAAGAATATGTACTAAGATCAGAGTCCCTTAATGTATAAATGATACAACTGATTGTGTGCTCTGAGCACTGTGAGCGCCTTGGCAGCCAAGAGAAAGTGCTTTTGTCTAGTGGAAGCTTGGAGCCATCATAAGGTAGTGACCAGGGTTAATGTGCCTGCTGCAAATAGCGTGTACTAGGCGAATCACAACGTGCATGTAATGTAAAAGTGTCAAAGTAACTCTAGCAGTTTATGCTTTTTCTGGAGGGAGAACAGACTTTTGTCCAGTGGAAGCTTGGAGTCATGATGTAGAGCACGGTTAATATGCCTGCTGCAAAGAACATGTACTAAGCAGATCAGAGTGCATAGAATGTAAAAACTATACGGCCGATCAAGTTCATGCTCTGAGTGCTGTGAGCGCCATCCCAGCCACGGAGCGCAGACAAAAGAAAAAAGCAGTTTGCCCACGCTAAAGTATATCGGCAATCATGCAATTATCCCTGTAACCGGGTCGGTGCCCGAGGCGGTAACCAAACAGGCCCAAGCTGGGACAAACGTAAAGCATTTAGCAATGACATCAAGTGATTTTCGAAAGCCAAAGCCCACTAATGAAAGTCATGGGTATGAGGTGGGTGTGGTTAAAAGCCCACAATACTTACAACAGTTCATAGCTCTTGCGTGCTCGACCTAAGAAGGTATGTAATGTCCCGTTGCTCACATGTAGGGCCTATAGCTGTGGATGTGTACATGCTTGCGAACCTGCTTTGTTGAGTTGTATGTGTTAGGGTGTGTATGTATATGTACATATGTGTATATATATATATATATATATATATATATATATATATATATATATATATATATATATATATATATATATATAAAAAATACGGGAGTACACTGGTCGTGACGTCACATTTCCATAAGAAACAAAATATGAATAAACACAGAAATAAACGTAAAAAAGTTAATCCCACTAGACCAGGAGAGCTGTTGCTAAAGTTCTTGATTGCTCTTCAGAGTTTCCTGTCCTTATACTGTATTTATGAGTATTTTGCCTACAGCGCCAGCCCATCAGTGTCCTGCAGCGTGGGTTGAGAAATGCTGTTAGGTTATTAAACATTTATAATGCACAACACACTGCCTGGGGCACCTCGGAACTTGTTTTAGTACATTGTGGACCCTACACAATTAAAAAATACATTTATGGAACATAAAATGTGACACTCGCTCGTTCCTTGTTCCCAAAGTGATAATTACACCTAGTAATGACTCGTCTGCACCGGTGCATGATTTGGGGACAGGGGGGACTGCACCGTATCATCACATTAATTTATTACCATATGCCAAGCTTTATAAGCTACCACTTTCTTGTATTTAAAAAGTAACTTTTTTTTGCATGAATTGGTGGGTTTTATTTGTAAACTTTGAAAGTTAACCATCCCTTATATATGTTAATGCAGAGAGCTTTATCTTCTGTTAGACAGAAGCTATTTGTCATAGACAGGAGCCAGGTGGGTCCTCGCGTGGACTCCCTTTTCAAATGTCAAGGTAAACTTACACGAATGCCTCGCACATTGCCCTATTACATACAACAGTTTGCGGTAAGTCTTCATCTTTATGCTTCTAGTGGTGGGGAGGCTGAAGCTACCAATAGTGCAACAGGTGCAGTGACACCGGGGCCCAGAGCGCTGTGGACCCCTGATAATTCTGTATTTTTCCACCACAAGAGCAGTGAAAGGGCTCACTTTCTTTGCTTACGCCAGAGGTCCTGGCATTCTTGCTATGCTCCTTGACAAGGCCGCCTCAGTGAAAGCTCAGGACCTGCGCGGAGCTGGGTGCCTGGACGTCCATTTTGAAATGACGCGTGGATCACACTTTTTTCATTTAACCTGGGAGGTGGTATTGCCACGATTATATTGTTTTTAACTTATTTGAGAAGGCAGCATAAACTGTGCGGATTCCTTGGCAAGTGTACCTGTGGGATTCTTTAAACAGATCCCATGCGGGAGCCACTGTGTTCCGCCCTATTGCCTCCGTACTTATGGCTCAGTATAATTACAGATTTGTTCTGTCATTTTATTTTGGCTGCTAGAAGTATTCAAGAAATAAGATGGTCAAATTCAAGTTTGCAGAGTTTTGATATAAACTGTTAGAAGCCTTGACCCCTGTAAATCTTTGGATTTTCTGTTTTTTTAATTAATTGCGTCACAATTTTCTAGAGTGGTAAGTAACCACTTTATAGTAATTCAGCAGTCGAGCTAGAGAGAGTAGTTCCCATTTTCCGTAAATGTTTTCTTATTGCATTCTGAGCCATCTATTTAGTAGCTGTTTGTGTACTTTTATGTATGTGCTTCACATTACGGGGCTCCAGTATAGTCTACAGGGAGTGCAGAATTATTAGGCAAATGAGTATTTTGACCACATCATCCTCTTTATGCATGTTGTCTTACTCCAAGCTGTATAGGCTCGAAAGCCTACTACCAATTAAGCATATTAGGTGATGTGCATCTCTGTAATGAGAAGGGATGTGGTCTAATGACATCAACACCCTATATCAGGTGTGCATAATTATTAGGCAACTTCCTTTCCTTTGGCAAAATGGGTCAAAAGAAGGACTTGACAGGCTCCGAAAAGTCAAAAATAGTGAGATATCTTGCAGAGGGATGCAGCACTCTTAAAATTGCAAAGCTTCTGAAGCGTGATCATCGAACAATCAAGCGTTTCATTCAATATAGTCAACAGGGTCGCAAGAAGCGTGTGGAAAAACCAAGGCGCAAAATAAATGCCCATGAACTGAGAAAAGTCAAGCGTGCAGCTGCCACGATGCCACTTGCCACCAGTTTGGCCATATTTCAGAGCTGCAACATCACTGGAGTGCCCAAAAGCACAAGGTGTGCAATACTCAGAGACATGGCCAAGGTAAGAAAGGCTGAAAGACGACCACCACTGAACAAGACACACAAGCTGAAACGTCAAGACTGGGCCAATAAATATTTCAAGACTAATTTTTTCTAAGGTTTTATGGACTGATGAAATGAGAGTGAGTCTTGATGGGCCAGATGGATGGGCCCGTGGCTGGATTGGTAAAGGGCAGAGAGCTCCAGTCCGACTCAGACGCCAGCAAGGTGGAGGTGGAGTACTGGTTTGGGCTGGTATCATCAAAGATGAGCTTGTGGGGCCTTTTCGGGTTGAGGATGGAGTCAAGCTCAACTCCCAGTCCTACTGCCAGTTCCTGGAAGACACCTTCTTCAAGCAGTGGTACAGGAAGAAGTCTGCATCCTTCAAGAAAAACATGATTTTCATGCAGGACAATGCTCCATCACACGCGTCCAAGTACTCCACAGCGTGGCTGGCAAGAAAGGGTATAAAAGAAGGAAATCTAATGACATGGCCTCCTTGTTCACCTGATCTGAACCCCATTGAGAACCTGTGGTCCATCGTCAAATGTGAGATTTACAAGGAGGGAAAACAGTACACCTCTCTGAACAGTGTCTGGGAGGCTGTGGTTGCTGCTGCACGCAATGTTGATGGTGAACAGATCAAAACACTGACAGAATCCATGGATGGCAGGCTTTTGAGTGTCCTTGCAAAGAAAGGTGGCTATATTGGTCACTGATTTGTTTTTGTTTTGTTTTTGAATGTCAGAAATGTATATTTGTGAATGTTGAGATGTTATATTGGTTTCACTGGTAATAATAAATAATTGAAATGGGTATATATTTTTTTTTGTTAAGTTGCCTAATAATTATGCACAGTAATAGTCACCTGCACACACAGATATCCCCCTAACATAGCTAAAACTAAAAACAAACTAAAAACTACTTCCAAAAATATTCAGCTTTGATATTAATGAGTTTTTTGGGTTCATTGAGAACATGGTTGTTGTTCAATAATAAAATGAATCCTCAAAAATACAACTTGCCTAATAATTCTGCACTCCCTGTAAATCAGTGGTTCCCAACCTTTTGACTTCTGTGAAGCCCCACTTTTATCATTACTGGAACCTGGGGACCCCCACTGAATAATTAATGGAACCTGGGGACCCACCACCCTCATCCCCCTCCCCCTAAGCAGCCATTACTGGAAGCCGGGGACCCCGGCCTTAGCATTGTCAATGATTTGAACAATAAAACAATGCACAAAAAGTAGAGAAGCAAACATACATCAAACACATACACTAATTATAACACATTTTATTTCATTTACAAATATAATTTTTTCTTCTAATTTTAATAAGCTTGGAGCTTTTCTAAACTTAATTGAAGCCACATATCATCCAAACTGTATTCTGTTTGATGCACCCGCGCTGCTCCCACAAATCAATCTGAGGACACAAATTTAATTTTTAGCCTCCAATTTCAAATTACATGACATTTACAGTAAGTTTTAAAATGTTCAATTGTACTTTTAAACACTTTACTTCCGCTTCATGAATCTGTTAATGTTTAATTTTCTAAGCAGTCGCAGACCCTCTAAGGAGGCTTTGCGCACCCCCAGGGGTCCCCGCACCACAGTTGGAAACCACAGATCTGTTGGCTTATTATCTGTCACTTGTGTTTAAAACCCACCTCAGTAATTCCTAGATAGTATCCACACCCCCTTTGCAGTCAATTGATCATCTGTAAGGTTGGCATTGGTATTACTGATGTACAACTCCACTTCCCGGACACCCGATGGCCTCCCTCCTGGCCAGGGATCAGTTTCATACTCTGCCTGCATTACCAGCTGGAGTATTTCCCACCAGGTTGTTGCTGAAGCCTTTGAGGGCCCACGGAGAGTGATGGCGTTCTGCATTACGATGATGCTGCCTCCAGCCGCCCTCCCTACTAGGTTACAGATTGAATACAAATAGTGCAAATAGATTTTGCCACAACAAGTGCATCACAATTAACCAGGAATTAAGGCTATATGTTTGTACGGAACCATTATAGGGGGATACGCCTTAATTCCATAGGCAAATTAAGAGGGATCTAATTACCTAAGAGCAGTACTTAATTTGTTTAAAAAAAAAAAACACAAGTGCTGGGGAGCTTTTCAGGAGACCACTGAAGCTGACACCACGCATTGCCTCTTTCAGCACTCCTAATGACAATTCGGACTTTTTATACATTAAAAATGACTAATGCCAGCCATCCAAGCTACTCTTATAGCTGTAGGTGGCAGGTATTAGTAACTTGTAATGTACATAGAATTAGTAAACAACTTTTGTTGTCTTCGTCACAAAATTAGACAAGCAGCGCCACCATGTGGCTTTGCTGTCGTAAGTCCCAGTGTTGAAAATTAAGTGCTGAGACGAGCACCGGCGACCACCGGCTCAAATTAAGCACTGCAGGCTAAGAGGCACATCTCGGCAGGACGGGTTGGGCATTGTAGGTCCGGCACCCATGCGACGGTGGAGGTATGCAGTAGAAAATCAGTAGGGATGTGGATAGAGAGGAGCAATCATCCATTCCATTACATTGCAGCCTTGCGTGTCAGTGTTGGGAGGTTTCTTGAAGTAGGGATTCTTCGTACAAAGGATAGGTGTGGTAAGGAATACGCTGAAAAGCTGGGATACCAGTCGGAATCAGAAGGTTACAGGCATTTAGACAGATTCATAGTAACAATAGCAACAAACGGTCATGATTAACTAAAAACTTAATAATCAAACACCAGGATTCCAACAGTGTCCCGGATATGGGCAAGTATTGACATTTGACCTTGAGTTGTAATGTCACTCGTTCATACGACGCCTCCACCTCTCCTTATAGTATGAAACATTATTACATAGAAGAACCATAGCAAATGGTCTGAGAAAATTCTCACAATCGAATGAATCTAAGGTGGGGAGTTCATTAATCACCTGAGATACCCCGCAGAACTAAAACACAACGCCCCCGTACATTCTCAGCAGAAGCTTCCTTCAACTTCAATTCACTGCTTGACTGGAGAAGTGATATTCGTGTTATGGGTGATGGCGACCCTGAGCACACATACCTTTACTATTAATTGGAAGAAGCAGTCTGTATTAAATGTATTGGATTGTATTAAATACTATCCCTTCCACCGAGCCGCAGATGCAAGCACTAATAATGTGACTCAGATTCTCCTCTAGGGTTCTACAAACCACTCAACCCCCAAATGTGCAGCTTCATGTCATACAAAGGCCTTTGTATTTTCGGTATTTAAGTTGGACGTTCATTGACCTGACAAACCTGAAGGCATTTCTTAAATGAGTTACTTGGCGGTCCTGTTGCACCAATGTTCTTCCTTCATCGGGTCTGTCATCAGCAGGTTTCTGGGTGTGTCCCATCCCACCCTTGGTGAATGCATCCTTTCCTCACCAAGGCCTGCACTTCCAGTGACTGTCTCGGCAGCTCCTGCCCGCAGCCTGTGACCTGAGGCTGCGTCCACTCCCCCATCACGCTGCCCTCAATACATTCACCTGTTTCTCATTTATTTACAAGGGATTTCTGATTCTTTCATTTCCAGCATCGCCTTAGCCTGTGACCTAAATATTTACCTTCTCTTCTGAGAAAACTGCTCACTTAGAACATATTTTGATGTTACTTGTGGGCCTCGGAATGTCCTACAGGGAAGAGGTAATTGTGGATGTACAAATGCAATCAGCCCAGCCTTGCACAGCAGCTCAGGCGGTTCTGTAAGTCACCTACAGAAGCTACTTCCCTGGATGATCTACTTGCAGTGTTCACTTAAGTCTGTTGTAAACGCAGCAACTCCTTGTTTTTCCCAATGTTTTCTGCGTCCTTTACAAATGGAGGTCAAGGAAGCAAGCCAAGAGGGATGAGGAGCTGGCTCGGGTTCGCGACTTGGAGGCCTTCACATAGTTTGTTGTTTGGCGCCTCCACAGCTGTGCTGGACAGGCCTACTGCTGACCTAACTCTTCTGGTGTGCCACGACAGCGGTGTCCGCAGATGGTCTCCTTGAAGTATGTGCCTGGTCCATGGGTCCCTCCTTCACCATGTCTGCTTCTCTGTGTGGAGCTGCTTGCACGTTGCCTTTTAAGCGTTACTTTGCTAAGCCATGCTTGCAGGCGTTTCTTTGTCTGCTAAACCATGCTTGCAGGCATTTCTTTGCTAAGCCTTTGCTAGCAGGCGTTTCTTTGCTAAGCCTTTGCTAGCAGGCGTTTCTTTGCTAAGCCTTTGCTAGCAGGCGTTTCTTTGCTAAGCCGTGCTAGCAGGCGTTTCTTTGCTAAGCCGTGCTAGCAGGCGTTTCTTTGCTAAGCCGTGCTAGCAGGCGTTTCTTTGCTAAGCCGTGCTAGCAGGCGTTTCTTTGCTAAGCCGTGCTAGCAGGCGTTTCTTTGCTAAGCCGTGCTAGCAGGCGTTTCTTTGCTAAGCCGTGCTAGCAGGCGTTTCTTTGCTAAGCCTTTGCTAGCAGGCGTTTCTTTGCTAAGCCTTGCTATCAGGCGTTTCTTTGCTAAGGCTTTGCTGGTACACGTTTCTTTGCTAAGCCTTTGCTAGCAGGTGTTTCTTTGCTAAGCCTCTGCTAGCAGGTGTTTCTCTGCTTGCTAAGGCTTTTCTAGCAGGCGTTTCTGTGCTTGCTAAGGCTTTGCTAGCAGGCATTTCTTTGCTAAGCCTTACTAGCAGGCGTTTTTTTGCTAAGGCTTTGCTAGCAGGCGTTTCTTTGCTAAGGCTTTGCTAGCAGGCGTTTCTTTGCTAAGCCTTGCTAGCAGGCGTTTCTTTGCTAAGCCTTTGCTAGCAGGCGTTTCTTTGCTAAGCCTTTGCTAGCAGGCATTTCTTTGCTAAGCCTTTGCTAGCAGGCGTTTCTTTGCTAAGCCTTTGCTAGCAGGTGTTTCTTTGCTAAGCCTTTGCTGGCAGGCGTTTCTTTCTGAGGCTTTGCTGGCAGGCGTTTCTTTGCTGGCAGGCGTTTCTTTGCTGAGGCTTTGCTGGCAGGCGTTTCTTTGCTAAGCCTTTGCTGGCAGGCGTTTCTTTGCTAAGCCTTTGCTAGAAGGCATTTCTTTGCTAAACCTTGCTACCCAGAGAGCAGTTCTGCAGTGAGGCAGTTTGTTTGCGCTGGTATTGGAAGACTTCTAGATCACATGTGCTGGAATACAACCAGATTGACACTCGCCATCTCCAGCTGCTCTCGGGATACTGTGGTTGCTAGCCTCAGCCAAGAAGTCTGCGTCTCACCAGGACCAAGGACCAGGGGAGGATGTCCCATGGTAAGAGGTCTGTGGACACACGAAAGTGGCACATTCACTGCTGACCTGGTTCTTCCTTTAAGGACCTGTTTTCCAGTTGTGTAACTCTGGGTTGCCAGTAGGGGATATCTTTTTTAGCCATTGACTAGGAGTGTAAAAGGGAGCAAATAACTAAAGAAAATATGAAACTGCCTCATCCCTCTGTTTTTATTTATTTCAAAAAGTTTAAATTAACTTCAAACCACATATGACTGGCTGGTTGACTTGCAAAATATAAAAGCAGTTTCATCTGTCACGTGTAAATCATGTGTAACCAAAATTCAGTAGTGTCCCCACCCCTTCACCCCCCTCCACCAAACGACACAAGGTTCCTCCCTACAGATAATCTCATGCTGGCGGAGTCTGGGATGCCATTTTAGATTAGACCCAGCTATTTGCAAATCAGCCTTGACCCTGCTCCAGCAGGAACAGTCCAGCCCAACCTGCCAGCCAGGCCCTCTCTGAACCAGAACACAAACAAGCCAAGTCCGATTTTGGACTGAGTGGGGCTCCAGTCTGGTGTAGCTCGGTTCCAGTGGCACAGTGAGGACCCACTTCTGGGAATACCTTGGGTGTACACTTCTTTGTATACTTTAGTGTTGCCCTAGGTGGGATGGGCACGCACAGATGTGGGTCCCATGCACGCACAGATGTGGGTCCCATGCACGCACAGATGTGGGTCCCATGCACGCACAGATGTGGGTCCCATGCACGCACAGATGTGGGTCCCATGCACACTGCCTCACTGGAACCAAGCTACCCCTGGTTGATCAGCCCTTACGAGGGGGAAAGCGATCCTGTGTTGCTTGTGTTCTGCTCCAGGGAAGGCCTGGCAGTCCTGACTGGACTGTTGCTGTAGCAGGAGGGTCAAGACTGATTTGCATGTGGCTGAGACCCAACTAAGGTGGGCATTGTGCAAAACAACGATGGTCTGTGACGCAGCCTGGGTACTTAACAGTGGTTGGGATTAATTCACGCATTCCATGCACCATTTTTTTTGCGAGCTTTTTTGTATACTTTGAGCAGAAACCCAATACCAGTCCCAAGCTTACTTTCCATGCCCTTAATAGGGTCACTCCTGCTGGAGGTTAAGAGCCCTAGTTTATTGCAATACTCATATCGTTGGCCTGCCTGCAGGTAGCCCAATATAAAGACTGTATAATCACCACATTTCATAATTTTTTCAATGTTCTTAGTCTAATAATTGTTGAGTCTACAGATATTCAAGACCCTAGACTCCTGTATAAACTTGTCCTTGCTGTTGGAAAGTGGGGTCAAGGCCCTGACGTGGGTATGCATCACTCGCTACCTTGTCTGTCCTGGTTAGGTGGCCATCAGGTGGGCACGGACTGCAAGTGCTGTGGTCTAGCTAGCTGTGGTGTAAGGCATCCCAAGGCTGGCAGCATGTGTTCACACCCCTGTGTCTGTCCTGCTTTCTGGACAGAACATGGCCTTTTTCCACCTCCTGTTTGATTACTGACGCTCCTGCTTCCACTGCAGAGATAATTTGCCATAAGTCTTGTGAAATGGGTTTGGGAGTGGGTCGAAACCCAGACCGCCCAGGATGCTGTTGGCAGTTGCACGAGGGACCAGAAGTCACCCTGAGTTGAGGCTCATTGGACCATTCGAGTGCTCCTTCATTCTGTCTTGGTGCCTCTTGCCACCCCTGCTTTCATGCCACAGCCTCAAAAAGAACAGATGATGGGTGGAATGCTGAACAATGTCCGTCACCACCAGTCACAGATCTGAGCCTAAATCCATTGTGTTTTTGCTCACCACGCCATTCCAATTTGGACCCAGTTGTATGCAGATCAGTGTGGACCTTGCTCCCCATGGGGACCGTCTATCCTGAACTGCAAGGCCAGGTTTTCCCCAGAACTAAAACCAGCATCCTGGCACCAGTTTTGGGGTATCAGGCATCAACCCCTCATCAGCCAGGCTAGCCTAAATCTGGTGGCACATCCTGTCAGTGGAGGGCTGACACTTATCTTCCCCCACCACCCTTAGTTCAGCAGCTCATCACCTTTTCTATTGCTGTTCCAGGGGCCATCAGCTGAACTAACTCTGAGACCCCATAAGCCTTCTTCGTGAGCAGGCCTTCGCCAATCCAGCTGCTCAAGAGCGTAAACCCTATTTGAAAGGATTCTGACTTCTCATGCTCCAAATTGCATCATTCCTTAAATACCAGCAAAGGGATAACTATAGCTCAATATTCAGTCGTTGTGATTTGCAGTGTAGTGATGTAATATCCTGTGTGTGTTTGTAAGGAAGTTTGATAACCTTCAAGGAAAACAAATAAAACTGGTTATTGGCAGATACTTGCGTTAGGTAGGTAACACTTTGGACCTTTGGACAGCATCAGAACTTGTGATCTGCATGTTAGATTGTCAGCTCTGCAGCAAACGCCAAACCCACTGTGCTAAATTAGTTGAGCATGAGATCTTAAGGTTACACGCAGTGTTGTGCAGAGAGCAGGTGAACCCTCAAAGTAATTCTATAATTTAGGTCTTTGCCTGAGTGACTAGCTAATTGTTCCTCGTGCATTAACCATCTGAACTGTCTTGCCAGTACTACAGCCTGAGAGGAGTTTGTCTACATCAAAATCTCTTCAGCAGATGCCTTAACATAAGACATTTTACTAGCAGAGACATTTGGCTGCCATGTATAGCTTTCAAAATAGCTCAGTGGCCCATGTTCTCCTGTGATAGCCTTGGACAACTTGAAGCTTCCAATTTGACCTCATCTTGCGGCCAGCTCAGATTTTCATCCTTCTAGCTTGAATTAAAGAGCCACCACTGGTTTGCATGATAGCTGGTTTGGATGGGGGAATGACTTCTATTAATAACTGCTAGGGGCTTGTAAATAATAGTGCCGTATGTATTTACACATGTACCAAATGAGCAGCGGCGTGTTTTACTTCACTCAATAGGTTCTTAAACCAGTCCTTGCAGGATCTGTTGTCCAGCCGTGCTCCATGGGAGGTGTACTCCAGCCGTGCTCCATGGGAGGTGTACTCCAGCCGTGCTCCATGGGAGGTGTACTCCAGCCGTGCTCCATGAGAGGTGTACTCCAGCCGTGCTCCATGGGAGGTGTACTCCAGCCGTGCCCCGCATGGCGGGGTGTACTCCAGCCGTGCCCCGCATGGCGGAGTGTACTCCAGCCGTGCCCCGCATGGCGGGGTATACTGCAGCCACGCTGCCCAGCAGGTTTAGTACAGAAAGACTGGCTCTGCCTCCTTAGCACATTGCATCCCTTTGGTCCACTTGTTGGGTCACTGCATAAAGCAGGGGTCTTGCGCCACACAGTACATTTGCATCCACAGAGGCACGTTACCTCTTGGGTGACTCATCTGAGCCTTGCAGGTTGCCATGGAAGGAAATGACAGGCTTGGGCTAGAATCTGTCACTTGTGTGGCGTGGACAAAAATACCAGTTCTGCCTCCACTCTGGACAGGTGATTAATATATAATTTAGTTTCAGAAGATGAGACCTTTAACGCAAATGTGCTTGATGTTCTGGTCATTGTTCTATGAGGCGGGAGGTGTGTCGAGCAGGATCCTGCAGAAACCTGCAGGTTGGAAACATTTGAGAATGTGTGCCTTCATTTATTCATTGTAAAATGTTCATTGATGGTCCTAAACGCTAGAATAATTCCCCACTGTGCGCGCGGATCCCAGAACACCTCTTTACATAGGTTTCTTCTATGGAAACAGCATCAAAGAATGCCTTTTGTCCAGGATACATAAGTGTGTGGTGGAAGGCTAAGGATGATTTTTTCCAGTAACTTTTTCTATTCAAATTCTTAGAACTGGGTTGCAGCATTCACAAGCAAAGAAACAAAAAGCATGTCTTTAAACAGTGAACATGAAGGTAAAATACATTCCAATAGCCTTACATTAGGCATAGATAGAAGAGAAACATGCATTTGCAAAGCAATGGGTCTGGCTTTTGCTCGAGTTAGAGCTATTAGCATTGTAAATTCCTAACTGGACTTTTCTTGCCACATAAATTGAAAACTAAAACAGTTGACATAAGCGAGCGGATTCAAAGCACCATGGCAGCCATGAGCGCGAAGGAGTGACACAAAAGGAAAAAAGTTCGCTCGCAGTGAAACATATCAGCAAATGTGCAATTATCCATGTAACAGGTCGGTGTCCAAGGCGGTAACCAAACTGCCCCAAGGAGGGACAAACGTAAAGCATTTACCAATGATAATGGACTTTTGAAAGGCACATCCATGAACAAGTAATAGTGATGGGTGTGCGGTGGGCGTGGTTAAAAAGCCCACAGATAGATTACAACAGGCCAGAGTGCTTGTGCATGCGACCTAAAAAGGAGGCTGTCACTTTAAGAACCTGGGAGGCAACCCTTGAACAATGCACTATACTGCACCGATCGTTGCTTTTCTGACCCAGTTATGTTTTCTGGCTGGTGAAAGAAGGATCTCAGTGCTCCTAAAATGTTTTTTCCCCCAAACCATTTATTCCCTGTCAGAAAAATAACTTTATTAGCTTTGCTCGAAAAGTGCCCTTAAAGAAGGATGACTGCTTCGCATTGAGGCCTGTTGGAAGACATGATGGCTGAGGAAGTAAGAATGAAGACTGAAAAAGTCAGCATCTCAACCTGTCTCACCCTCTCGAACACCTATTGCTAAAGACCACAGAGGTAATTTAAAGTAAAGAAGTAATGGACACAAACCACAAAATTCCTGATGTCACAGAGGGATGACATAGAGATCACATTGAGACTGTCTGCCCCAACCTGCTTGCTCTCCAGAGAGGGATTAACATCCACACATCTACACAATCAGCTTTGCCATCGAAGAGGTGCCACCATACATCAGGTTGAAAGCAATAGGATCACCGCCAAAGTCACCGTCCATGTCAGAGGCCACCACTTACAAGACACCGCTCTCAGTCAACCAGATCAACATTGAGGAGACAAAAATTGTCTACATCTTTCCAAAGACTCAAAGACCAGGTCCATATTTGCTGCTACCGTACAATCCATCCATTCAACAGCTTCACAAGTGATAATCTCCCACATTCAGAAGAGCATTCCATACTTGGGAAAAGACACAGGGAAGACACATTCCTTGCTCCTAGCTAACAAGCTGTCACCAGACCCGGCACCCTTTCTATATCACTGGATCACCCTATAATCCCGTTTGAGGATCCACTAGAGACTCCTGTAAGACCTGTGGACTTGTCATCTCCAAGGAAAATATCAAAGGCCCCTCCAAAGTGTTTGTTACAAAAGTGGAAACCTCAGACACCTAGAAGTACTTCACTTAGGAGCTCTTCATCAAATGGAACTACATCTCTCACACTAACTCAAGATCTCCCTGCTCTGATACTGGCCTTTCTAAATATCTCTACATCACCAGCACGGCCAACCCTTCCAGAGTATTAATAACTTTCATGAGCCACTTGCAAGAGGGGCATGAAAGCTTAATATACTGCTTGACGCACCTCAGTCTTTGAGGTCAGTGATTATAGAGATAGTGTAGTCTAGGGCAGCATTTTAACCACCATTATCCCTTGTTCCCGGTCTCTGGACATAGCGGATAATAAGTGTTCGGTGGCATGTGTAGCTGCAGATACACATGCTGTGCATAGTCCGCCGTCTGGTGTTGGGTCGGAGTGTTACAAGTTGTTTTTCTTCGAAGAAGTCTTTTCGAGTCACGAGACCGAGGGACTCCTCCCACTTCGGTTCCATTGCGCATGGGCGTCGACTCCATCTTAGATTGTTTTTTTTCCGCCATCGGGTTCGGACGTGTTCCTTTTCGCTCCGTGTTTCGGGTCGGAAAGTTAGTCAGAATCAACGGATAATTCGTCGGTATTGTTTCGTTCGGTATCGGGATAGTTAGGGAAAATCGACACCGAGCCTTAAAGAGCTCCGGTAACCCTTCGGGGTATTTTCGATCCCCCGTCGGGGCCTGGTCGGCCCGACCACGTGCAACATCGAGACTGATGGAACGGACCCCGTTCCGATTCTGTCCTAAATGCCACAGTAAATATCCTTATACAGACCAACATTTGGTCTGTAACTTGTGCCTGTCCCCCGAGCACAAGGAAGAGTCGTGTGAGGCCTGTCGCGCATTTCGGTCGAGAAAAACGCTCAGGGACCGAAGAGCCAGGAGGTTGCAGATGGCTTCCACGCCGACAGGACAACAAGGGTTCGAGGAGGAGGAGGAAGAAGAAGAAACTTTCTCCATCCGCGAATCGGATTCCGAAGAATTCGACGCCGACGAGCAACCAACCGTGAGTAAGACGTCGAAAGAAAGATCACACGAGAAAACAGACAAAGCCCAGGGAACGCCACTGCCAACAGGCCATGGCATAACCCATAAAGTAGGTGACCGTCCATCGGCACCGAAAAAGGTCGAGCTGGTGCCGAAGTCGTCCGACTCATGTCGAGACACAGGCATGCAACACTCTCGGGACCGAGAGAGTGGTGCAGAAAAGGCTCGACACAGAGACATCGGCACCGAAGCTACTCGACACAGAGACAGCGGCACCGAAGCTGCTCGGCACAGAGATAGCAACACCGAAGATGGTCGGCACCGAGAGGCCAAGACACCGAAAAAGAGAAAGATCTCGTTGGAGCCGAAAACAACTAAAGACACGGTTTCGGTGCCAAAACACCCGGCAACCGAACCAAAAACCAGTTCCTACTCAGAGGAACAATCACTGTCCTCCCAACTAAAAAGACACAGATTTGAGGAGGAATTACAAACTACAGAGGTAGATCACACGCAACAGCGGATCTTTATCCAAAGGGGTACAGGGAAAATCTGCACTCTTCCCCCAATCAGAAGGAAAAGGAAGCTTGACTTCCAGCAACAAGACAAGCCACCACAAGCAAAGGTGGTAAAGAGGGCAACTCAACCACCCTCTCCACCACAGTCAACTCATGTATCACCGGCACAGACTCCACCACAATCACCAGCTCATACCACCATGAGCCAGGATGATCAGGCAGCATGGGACCTCAATGATGCTCCAGTATCGGACAATAGTCCAGAGTCGTACCCAACTAAACCCTCACCACCTGAGGACAGTACAGCATATGCACAGGTGGTAGCTAGGGCAGCCGAATTTCATAATGTATCTCTACATTCGGAGCCTATTGAGGATGACTTCCTCTTTAACACCCTGTCCTCCACCCACAGCCATTATCAAAGCCTTCCCATGCTCCCGGGAATGCTAAGGCACGCTAAACAGATTTTCAAGGAGCCTGTTAAAAGCAGAGCAATAACTCCAAGGGTGGAGAAAAAATACAAGGCACCGCCCACAGACCCTGCTTTTATTACATCACAACTGACACCAGATTCAGTAGTCGTAGGAGCAGCTCGTAAAAGAGCCAACTCGCAGACATCAGGCGACGCACCACCTCCGGACAAGGAGAGCCGCAAGTTTGATGCAGCTGGGAAAAGGGTTGCGGCACAAGCTGCAAATCAGTGGCGCATCGCCAACTCGCAAGCACTCCTAGCGCGATACGACAGGGCCCATTGGGACGACATGCAACATCTCATCAAGCACCTCCCCAAAGAATTCCAGAAACGAGCGAAACAAGTGGTTGAAGAGGGGCAAAATATCTCCAACAACCAAATACGTTCTTCTATGGATGCAGCAGATACAGCTGCAAGAACAACAAATACTGCTGTGACAATAAGGAGGCACGCATGGCTGCGCACATCTGGCTTCAAACCTGAGATACAACAGGCAGTGCTCAATATGCCGTTCAATGAACAGCAATTGTTTGGCCCAGAAGTGGACACTGCAATTGAAAAATTAAAGAAGGACACTGACACAGCCAAAGCCATGGGCGCACTCTATTCCCCGCAGGGTAGAGGCACATTTGGCGCATTTCGCAAAACAACTTTCAGAGGAGGGTTTCGAGGTCAAGCCACAGAAGCCAGCACCTCACAAACAAGACCACCTACCTACCAGGGACAATATCAAAGGGGTGGCTTTCGAGGCCAATACAGAGGGGGCCAATTCCCAAGAAACCGGGGAAAGTTTCAGGGTCCCAAAACCCCTCAAAATAAACAGTGACTCACAAGTCACACTACCCCTTCACACAACACCAGTGGGGGGAAGACTAAGCCAGTTCCACAAATCATGGGAGGAAATAACAGACACTTGGGTCTTAGCAATTATCCAACATGGTTATTGCATAGAATTTCTCCAACTCCCTCCAAACGTCCCACCGAAAACACACAATATGTCAAAACAGCATATAGACCTTCTAGGACTAGAAGTTCAAGCATTACTGCAAAAAGACGCAATAGAATTAGTACCAAAAACACAAAAGAACACAGGAGTTTACTCACTGTACTTTCTAATACCGAAAAAGGACAAAAGTCTGAGACCAATATTAGATCTCAGAACACTAAACACCTACATCAAATCAGACCACTTTCACATGGTCACGTTACAAGACGTAATACCACTACTGAAACAGCAAGACTACATGACAACGTTAGATCTAAAAGACGCGTATTTCCATATACCGATACATCCCTCGCACAGGAAATACCTAAGGTTCGTATTCAAAGGAATACATTACCAATTCAAAGTGTTGCCATTCGGAATAACAACAGCACCAAGAGTCTTTACAAAATGTCTAGCAGTAGTAGCTGCACATATCAGGAGGCAGCAAATACACTTGTTCCCGTACCTAGACGATTGGTTAATCAAAACCAACTCGCTAACAAAGTGTTCACACCACACAGATTATGTTATACAAACCCTTTACAAACTGGGTTTCTCCATCAACTATGCAAAGTCACACCTTTTGCCGTGTCAAACACAGCAATACTTAGGAGCGACAATCAACACAACAAAAGGGATAGCCACTCCAAGTCCACAAAGGGTTCAAAATTTTCACAAGGTGATACAAGCTATGTATCCAACACAAAAGATACACGCAAAGATGGTATTAAAACTCCTAGGCATGATGTCCTCCTGCATAGCCATTGTCCCAAACGCAAGATTGCACATGCGGCCCTTACAACAGTGTCTAGCATCACAATGGTCACATGCACAGGGTCAAGTTCTAGATCTGGTGTTGATAGACCGCCAAACATACATCTCGCTTCTATGGTGGAACAGTACAAATTTAAACAAAGGGCGGCCTTTCCAAGACCCAGTGCCACAATACGTGATAACAACAGATGCTTCCATGACAGGGTGGGGAGCACACCTCAATCAACACAGCATCCAAGGACAATGGGACGTACATCAAAGAAAGTTTCATATAAATCACCTAGAATTGTTAGCAGTATTTCTAGCGTTGAAAGCATTCCAACCAATGATAACCCACAAATACATTCTTGTCAAAACAGACAACATGACGACAATGTATTATTTAAACAAACAGGGGGGAACACACTCGACACAGTTGTGTCTCCTAACACAAAAAATATGGCATTGGGCAATTCACAACCACATTCGCCTAATAGCACAGTTTATTCCAGGGATCCAGAACCAGCTAGCAGACAATCTCTCTCGGGATCACCAACAGGTCCACGAATGGGAAATTCACCCCCAAATCCTGAACACTTACTTCCAAATTTGGGGAACACCTCAAATAGATCTATTTGCAACAAAAGAAAACGCAAAATGCCAAAACTTCGCATCCAGGTACCCACACCGGCAATCTCAAGGCAATGCTCTATGGATGAATTGGTCAGGGATATTTGCGAACGCTTTTCCCCCTCTCCCTCTCCTTCCATATCTAGTAAACAGATTGAGTCAAAACAAACTCAAACTCATACTAATAGCACCAACATGGGCAAGACAACCTTGGTATACCACACTACTAGACCTCTCAGTAGTACCTCATGTCAAACTACCCAACAGGCCAGATCTGTTAACACAACACAAACAACAGATCAGGCATCCAAACCCAGCATCGCTGAATCTAGCAATTTGGCTCCTGAAATCCTAGAATTTGGACACTTGAACCTCACACAAGAGTGTATGGAGGTCATAAAACAAGCTAGAAGACCATCCACTAGACACTGCTATGCAAGTAAATGGAAAAGATTTGTTTGTTACTGCCATAATAATCATGTCCAACGATTGCATGCATCTCCAAAAGATGTAGTAGGATATTTACTACATTTACAAAAATCAAATCTAGCTTTCTCTTCCATAAAAATACATCTCGCAGCAATATCTGCTTACCTGCAGATTACTCATTCAACTTCCCTATTTAGAATACCTGTCATTAAAGCGTTTATGGAGGGCCTAAAGAGAATTATACCACCAAGGACACCACCTGTTCCTTCATGGAACCTCAACATTGTCTTGACAAGGCTCATGGGTCCACCTTTCGAACCCATGCATTTTTGTGAAATGCAATACTTAACGTGGAAAGTTGCATTTCTCATTGCCATCACATCTCTAAGAAGAGTAAGTGAAATACAGGCGTTTACCATACAAGAACCATTTATTCAAATACACAAAAATGAGGTCGTTCTAAGAACAAATCCAAAATTCTTACCAAAGGTTATCTCACCGTTCCACTTAAACCAAACAGTGGAATTACCAGTGTTCTTCCCACAGCCAGATTCAATAGCTGAAAGAGCACTACATACATTAGACATCAAGAGAGCGCTAATGTACTACATTGACAGGACAAAAGAAATTAGGAAGACAAAACAACTATTTATTGCCTTCCAAAAACCTCATACAGGAAATCCAATTTCAAAACAAGGTATCGCCAGATGGATAGTAAAGTGCATCCAAACCTGCTATCTTAAAGCAAAGAGAGAACTGCCTATTACACCAAAGGCACACTCAACCAGAAAGAAGGGTGCTACTATGGCCTTTCTAGGAAATATTCCAATGACCGAAATATGTAAGGCAGCAACATGGTCTACGCCTCATACATTTACTAAACACTACTGTGTAGATGTGTTATCTGCACAACAGGCCACAGTAGGTCAAGCCGTACTAAGAACTTTCTTTCAAACTATTTCCACTCCTACAGGCTGAACCACCGCTTTTGGGGAAATAACTGCTTACTAGTCTATGCACAGCATGTGTATCTGCAGCTACACATGCCACCGAACTGAAAATGTCACTTACCCAGTGTACATCTGTTCGTGGCATTAGTCGCTGCAGATTCACATGCGCCCACCATCCTCCCCGGGAGCCTGTAGCCGTTTAGAAGTAGATCTTGAACATTTGTAAATATATTACATTAAACCTTCATTTTGTACATACGTATTTATTCCATTGCATGGGCACTATTATTAGCATACACAACTCCTACCTCACCCTCTGCGGGGAAAACAATCTAAGATGAAGTCGACGCCCATGCGCAATGGAACCGAAGTGGGAGGAGTCCCTCGGTCTCGTGACTCGAAAAGACTTCTTCGAAGAAAAACAACTTGTAACACTCCGACCCAACACCAGACGGCGGACTATGCACAGCATGTGAATCTGCAGCGACTAATGCCACGAACAGATGTACACTGGGTAAGTGACATTTTCATTCCCACTCCAGCAATGGTTAATGCAGTAACACATGCCTATAAACACATACAAACCGCAGCAGCAAGACCCTGGATTTCTCCAGGTACAACAAAAGACTGCTTCACTCATCGTTACAGCTGTGAGACCAGCAGCGGCTCCTTCATTAGGTCGGAGGAGCGTCGCCCTCCCCCGCACCCTGTCAGCAGCAGCAAAACCTTTACAAGAAAACGATAAACTGTGTTTATTATTGTTTTCTTGAAAGGGGGCAGGGCACTGGGTGTGACCAGCACTGAGGGGAGTGCACAGAGCCCTCCCCTCAGTGCGCATGTATGTCTGGCTGGCTCGGGCCGACCAAACACGCACATGTGCAGTAAGGTCTCTCCAAACCCAGCACTGTGTTGCCTGGGCACTCCCAGCCAGTCCTAACACTGCTCTGAGTAGCTTCAGAATTGGCCAGAGGGCAAGCTGGGAGCCTGTGCCTGCAGCCATGACGAGGGAAAGAGGAGCGGCTCTGCAGCAAAGGAGAAAGTAAGCATTTTTTGTATTTTTATTTTATTTTTTATTGAATGTTACCCCATCCCCTCTCCCACATGCCACACATGTCCCACCCCTTTAGAGGTCAGAGAGTCGTGACTGTGTGAGACATAACCATCCTTTGACATTGAATCAACTGCTCCTCCTGAAAGGGAAAGCAGAAGTTATGCCATGACTGGGGACATGTGTGAGATCCCCAACCTGCCTTTTTTGGGTACAGCTCTTTGACGAACTAGAGATATAACATATGTAGAGCAAATTATAAACTCAGAAAATTGTTGACCTGGATGAACAGAAGTAGTTCTTTAAACAGTATACACCAAAATAATGTTGTTTATGGCAGCACGAATGCAGATACAAAAGGAAAAAATTGCCATCCCCAAGAACCTCACATTGCAAAGGAAGGAGCTAGTCAACTGCCAATGATACTCTAATCCACTTCCCCTCCACGCCTGTCGACAGTGCCTCCTGGAGAGGGAGCGGTGACATCTCACTTGGAAGAGAAGCAACAATATCAGACAGCTGGGTACTGAACATTATACTACTTTATCCGTTCCAAGGTGGTTCCACCATCTATTCCACCAAAATCAGCATCCAAATACCAACTCTTTAATAGTACTAGAATATCCAGTTCTATTGGCCTAAAGAGCGATCAGAAAAGTACCATCACACCAGGAAAACAAGGTACACTACGGAAATATTCTAGTCCTTAGGAAAAAAAGGTCAACCAGTCCTGTATCACCTATTTTTTTTTTACCTATATTTTCTTAACAAATACATTCTGAGAGAACAGTTCAGAATGCTGGCCCTTCATTTTCCTCCCATCAAAAGGGACATTTGGCTCTATTACATTGATCTGCAAGACGCTTATATTCCCATTTCTTTTCCAAAGCACCACAGGAAACACTTGACATCCTTGGGAGAGAAACTCACTTTCAATATGACGTCCTTTCATTTGTACTAAAATCTGCTTCAAGAACATTCTCAAAATGCACGGCAGTCGTTCCAGCCCTCATAAATAGGAGTATACTTTGTTTACCCTCACCTAGGCGACCGGCTCATAAAAGCAAGCTCTTGTCAAGAGGCTGCTCTGAATTTTCAATTTGCAATATATCTCTAACAAAAATGAGGTCTTAATAATAACCTAGAAAAAACACTTCCAAAACTAGTCTAAAGCCTAACATATTTGGGAGCAAAAATACACACGAAAAAGTGTATCCTTCGGAGGAGAGACACTCTTTCTATCCAGAAGAAATGCTGGGCATTGAAGAACAATTCTAAGGTTCGTTGAGTTGCCTCCCTACTGGGTTCGATGCCATCTTGCATTCACATAGTCCCAAATACAAGATTGTTTTTAATACCTCTCCAACAATTTCTTAAAGATCAGTGGTCTCAAAAGAGACAATCACATTACCTAATGCTGCCAGCAATACAGCCCCTGGCATGATTGTCGAAAGATTAGAATCTGTTACAAAGCATATTTTCAAAAGAAAACAGGGACAACTCCTAGTAATGTATGCTTCATTAACAGGATGGGTACCTCACCTGGATCACCTCTCAATGTAGGTGCTTTGAAATAACAAAGAGAAGAAGTTCCACATCAACCTGTTATAGCCGAAGGCAGTTTTCTGAGCCCTCAAGGCTTCTCTACCTTCCATAGAATAGAAAAATATCCTGATTCAAACCAATAACACTGCCAACATGCATTATATGAACAAGAAAAGTGGTCCAAAATCAAGACCACTATCCTTACAAGCTCAAATTGTATCTCCCTCCCAAGACCTCTGCAACGACCTGCCACATTCGATCACTGTAAGATCCAGGACATCTAGGAAGGCTTCAGGAACCAAAGCCCACCAGCACGGACTAGCACCCCCACGGATACTGAACTCTTAGACCCCTATCACCATAGAGGTCACCCGAAGACTGATGAACTTCATCCACCAGGAGCACCCTCAGATCCATGCCCTCATCACATCCTCAACTTGGCCAGCGCCACCAGAGCTCTGCTGAACCATCAACCTACCCTTCAAGACTGCCATATTCCCCTGAGACTGGAAACATGCCGAAATCAGCCCACTTCTCAAGAAAACTACCCCGACCCAATGGAGCTGAAAAACGACAGACCCATCTCTCGTTTCTTTCCCAGCCAAGGTAACGGAGAAAGCAGTCAACCAGCAACTCAGAGTTCCTCGAGACACTGTATCCTAGACCCTTCCCAGTCTGGATTCAGAAGCAATCACAACACCGAAACTGCACTCTTAACAGCCACGATGGCATAAGCATCATACTGGACTGTGGAGGTACCGCCGCACTCATCCTCCTCGACCTCTCTGCTGCATTAGACAGTCTCCCACTCCACCCTCTGCGACAGACTGCACGACGCCGGCATCTGAGACAAAGCCCTGAACTGGATCAGGTCCTTCCTCACCGGAAGAACACAGAGGGTCAGACTACCACTGTTCACATCAGACCCTAAAGACGCTTGCTGCGGAGTGTCCCAAGGATCCTCACTCTGCCTGACGCTTTTCAACGTCTTCATGGCCCCGCTCGCTAAGATCACCAAACAACATGAGCTAAACATACTTCCCTATGCTGACGACACCCAACTGATCCTCTCCCTGTCAGAGGACTCTGCACAAGCCAAGAGGAATTTCCACAATGGGATGAGAGCAGTCGCCACCTGGATGGAGGCTAACTGCCTCAAGCTCAACTCGGACAAGACAGAGATCCTTGTGATCGGCTACGCTCCTTCTTCCTGGAATGACTCCTAGTGGCCCACCGCTCTGGTTAACGCCCCCGACCCCACTGACCATGCATGCAACCTGTGCATCATCCTGGACTCCTCTCTATCGATGGCCCTTCACGTTAACGCGGTCTCCAAGCTTCCACACCCTCGGTTTCCTGCGGAAGATTTTCAAATGCAGTCCCCCTAACATGAGGAAGACAGTCACCCATGCACTCATCACCAGCAAACTGGACTACGGCAAAGCACTCAATGCCGGCATTACCACGAAACTTCAATCAAGATAAGAGTCCAGAATACAGCAGCCAGACTCATCCTGGACATCCCTCGACACAGCCACATCATATAGAAAGTCACCACAGCAAGTTTTTTTTTTTTTTTTGTTATAGTTCCAACACAAGGGATTTTCTAGAAGGACTTAAAAAAACACCTTTCCCACCTGTTAAACATTTATCTCCACCATGGGAGATTAAAATGGATTGTTGCTCCTTTTGAATCTGTCCAAGAAGCCACTTTGCAGCATTTGTTATGGAAACCTGCCTTTTTAATTGTGGTCACTTGAGCTAGGAGGGTCAGCGAGTTGCAAGCTTTGTCTGCAGTAGGACCATTCACTGTTCCTCACTCCAGTGAGGATGGTTTTAAGAACACACCCATCGTCCCTACCTAAAGTTGTCAGAGTTCCCCGTCAATCAGACCATTGCTTGCTGACTTCCTTTTCCAACTCCACCACACCAGCAGGGAAGGGTGTTTCTTCCTCAGATATTTGAATGGTACTTCGTTTTTATTTGGAAAAAACCAAGGCTATCAGAAAAACAAATCAAATGTTTATAAACTGTGGTCACATTCGACAAGGACTGGCTACTTCTAAATAGGCCATATCATGATGGTTAGTCGCAGAATTTGATTTAAATTACCAACTCTCATGCAAGCCATTGCAGGGAAACCCAAACTGACTTTACCTGTGGAACAGTGGCTTCTACTGCATGGATCAGAAAGGTTTGTGTTGTGGCAATTGTAGAGCCACAACATGGAAATCTTTCTTCACTTTGACTAGACACTATCATCTATAGTCTAATACACAGAAGCTAGAACAGGTCCGGACACTCTTGAGTCTTTTTAGATAAGGGGCCTCTCTTTCTCTCTGCTTTTGTGTATCGTCCTTAACATAATTTCACAGCCACGCCTTCAATGATCTTGCTTGCTCTTCTAGTCTAGCATTTGGCTAACAATAAAAATCCTATGATGCAGAAGAGACGAGTAGCTGTAGTCCTGTTGTTCTGCGTTGTCGGAATCTTCTCTAAAGTCGTAAGTGATCCACCCTCCTCTCCACCTGCTCTATACTTATGGGGTGTATGTAGTAATACATGTACCTCCATGCTCTACTCTTTGCTTTAAAAAGTAACTGGGTTAGGAAGGCTACTACCAGAGCAGTTATAGACAGGCGTCCTGTTCCTCTTCTGTCTTTACCTAATGTACGCCTAACACATGGCATTTTATCTTCAGGTTCTCTGCTACACGCATGTAAAGGCATGCTTTTTTTTCTTTGCTTATGAAAGCTGCAAAGCAGCTCTGTGAATGTGTAGAAAAGTTAATGAAACATTCATGAAAAATGAAGCCTCTGTTGTGCTTCCACCCTTCACACATTATGTACAAGACTTCATGTGCAAAAGCCTCTCTGATGTGGTTTCCATGGACGAAAACTATGTAAAATAGTGTTCCAGGATCTGCGCACACAGTGGAGAATTATTCTAATGTTTGACGTCAATGAAGATACCTGTAATGCGGAATTATGTAACCCTTCCCTCTGCCTCCTCAGGGAGCTTTTAATCTGATTCAAACACTACTTTTAACGTCAGACAGATGGTGCATGTAGGGAAGTGCTTCTTTTGACATGGTCCTCTCTCCCTCTCCCCCGCTCTCCACAACCCCCCCACCCCCAGCCGCCTCCTCCCTGGTTTCTAGTGTAATTTTGACTGTTAGTGCACTGGGTCCCTGCTTACCAGGTCCCCAGTGCCAGATCTCTTTCCCCAAAACAGCACAGTTGTTTTGCACAATTGGACAAACCTTTGGATACTACTGGAAGTCCCTAGTAAATGGTACCCTTGGTACCTAGGGCATGTGGGTACTAAAGGAAGGCCCCTGAGGGCTGCAGCATGAATTGTGCCACCCTCAGGGGCCCTCTCACTAAGTGCACACAGTGCTGCTTTCGCAGGCTGCGTGTCTCGGTGCAGAACTAAAATGAAAACACAGCATAGCACACAGCCTGTTTGCCATGTGCCCTAACACTGCATGCAACACATTTGTCACCCCTCTAGCAGGCCTTACAGCCCCAAGGCAGGATGCATTATATTACATGTGAGGTCATATATGCATGAACAGGAATACTATGTCTGTCTATTCCTAGACATAGTAAGTGTACAGGGATGCCATTTTAAATGCATGTGCTGGACACTGGTCATTATGAGTTCCTGAGCTGTAGTCCTGGGATGTTTGGTATCAAACATTTCAAAATAATAAATCTTCACTGACCCCAGTGATGGATGTATTAAGCAGTGCACACAGAGGACACCTTAGAGGTGCCCCCTGAAAACCTACCAGCATCTAGTGTGCTGACTGACTGGTCCTGACCAGTTCAGCCACCACAGACACGTTTCTATCCCCCAACCAAGGTGAGAGCCAGTGCTCTCCAGGGCCTGAAACAAAAGCCTGCACTTGACAGAGATGTGACCACCTCTCATGGAGGATTGACATTCCAGGTCGGGGAGCTTCAAAGGCCTTGCTGCCTTTGCAAAGCAACACAGGTCTCTCCAAATGGTGGAGATGACCAACCCTCCTATCCTGACCCCACTTTTGGCAGCAGCACAGGTGGGAAAATTAGGTAAATTAGGAGGAGTGCCCACTCTAGTCCAGTCTCACCCCTAAGGTGGACGAGCTGAAGTGGACACTACTTTTTAAATTCTTCCATCTTCTTTGGAAGGAATTAGGCCACTAGGGTTGGGTTATGCCCACTTCCCAGAGGCAGTGGTCATGAGAAGGGTGTAGTTACAATGAATGTGGTCAACCCATTTGTTACCACGTGGCACACATAACACCCCTAAATTGAGTTTTTAGGTGCCCCCTGAATCCTAGAACTCAGATCCTGACAACCTACAAAGAAGGACAAATAAGGGTTTCTCCCGTAGAAGATGAAGAAGAATCAGCAGCTAACCTAGCACCAACCCTTCTGGCCTGCATGATGACCTTCCTGGACTCTGTACAAAAAGACTTGTACTGCAGCTTCAAGAAACCCAGGAAGCCTACCTGCCTTCTAAAAAGACTCAGGCACATGAGCAGCAGACCTGATCAGCAACAAGTATCCAACAAGGTCTCTGACACCTGAAGTGACCTCTTCACCTGACGACCTCGCCCTGGTGAGAAGCCAACATGGCTCCCCAGCTGTTCTGAACCTGAGTCCACCCCTCCTCTACTCATCCAAGTTGCCTGAAGCCTCTGCACGCAGGCCTCTCTCCTGCAGCCTGATGGTGAGAGAAAACCTGACACCTACAGCTACCACTGCACTCGTCACCCTGGACTCCATCTGAGGAGGACCACCAATTCCAACGACGTCCCCTGGCTCCCCTGAGCTCAAGTCGACCTTGGTTGACCACCTGCTGGACTCCCCAACAGTGCCTGGAGCCTCAACATGCAAGACCTCCTGACTGCGAGTACTCCCTTACGCTGAAACCCGATGCCAAAGGACACTTCTGCATCTGTCGCCCCTGGCGGCAACAACCAATGGTGCCCCTACCTTCCTGGACCTCTCAAGTATTCGACCTTCCTGCTTGTTGTCTTCGACTGGCCCCCTGGCCCGAGCCTGCAGCCTGTCTTTGCGAGGACCAAACTTCCATTGAAAAGCAGTGGGCACCCGACCCCTTACTGCACCTCTGCACCCGGCCACCCCAGTGGTGGTGGTGTGGTTCTGACCAGTGCCCAGTACTTGCCTCATCCCTCTGAGCTTGGCCTCGTACATCGCTGATAAATGTGTATTTGCTGAATTATGTTTTCCTCAATAGGTTATCATTGAGAATTCAAAAAA
Source organism: Pleurodeles waltl (assembly GCF_031143425.1). NCBI lineage: Eukaryota > Metazoa > Chordata > Amphibia > Caudata > Salamandridae > Pleurodeles > Pleurodeles waltl. The sequence continues at coordinate 11,912,732 of NC_090450.1, read as the reverse complement.
TTGCACTGACTTTTGAAACTGTAAAGTAAATTTCCTGAAAATCGTACTTACCTAACAATGAAGTTCTTTGGTTCTACGTTTATATGAAAGCGAGTGTTATTTTGCTAAATTGGTCTCGGATTTATTCTTTGAGTGCATCTCATTTATTGCCTCTGTGAGTACAACAAATGCTTAACATGACTCCTCGATAAGCCTAACTATTTTCTCTCACTACCACAAATAGAGCATTAGAACTATTTACTTTTGCCTCTGCAATACCGATTGGCGATCCACTGGACTCTCTGCTCAGTGTACTTCATTTTTGTGCACTACATAGAGAGCCATCTTCCTACAGTGCACTATTCTGAAACTAAAACTTGAAGATAAATATATATTTTTTTAAGTTGTAAACTAAAAAAAACATCAATAACTAGTGCTCTCAGTAGTACTGAAACGGGGAACCTAAATAATGGGGCAGGCTACCACCATGGCTTATAGTATCATTTTTAACAGGCAAAGGAGTCATTGCTACTTCAGAGGGTTGCCCTGTTTCCACCTACCACGTGGAAGTGTGATGGTTATGCTCGGACGCGAATCCTGTGCTCACTGTGCTACAGGACTCCAGCTGTATCTCACTGATGAGGCCTAACCAGACTGAACTCGGTCTGGGATTGTTTGTTCACCGCTGGAGGTGGGCATAGCAGTTCAGGCTGAGCTCTTCTTGAAAGACAGGACCAAGACTGATGTGTGTCTTGAGTGGCATAGTGAGTGAAAAATGATGGTCTAGGAAGCAAAATGTCAGTAGGTGAGATTTATTCTAGCACTCTTTTTTTCATTGCTCTGTCTGTTGTGGCACTGAGCACTCTTTGTGTACCTATATCATCAGTAGGGGAAGATTCTTGAAATTTACTGTTTGTCATCTGTGCCACCAATGGGACTTGTATCTAAATCCTCCCAAGATGCATTCAGCTTACCCTGCCGCTCTTGGCAAGCAAACTTACTTCGTCTAACCGATCTTGCACAATAAACATGGTGCCAGCGTTATTATGAACCACCTGTATATGCCTGGGCCAGGAGAGGTGGTGCTTGACCATTTGTTTGTGAAGATCTTTGAGCACCACCTCCATGAAGACACTAGAAGAGTCTTTCTAGGACCTACTTCTGTCTGGGAGTGAAGCGCTTGACTCTCTTTTGTCTGTCTCCTTCAGGTATTTTTCCTTTCGGGCGGCCCGATTCACCTCTGATGGTTCCATCCCCATAGCATGGTACACATGCTAGAGCAATGTTCCCACCCCACCCCCTGTACTGTCCATCACTGTACCATTGCTAGATGCTCAACTCGGTTAAAGCCTTGGCAGTAAAACCTGGATTTCCAGGAATCATTCAAGCGGTTTTATATGCTATTCTGGCACCTTGTGCTTCCTGGCCCTAGAAGGGCTAAATGCGTCGACTCACTTGATTTACTTGTGTTGTGACCTTTCCAGAACTAGAAGCCAAGGCCCTATCTACTCTTCAAGCAGTCTGGCTGGAGTGAATAATTAAGCATTTCCTAACAAGTGAAGTAGGAGAGAAGAGAATGTGTCTTTGGGAAAGTTGGGGAAATTCTTCAGCTGTTCTTGGCATCTAAAATTCCATAAGGATAAACTGGTTTCCGCGGAGTGTTGCTCTGAAATTTATACAACAGCTAATCCTTATTTCTGCTTTGCCTGTTTCAGTGGATATGTGCATAATCAGTGATCGAGTGTGGGCTGCGTCCTGATCAGTGCCTGCTTTCATTGGATATGGACCCATTCACAACTCGAGTGTGGGGCATGTACACGCCTCTTCCAGTGGGTTTGCACCACTCACTGCTTGGGGGTGGCACGTGCACAGGTCTTGTCGCCTGTCCTTTCCATGAAGCCAGAGTGGTTGAGATGACTCTTCATCCTTGTGCAGGTGGGACCTATCCTCTGCCTGCATCTTTTTGGTGGTTGGAGCCAGGTCATGCTTCACTTGTCAGCTTTTCTGCCGGTGACGCAGTGGATGTAGTTAAACCGGCTGGCTAAATGATCTAAAAAAGCCTGTTAATGTAGTCAGGTGTGCTTCAAACAGTCCCCCCAACCTTCACAAATGTTTTATTGTGCTGTCTTGGCTTGTGCAAAGGCTGCACATGACCTTGTTGGTCCTGCCCGGTGTTGCTGTTTCAGTGGCAGGCCTTGTATTTGTAATTGTCCCACTTCAGCCCTCTCTTGGCTTGTTTTTCTGCAAACTTGGAAATCTGGTTGTGTAAGATAAGGGTTCAGCCCATGGGTTAGCTTCAGAACTGTTTTACTGTTCTCTGAATCAGGTGCATTATGGTTAAGGCAAGTTAGGTCCCTCTAAAAATGAAAATCAGAGCTACCCAGCCTTTGCGCAACCCCCTTCCTTCTGGTGCAGCTCCTTTCAGTGATCCAACTACTTTGGTGGCCTGTTTGCAGGTGTTTGTTGGCTCCATTAACTCCTTGTGGCACGTTGCAGTCTTGTTTGAGAAAATACCAGAGTGGCACTGCTAGTCTGAGAAAGCAGCACTGGACTCTTGTCCAAAGGTGAATCCATTGTAGGATGTTCACTTTAGTCCCTAGAACCTTCACAAACAAGCTGTGTTTGAGAAATCTATGCATCTGCTGCATTTCTGTGAAACCACCATTCTCAAACACCACCATGGCCATCAGCTGCCGAATAATTGCATCCTTGACGCTCGACCCTCCATCTCTGTGCTGGTTCATCTCTTCTGCTACTCACTCCCTTCTGCTGTCCATGATCTGTTCCTGATTGTTTCAAAAAGCTAGTTCCAACAACCATAATTCAATTGAAGTGAGCTCCTAACCGGCGGCTTTTCTTAAGGGGGGCATTTTGAAGGATAGGTGACTTTAAGCCCTATCAGAATTTAAATATTAAATTAATCTGGGTCTCTCATCCCTCCACCCTGGTGAGCATTCTACGTGGGGATGTTTTTGTTACTTAAAATGCTCCTTCTCTAGCCAGAGTCTGACTCATGCGTTTTTAAATAATTTTAGAAAAAAAAATACACCCACTCAGGAGTGAAATTTAGTGGGGAACACTGGTTATTTTTCTACTTTTGTAAAAGCTTGTCACTTGCAGCCTCTGATTGCAGAGCCACCAGATTGTTAAAATATATTAGAACACTGGGAGCTCCATTGAAGACAGTGGCGTAGATCCGGGCTTCTAATGGCCGGTAGATGCCTGGAGTGCCAGCATACAATGTTGGTCACAGCTGTTGCTGTGAACAAAGGCCTCACGGAGCCCAAGAACATTCAACCCTCTTGTGGCAGAGTGTTCTAATAGCCTAATAGCCCTCCGTAGCTGGGCTATACTGGCATTAATGTCCCACTCTCTTGTTAAAGCTCCAAGCCTTCAGCTTGTGCCCTTAATGCTAGGGCGGGCCTTTAATGGCCAGTGTAGCTCCCTACAGTGGGCTATAATGCTATTTAAAAATGAACTGAAGGTGTTGATGTAGGGAGGTTTGCTGAGGGAGGGGAACAGCGCATAGTGAGTCCTAGAACAGCTCCAACCATGGATAGTGAGCAGAAAGCAGGTCAGATGGAGCCCCAAACATCTGGGGCTGCCGTAGAGAATTCCTAATCTCCAAGGTAGCAGGAGGTTTTTGGGTCGTCTTTGTTAACTAACTAATCCCTTGCATAGCTGCCTCGACCATAAGTTCCCTTCGGTTTGACTCTGAAGATGTCCAAGAGGTACAACTCACTGCTGGAAGTGTGGTGGAGTCTGTGTTCTGCAAAAACTTCTGATCTCAGACTAACAGCCCTCCCTCCCTTGTTGTAAATCGATCAGGATTTATAAAGCCTGGCAAATTACCCGTGAGAGTCTCAAGGTGCTGGTGTTGCTAGCTGCTTCACGTTGCTCTGTTCATTGGAACAGCCATGTCCTGAGTCCTTTCTTGAATTTCTGTAGCGATGTGGCGTTCCTGGGGTGCAGGGGACGATTGTTCCAGGCTTTGGCCGCTGGGTGAGAGAAGGAGCAACCTCGGCTGTTGGATCAGCAGATCCCGTGGGGTGTCTGCAAGGAAAAGTGAGGGAGATCGCAGGTGGGTGGTGGAAGGTCATTCGTTTGTTACCTTGCCACACACCTATTACCTTCCTACATGTGTAGCTGTCATTACTTCAAAGACTCCCGGTTTGGAAAAGTAAAAAGTATTTACTATGCAAGAGCGTTAGTCCAGTCCGTGAAGATGGAGCTTTTCTTTAGTGGTCAGGTCAGCACTTCGGTCATCGATCATTTGAAGAGTTTAGTTTTGAGACGTTTCTTAAAACATGTGGGTTGATTCTGCACTCTGTGGTAATACAAAAAATTCCAGATGTTGGTCCTGTACTTCGAAGTGACTAGCTGCCATAATTCAGGTGTTTGAAAGATTGATCCAGGATCTCGCCTGAAGTTGTCAACCTTCTGCATTGTACAGTTTTAAATGTGTCATGACTATAACACGCAGGAAGAGGGGTTCAGGGCTGGTCAGATGGTTATTTTTGCAGGTCAAGACACATTGTAGTAGCCAGATTTGTCTCTTTCAGGGGTGAAGCTTCAGTGGGGTTGTTTGCGGTGTGACACCCCGCCCCCCAAAATAAATGCCTTCTTGGCTTGACAGTTGGGTCTGGGGGCCCCGAGTCAGGTCACGTGTGCCTTTGTTCATCCTCGTTTGACTACAAAGGCCCACCTTTTGCAATTCAGTATGGAAATTGTTCCTCATAGGAACAGTGTATCTCAAACCTTGGTCACCCCACTACCCTTTGGAATACTGTTTTTTCAGTTGGGAAATTTGATTCAAAGCCCCCCCCCCCTCCCCCCATCCTCACTGACTAAGCTCCGCCCCCGTGTGAGTGTAGATGGGCCTGTGCAAACGACTGTACAGTACATCTGGGACATCAGCAGCATACCTCCTCGCGGCTGATGGTGCTCTGCAGCCTGAGGAGTGGATGTAGCCTGTGGCAGTGCAGGTCCGAAAGATAAGTCTGTCGGAGCATACTCCCAGGTGCCAACTTTGAGGGGTCCTGTACTTCAAGACCAGATGGTTGGAGGGCCCCCAACACCAGTATCTTGACTTACTATCTGTTTAGGCAGAGAAAGCGTTCTCCCAGACCGCATTGGACACCGTCAAAGTATTGGGTGATGTTTGCCTGAGAGGTTGGGTGGTTCTCCGGCCAGAAGTGGACGTGCAGGTCAGTGAGTTTTGGTCAGGGGGCATTGTTACTCCCCCATTAAGCGGCACATGTAGACCGGCCATAGAGGTGGCCCTGGTGCTCTCCACAAGACGCTGTCCAGCAGAATGGAAGCTTCTTACCTCCTTGGGTGAGAGGATAGATCCACTCTAAGGTGTTTCTCGTTCTCCCTCCCAACTCCTCCTCCGAGAAGACTGGAGCTTTCACACCTGTTCTCTCTCCCTACCTGAAGGGCTCCAGTCCGCTCAATGACACCTTTTGATCTAGCTTTTTTTACATGACGTCATTTTTAGGATGATTCTGCCGCATGTTTTGATTCTACGGTGTCCCTCATGATGCAATAATCTACCTCTAAGGCAATGAGGCTCTGTACTTGATGAATATTTTATGCACTGTCCCTTTCCAGACTGGTACTGTCCTGCAACTCCTGAAGAAAGATGCGTCGGTAGTCTATCTCTATATTCTTTTTTTTTTATTTTTTTAGAGCAGTTATGTTGCATCCCAGGTTGCAGTCAGGACACAAATTATACATGTCATCCGGTTTTAAATGACTTTGCATACACTATCCTTTAGATAGATGTATTCTTTCCACCTTTTGAGATGTATCCCTCCTTCGGCTTCTTATGTTTTCGGAGTATTTGTTTTTCTTTCTGTCTCAGTACAACTAAGGCCTGGTTACCAGTTTTCATGCACTTCCATGCAGGGAGAACAAAGATGAAAAGAGGACTTGGGGAAAGTGTTTCATTTTTTGTGTCCTTAGGGAGTTTTGCTCCCAGCTATAGAAAAAAATCTGCTGTGCCAGCTCTTGCAAAACTTTGCATGAAAGTAGAGCTTTAGTTAGAACCTGTGCTTTTCCTGCGTGGGTGTAAGTTCTGTTCTTTCAGTACTTTTCAAATATTAGCATTTAAAAACAAAAAAAGAGGCCTGGTATCAGATGATTTTATCATCACTCTGGCAGTGTTTGAATATGTATGAAATTTGGTTTGCACTTATAATGTTGTGATTACTCTTGGTAATGTCATATTTGTGGAGATCAGTCAAGCTGGGCCTTTTTAAAAAAAAAAAAATAAAAAAAAAAAAATAAAGCACCATAAGTGTTAATTTCTTAATAACTTAGGTGCAGACTGTTGAAGCTTACAAACTATGCTATAAACTTGGAAGGATTAGTTTTCTATCGGAATACAAGTTTTTTGCCTATCTATTGGGGGGGGGGGGCAAATTCAAATGGGTTGGCCATGACATTTTCAATTTCTTATAAGTTTCAGTGTATTTCTATGCTTTTTATAAATGTAAAGTAATTTTAATAACTTTAAATTAATCAGACTTCCGCCGCGCACTGCCTGTTGGATTATTGGCCTGCCCCCTGTAACCACCCAATCCCACTCACGGCCTTTGGCCTTGCCCAGCGGGAGTTGACCATAGGCACTGGCCTGCGGCCTACCTCCTGTAATGCACTCAACCCCACGCCACTCATGAAGTGCTTCTTTGTTGGGTGGAGATGTGATCATTTTCCCGTGCATCGAACGCGGCTCCAAAATCGGCGGGAAAGGTGCTGGGCCGTTTTTCATACTTGCAGTTTTTAAAAGGGAGATCACAATCTCTGGTCTCGGCAGCAGATGAGAAGAAAAAACTCACTCTCCAGTCATTACATGAGATACTGCACTCAAAAGAAGCAAGAAAGCAAACACTTCCATCAACGCGTACAGATAACTTCAAGGTGAAAATACAGAGGAAAAACACTTGCTTTGCCGTCACTCCAATATGTTCTCCATAGGTGCTTCCATCCCAAAATATGGGCTGAGGAATCAACACGTTTCGGCTAACACCAACTTTGTTCACAATAGGTGGGTGCATCTAAGATGAGCACCACCAGCGATTTGGTGTACGCCGGCAACCGCATTTTGGATGGAATAAAAAAATATATATATATGTATTTATTTCAATATTTCGGAGTGGTTTCAGTCGCACTTCGTATTGAAAAGGCATTTTTTGATTTGCCTATAACTTTTAGCCCCGTGGGTGGAATTGTGCAAAATTTGGCTGACATACTCTTTTAAGGTTCAGCGTGCCAGTTTTCATGCAGGAGAACAAAGGGAGTGAAAAGAATGTATTTTAGCGTGTTAGCTCTCACTGGAAATCATACTTACATCTGCATGCATCATGGCAATGTTCATGAGATCCACAGAGGGGGGAAAAAGGGGGTGAAAACGTATGTATTTTACTGTGTTAACTCTCTTTGGAAGTTTTACTTGCGCCTGCATGGATCATGCCAGTATGCATGAGATCCATGCATGGGGGGGGGGGGGGGGGTAAGTGTTGAAAAAGGATGTTGTTTCCAGTGTTAACTCTCTTTGGAAGTTGTACTTGCGCCTGCATGGATTACGCCAGCATGCATGAGATCCGTGCAAGGGGGGGGGGGGGGGGGGATGTAATTTCCAGTGTTAACTCTCTTTGGAAGTTTTACTTGTGCCTGCATGGATCATGCCAGTATGCATGATCCGTGTGGGGGGGGGGGGGGAAAGGATGTCATTTCTAGTGTTAACTCTCTTTGGAAGTTTTAGTTGCGCCTGCCTGGATCACGCCAGTATGCATGAGATCCATGCATGGGGGGGAGCGTTGAAAAAGAATGTCTTTTACTGTGTTAACTCTCTTTGGAAGTTTTACTTGCGCCTGCATGGATCATGCCAATATGCATGAGATCCATGTGAGGGGGAGGGGGAAGGATGTATTTTACTGTTAACTCTCTTTGGAAGTTGTACTTGCGCCTGCATGGATTACGCCAGTGTGCATGAGATCCATGCATGGGGGGGGATTCGTTGAAAAAGGATGTAGTTTCCCGTGTTAACTCTTTGGAAGTTGTACTTGCGCCTGCATGGATTACGACAGTCTGCATGAGAACCCATGCAGGGGAAGAAATGGGGTGAAAAAGAAGGCCTTCTACTGCATTAGCTCTCATTGGATATTTTAATTGCTCCTGGATCCCAAACCACTGAGCAGATTTACTCTAAACTTGTCATGAAAACGGGCTTTCCTTAGTTTGATGTAAATCCTTCAGTAGTGTTTGAGGTATAACCTTTTTAAAAAGTTGCAGTCTGGGCTATAAAGGGTGTGTTGATTGTTTTTATGTGCCTGCTGTTTGGAATCCATAACTTCTCAATTTCTGGGAACAAAATATTCCTTTTCCTCTTGTTGACCCGTTCGGATCTGCAGTTCCAGGGCAGGGACCACAAATCCAGGGGTGTTGTTGATGTAAGTGAGACGTTCCTCTTACAGCGCCTGTCAGGAAGTACATTTAATGTAAAATAAGACGTGGGGCAACAGTACTGTCTCTGGGCTGGGATCTCTAGCACCTTAAATGGCAGCCAAGGTCCCCTACCCAGACCCCTACCTCTGTCTTGGGGTGTCTGGGATCTGTGGATCCAGGCAGTGGCGTAACAAAACTTGAGGGGGGCCCCGCATAGTACATGGAGGGGCCCCACCTCCGGAATCAGGCAGGAGCTCTCAGGCCAGAGGACTGTGCTGAGGGGGCCCCCTTGAGCTCCCCCCCCCCCCCCCCCCCCCCCCCCCCCCGCATCCTGGGGGCTGCAGGGACCTTTGTTACGCCATCGGATCCAGGGCTTGCTTCACACCCAGGTATTGCGTACCCAGAGCACGCTTCTGTGACACTTGCATTATGAATTGCAGACTTGCAGATGTGGATTCGGGGCTGGAACTCTTGAAAATGGCATCATTTGGCGAAGGATCTTGTCTTGTGATTGCCCTGCCTGGACATGAGGCTTGCCCGGGATTCGCAGTTCCAAACAGGTATCTGCAAATCAAACAAAAACAATAAAAAAGGCTAGGCCCAGCTATATGGGAAACCCCTTTGCCCTGCTGTTTGCCACCTGTGGTGTGTTGAGAGTAGGACAGGTCCTGTGGCTCACCCCGCTCGGTTGGGTGCAGCTCCTGGCCAGGTCCTGTGGCTCACCCTGCTCGGTTGGGTGCAGCTCCTGGCCAGGTCCTGTGGCTCACCCCGCTCGGTTGGGTGCAGCTCCTGGCCAGGTCCTGTGGCTCACCCCGCTCGGTTGGGTGCAGCTCCTGGCCAGGTCCTGTGGCGCACCCCGCTCGGTTGGGTGCAGCTCCTGGCCAGGTCCTGTGGCTCACCCCGCTCGGTTGGGTGCAGCTCCTGGCCAGGTCCTGTGGCTCACCCCGCTCGGTTGGGTGCAGCTCCTGGCCAGGTCCTGTGGCGCACCCCGCTCGGTTGGATGCAGCTCCTGGCCAGGTCCTGTGGCGCACCCCGCTCGGTTGGATGCAGCTCCTGGCCAGGTCCTGTGGCGCACCCCGCTCGGTTGGGTGCAGCTCCTGGCCAGGTCCTGTGGCGCACCCCGCTCGGTTGGGTGCAGCTCCTGGCCAGGTCCTGTGGCGCACCCCGCTCGGTTGGGTGCAGCTCCTGGCCAGGTCCTGTGGCTCACCCCGCTCGGTTGGGTGCAGCTCCTGGCCAGGTCCTGTGGCGCACCCCGCCCGCTTGGGTGCAGCTCCTGGCCAGTTCCTGTGGCTCACCCCGCTCGGTTGGGTGCAGCTCCTGTGGCTCACCCCGCTCGGTTGGGTGCAGCTCCTGGCCAGGTCCTGTGGCTCACCCCGCTTGGCTGGGTGCAGCTCCTGGCCAGGTCCTGTGGCTCACCCCGCTTGGCTGGGTACAGCTCCTGGCCAGGTCCTGTGGCTCACCCCGCTTGGCTGGGTGCAGCTCCTGGCCAGGTCCTGTGGCTCACCCCGCTTGGCTGGGTGCAGCTCCTGGCCAGGTCCTGTGGCTCACCCCGCTCGGTTGGGTGCAGCTCCTGGCCAGGTCCTGTGGCTCACCCCGCTCGGTTGGGTGCAGCTCCTGTGGCTCACCCCGCTTGGCTGGGTGCAGCTCCTGGCCAGTTCCCGTGGCTCAACCGCTTGGCTGGCTGCAGCTCCTTCACCCCGCTCGGTTGGGTGCAGCTCCTGGCCAGGTCCTGTGGCTCACCCCGCTCGGTTGGGTGCAGCTCCTGGCCAGGTCCTGTGGCTCACCCGCTTGGCTGGGTGCAGCTCCTTCACCCCGCTTGGCTGGCTGCAGCTCCTGGCCAGGTCCTGTGGCTCACCCCGCTCGGTTGGGTGCAGCTCCTGGCCAGGTCCTGTGGCTCACCCCGCTTGGCTGGGTGCAGCTCCTGTGGCTCACCCTGCTCGGTTGGGTGCAGCTCCTGGCCAGGTCCTGTGGCTCACCCTGCTCGGTTGGGTGCAGCTCCTGGCCAGGTCTTGTGGCTCACCCTGCTCGGTTGGGTGCAGCTCCTGGCCAGGTCTTGTGGCTCACCCCGCTCGGTTGGGTGCAGCTCCTGGCCAGGTCCTGTGGCTCACCCCGCTCGGTTGGGTGCAGCTCCTGGCCAGGTCTTGCGAGCATCTCCAGCTGTGCATGGCTACATAAAATGGGTTTTGGCTTTTTCCACCCAAGCATTGCCGTCTTCCCAGAGACCCATGGATTTGTAATCTGACGAATACCTTTTGACTAAGCAGACGCCGATTTCAGCATCTATTTCCACATTTACGTCTCAAGTAGCACAGGCTGTATGCAATAAAATGTTCCCCTCTGATAATCCATTACTGCTGTTCGCCTCAGAGATAAGTGGCGGCTCGGAGGATGGAAAGTCTCCTCCTGAGAGCGGCCGCATCAGAGATGTCCGTCATAGGCCCTTCTTCCACTCTCCAGCCACAATTGACGCGCAGCAAAGCTTCTCCCTACAAACTGAATAACAGGGAGGCCTCTTCGTGCTTTTAAATGGATCCATCAGCCTCGACTACTGTAAACACGGTCTTTTTTATTTTGTGCCCAGGTCTCTGATTCTAGCATAAGAATAGATTTTTCGCTGTACAGAAGAAGTGTTTGGATCTTTGTTCTGTAGGGTGCTTGATTGATAAGACCTCCTAGTAAAAGAGACCAGACCCCCCCCCCCCCCCCCCCCCCCACCCCTTTTGTATGTATCGGAATGCGGGGCATATTGTATGAATATAAAAAAAAAAATACTTGCCAAGTTTACCGTCCGTTGTCCGCCAAATGAATAGAAGTTCTCAATTTCATTATATTCCTTTTTAAATCTCTTCTCAAATTTACATATATTCAAACGTATGGGGTTTCGTCATTGAGGGCAGGCCCGGTCCCCCAAAAAATCACGTATTGCAGAATATCTGAATGTTGTAAAGATTCAATCCCATCTCCCTGTTCGTTTCAAACTGTGTGTCTTTAGCGGACACTATCGCCATTTTTTTGGGAGATTTGAGGGTGTCACGAGTGGGAATTTTGTATCCTGCAGGAACAGGAAATTATGAAAAATCCACACTTTATTTGACCTCTTTGTTTTTTCCTTTTTAGGTCGAGCCTACTAGACACCACAGTTATTGCCAGTGCTTAATTTGTAAATAAAAATGTATCGGCGCCCAAAGCCCTCCTCTTAAACACGCGGCTGCTGCAATTAAGTGCGAGCACGGAATACAGAGGCGGCTTAATCCTGAAGCCATCTCGGGCCTCTTTAATCCATTTACAGCCACTCCCTGCCCCTTCAGCTCACTCCTGCAGCTTTCTGCTTTCTCCCTTGTGATGCTTTTTCGTTTTTCTCTTCCTCCGTCTTTCCCATATGTATCTTTTGCTCGCAGTAAATGCTTGAGGCAGAAAAATAAGTGCCGGCCCTCAAAAATAAGTGCTTGTGCTCCGCACTGGAAACAACAAGCACAAATTAAGCACTGGTTGTTGGTTGAAAAAACCTATTGTAAGCTCACCAGGTTTTACAGTGGACTTTAAGCCCACTCATTGGCTGGCTTTATCATCACGCTCATTTACTTGGTGTTTGGCTTGCCTTGCCCATTGTTTTGTCCCTCCCCTGGAGCATAACCTCTTTGCCATCCTTTTCCTTGCTTGACTTGTATCATTCCAGTGCTCGTACTTGGGTAACTTTTTTTCTTTTTTATTCAGCACTCCTTAGGAGTGCATGTGTTTTCCTGCTTACCCCCAGCCCCCCATTAAAATACCTGCCACTGCATTTTCAGTGTTGCTTCCCCCATCACACCTTGTCTTTAAAAGTGAAACAGATATATTTTTGCCTGGGAATGGCTAAAGAGCAGAATTTGAAGGTTGTTTTTGTTTTATCTACTGCATTCCACACATAACAGAAAAAGTCAGGTGTTGGCACACAAAGGCTGTTATGGGCCATGGGGCAGGGACAGCTATTGCGCCAATCAGCTGGGTTTTTAGGCAGAATGTGTAATTAGCATTACTGAAAAGGATATGTATCTTCTCTTAGAGGTCCATAAATCTGCTACCTGGGATACCACAGAGTACCAGATGGCAGTAGCATGTTTTTGGTCTAAATCCTGTGAAAAGTAAATTGGGTCTTGGCAAGCATATTTCTTTTTATTTGCCATACTGCCATCCTGAGTGAAAAGCATTTGAAAACTTAACTTGCCCAAATATAAAGATTGAACATTTTGAATTCAGTGTACAGTTTTGAGATACCTTAAGATGTTTGATTTTTCTCCAGCATTTTGAAAGTTGTTTACTTTTTTTTTTAAATAATGCTTCATGAACAGGCATTGGCAAAGCCAATAGCGAAGCCATCTCAATTTAAAGCTGAGATCTATTAGCTTTGCCAATGCTTGTTTAAATTGAATTGGCTATTGGCGAGCTGTAACCTCTTTATTCTGGATTTCAACCTTAAAGTGCTAACTCTTTACTCTTGGGCATCACGTCAGTCATTGGAAACCGTCATTATAATGGCACCTATAATGACAGTAGAGAATCCGTATGCAAACCCACCTATCACGAGCCGGAGTGTCAGCTCAAGATGTGACAGATTTGTCCCTCGTGTGTCTTCAGCCTGCTATGGAGTTTTGGAGGTAGTAATACTGATCACTTCCATGAAACAGAAGCCACAGGTGGGAGAACTTTATCTTATAAAGAAGGCGGTTCCCCCTTCTAGGGTAGATGTACAACTGTTCACCTTGGCACGTCAACAGGCTTGCATTTTGTGATAGTATCAATTCCCAACAAATGTGACACTCCACCCACCCATTACCTTCTGGGTTAACACAAGCTTGCTACTGTTGGTACATCAACGTGACGTTATGTTGAAGTGCCGAGATCCATACTTTACTTCAGTTATGTTTTTTCTTTGTCCTTTCTGTTCATTGATTGTTTTCTTATATTGTTCCCCCCTATTTATCCTTCTTGATGGTGTACTTGTAGGCATCTATTTTTACTTGTTAACAGTAAATTGTAAAGTTTACTCTTCTGTTTGGCGTTTTGTGGCTTGATGACATCACTACATTCTCTTGTTAGGATGCTGGAGGATATACAACATGCCCTCTGTCTCCATGGAAACTGCAGGTGCAGCTCCAGGCTTTGAATCAGGAGCTCTCTTATGGCTTTAGATGAGTCTTTTAGAGACCTCTTTCCCTATATTCTTAAGCTCTTGGTGTGCAGCTGCTGCCGCCTTTGTTTTTTTAATATTAGAAAGAAGTTCATCGTTTATAACTTGGAGAAGCCACACAGTCTGGTAAAGGGCTGGTTTGTGGCCTTCCTTCCGCTGCTAAAACCCAAGTGATTTGGTTTACATTTCTGAAGGTTTTATATAGTGCACGTCATGCTTTGCTGCTGAGGCTTGGTGAACAGCCTGCCTCCATCTGGCATGTCGTTGCCACCTCCAGGTGCATTGTGTTGAGTTGTAGGCGAGTGGTTTCCTAGAGTGCCTTAGGTTCCTTCAGCACTCAGGCCTAGGTTCAGAGCATTGGGCCCTGGATCTCCCAGTTACTGTCCCTGCGGTTGATGCTTTTGATGGTTTGTAGTGTGGTGGGTTGTCTACAGCAGAGTGCTCTTTGTCACACGATAAAGTGGTAATCTTCATAGTTATGTGTCATTGTACCCCAGGAACCCGACTCATGGTGCGGGGTCTGGATGCCCATCTGCCTTCAGGAGTGAGCGCTGCATTTCCAAGCCTCGTTCACTCATGCTGAAAGTCAGGTGAGCCCACCTAGCTTTGAGACTCTGCTGCAGCTCTGGGATACTCTTTCAAAGTCTAGGGAAGGCAGAAGATCCCGCTACTTCAGCTCTTTCTCTTCCTAGGGTCCCAGTTGACCCCTCCTGTACTGCTCTTTAGCACTCTCCATGGGTGTAGCTTGTGAGTTCTGTGCACATCAGGAGGTAAGTGCTTCCCATGGGTGCTGCTGCACCCTTCCCACCTGGTGAGCTTGTCATCTTGGCGGACTCTGTGCTGTGCAGTAGTTGACCGAGTTTGATGGGTGCTGTCACCTTGGCTTTGCCTTTTGTTTTGTGGGTCTCTGATCCCCATTTTTTAAGAGGTGTGTGTGGGGGTATCTTTGTTCCCTAGCACATACGTCCTCGTGTTGCTTTACAGTAACTCAATTGGTTACTTGTGGGAGGGACTGTGATTAGCTTCTGAAGCTGTAACCACAAATCCCTTTGTTCTTCCCACCACTAAGTTTTTTTGTTCATTGTGATTTAACTGTTTACATTTGATTTTTCCGACTTTTGTTTACTGTTGTGCATTTGACACTTGAGTTCTCCCCTCTTCTGGCCCCAAAGCCTTGGTACAGGTCTTCATTGAGCGACGCAGGACTAGGGAAGGGAACCCTATCTAACCAGCCGGAGATGTCCCACCTACCTGCCCATGATGGTCGATACATTGGAAAGGGACTGATCTCCGATGTTAACTCTGGGACCAACACTTCAAAATGACTTGTCACAAGCCAGCAGTTTAGAAAGAACTAAATAAATCCCCCGGATTCACTCAGCAATGGTGTCTCCTAACACTTGTCCAAGTATCAGAGCTGACCTCTAGTTTAATGATATTCTTTATTTATTACACGCACAAATATTAAAACCATTACATACAAAACGTCAAAACTGCAGTAATTCACGGGAGCGCTACTCGTACAATGCAGCATATTTTGCTGATCGTAAAATCAAGTCAGTAAGATTTAAAGTTATTAGTTACAATGCAAGCTGAGAAAGATCACACTAAATGGGGGGTTACCAAGCTGGATTTAGTTGGTTGTCATCTTTACGTGATGGTTCTAAGGAGACACGGCTGGTTGTGTTACGTTTCTTTGCTGCACTATTCAAGAAGCTAACAAAGGAGAAATGGTCATTAGGATGGCGAGGGTGCCCATTCCATTTCTGGATCTGGTCTTATCTATTGCCAGGATCTTCTCAGATACCCAGGTCTCAAGATCCTCTAGGGGGAGGCTCTTGTAATATTTTGCATCATCATCCAACAATGAGATTTACCTGTAGTTTCCTGGAATTGAGGGTCTCCACCTTTGAATATCGGGTGTATGATGGCCCCTTGCCATAAGTGTAGGATTGGAGAGTTCATGACCGCCTGGTTGTAGAGCGATGTTAGGAGTTTGGCCTATGTGGGCGCATTGGCTTTGAATAATGCCTGGGGAAAGCCGTTGGGGCCATGTGCCCCGGTTTTTGCTCTATCCTTGATTCGGTGCAGAAGGTCAGCAAGGTGGTGCGGGCGTGCTGGTGGTCTGACCTAGAAGATAAGTTGTTTAAGATGATGCTTTGATCTTTCTTTATGGAAACCTCTCCTACAAACAATTGTTTACAGTCTCTTACAACTAAATGATATAAAATCATACTAACGAATGAGGGGGTTATAAACCCAAAGAGGAATGAGCATTCCCCTGGTGGAACCTTTCTCAATCTGAGCCCATTGCTCGTTAGGTACCGATACACTCAGTATCTGCTGCAGCCTTGACAGACATTAGTCCTGGATGGAAGGCATTTGTCGCTAGTGAGTTCTCTCTTTTCACACAAGCAAAGCAAGCTTTTTATTTAGCAACACAAAGTAGACGACTTCGCTCATTGCTCCACATCAGTGAGAATTTTAGGATTCAAACACAATCCATCCCTCTTCTTCATCCCATAAGTTAAGCGTTGCAGAGTCTGCACCCCTTCAAAAAGAGCAAACAGTTGCTTTCACCCACTTACCTGAAAACCACTGGCCAGGGGCTAGTGATTTCTCACGTTGCCATTTTGGCAATGCTCTCCTTGCTGGAGTGCAACAGTCCCTGTTTGCCTTTAGCAAGATAGGCCAGACTTTATCTGCCAGAAAGTTCAGCAATATCGTCCCAATCTTGATGCAACTGCACTGTTTTCACGGTTTGCCCAATCGATGCCGAAATCCAATTTAAATTTAGCTTCTTCCCTTTTAAGGCCATCCATTTAAACAGACCTGCTAAACGTCCCATGAGGTCAGAGGGCTCTCTGGAGCAAAAGCTCCCAAGTGTCTCTCTTGAGCAGATGCAACCCTTTGGCACTCCCTTCCACAAGACCTGTGAACTACGCTCGCACTCCTGCCTTTCATCAGGTGACGTAAAATCCACCCTTACGTATTTGCCTTCATTGACCTTTCCATACACTGAGTTGAAGACCCCTCCGCACAGTCTCAGACGAGCAATTGGTTGTGATCCTTACAAGCCATCAGCCCAGGTTTGCTGATCCACGCCTTGGCGGCTTCTGTATCTGGAGTGACCTCTGTGGAGCTGTCAAGAGAAGCTGTGTTTGTAGTTTGCAAATATATGGGACTTGTTTTCAGGTCCAGGTTTTCTGGTGTCCCAAATTCTGAGGCGTTCAGGTACCTGCATGGTTCTGATGGTGGCACTGGAGCCTAAAGTTAAGGAGGAGGGCGTGAAAGCACTTTCGTTCTAGAACCTTTAGGGGATATACTCGGTGGTCCCTCTCTTCGCCAAGGCCCTTCAAACTTAGTCATCCGTGACGTGGTGAAACTTCAAGACTGTCCAGTGATGGGAGGACGAGCCGCAGAAGCAGTGGGTAGTTTCCAGCCCGGCTCTTGTTGGGGATTGTGGGCCGAGGTGAGCAGCACTGCGTGTGTTTGTTACCAAAGGGAAGTTAGTCCATTGATGGGTTAAATGGAGTTTCAATAGAGCAGAGCTGTTTGTCGGCGACTATACTATTTAGTGTAACAAAAACACAACTTCGCTGAGGGGCTCCTTCCCTTCTGGGAGGCGTAATGCATGTTTTGTCTACGGTGCTGTAAGCTTAGCCCTGGTCCTCAGTCTGCTCTTCACCTAAACCGCCCATCATTGTGCTGACCACTCCCGCTTCTCTACTCTCTGGATAAAGTTGCACCTTCCACCATTCCTTGTCTTGACCACCTCCGCTTCTCTAATCTCTGGATTAAGTTGCACCTTCCACCATTCCTTGTCTTGACCACTCCCGCTTCTCTACTCTCTGGATAAATTTGCACCTTCCACCATTCCTTGTCTGGACCACTCCCGCTTCTCTACTCTCTGGATAAATTTGCACCTTCCACCATTCCTTGTCTGGACCACTCCCGCTTCTCTACTCTCTGGATAAATTTGCACCTTCCACCATTCCTTGTCTGGACCACCTCCGCTTCTCTACTCTCTGGATAAATTTGCACCTTCCACCATTCCTTGTCTGGACCACCTCCGCTTCTCTACTCTCTGGATAAAGTTGCACCTTCCACCATTCCTTGTCTTGACCACTCCCGCTTCTCTACTCTCTGGATAAAGTTGCACCTTCCACCATTCCTTGTCTTGACCACTCCCGCTTCTCTACTCTCTGGATAAAGTTGCACCTTCCACCATTCCTTGTCTGGACCACTCTCGCTTCTCTACTCTCTGGATAAAGTTGCACCTTCCACCATTCCTTGTCTTCAGCAGCCTGACCACGAGTAAGGATTCCAAATCCCTATTTGCTTCTCAGCTCCCTCCATGCCCTAGCATTATACGAGGCACGATCTGATATTGATCTCATATCACACATCCTTGAAGTACTGTGGAGGTTTGGGAGGCACCTCGCACCATGGTATCTGCGTCTTCTGTCCCTCTGCTCACCAGTCTTTTGGAAGGATCTCCTACGTGTTACCAACTGATCTCTCGTGTCCCAAGAGGCTCACCCAGGATTGCATAGTGTCTTCAGAGCAAGTGAGTAAAAAAATGCAAAGGTGGTGGCTTTTTCTGTGAAATGCTCCCCTGTGTTCACTCCTACAGACACTCTGTCTACCTTTTCTCCCACTCCACACTGGACTCGCGCTCCCTTACACTCCCTATTGACAATGCTGAGATCCTAGAGCAAAACCTGTAGGTGTCTGCCCCTACCTCCTCCCTCCTCTGCTAACCCGCTACACAGCAGACTTTTCTGGCTGATTCATTCGCTCTCCCCTGACAGTCTGAGTCTATGCACCCTGCATCCTTCCAGGCCTCTAGTACTGCAAGGGGTCAGGGTGATGAGTGGTGGCGCGATGGCTAGGAGATGGATGACATAGCTCCCTGCCCAGGTCTTCCTCCACCAGCACCTTCTGTCCTGCTTGTGGTTTGCAAGCCCATCTCTTCCAGGACAAAATCTGGAAGGAGCCAGTTTAAGGCACGTGATCTGTAGACCCGATAGCTGTGTCCCATAGAGTAAGATGCAGGCCCATCTTCGTTATCTTAATATCTGAGTGATATGTTCAGTTATTTGACGCATATCATTTAGCGAATCACAGAAGTAGCATCGCTGCCTGTTGTTTTGTTGCCGCAGGTCTGTTGTGTTTCCAGCACAAATGAGAAGTTAAAGTTGTCAGGGTAGGATCCTCCATTGTAGCGGAGGAGAGTCACCCCCCTGCCAAAAATACTCCGACACTGCCCAGAGATGAAAAATAAAATGGTGATAAAGTTGATTTATTACCATATTATTTTCATCACCTGTCCCGAACCGAGTCAGAACGGGGCAGGGCCAGCTGAGTGACAGTTGAAGGGAGCAGTGGGTGGGCTGCCTGTGCACTTGCTTAGTGTGCACATCTCTTTGGCTGGCTGTCTTGCGATGGCCATCCAGACATGCGCACTTTAAGCATCTCTCGGTTAAGAGCAAGCAGAGGGCAAAAGTGCCCTTGGGGGCACCGAGAGAGGCCGTTCCCTCCAATCCTGCCTGTTCTCCCATGCTGCTTAAGAGCTTGAGAGAAGTGCCATGATTGGTTAAGGGAGTTGGAGCCTGGAGAGAAGGAAACTGGAGCGAGGAGGACGTTGGTCACCTTGCAAGCAAGGTAAGTTATTTTTTTTTATTTTATTCCCTCCCCCCCCCCCCCCTCTCCCCCAATGTAGTGTGGGTGCATGCACCACCCCCACTCATTTGCCCACCCCACCACTCTCGGTTGTTGTCGGCCACTCCTGAAAGTTGTACATTCTCTCCAAGAGGACTTGCAGCTTCATGCTTGCCTTCCACCTGTTTGATTGCCTAATTTCTTTACGTAAACTCTAGGACACCCATTCGAGGCTCTGAGGACAGGCCAGAGAATGAACCTGCTGGAGGAGGACGAGTTTACACAACTCAATGCAAGATCATGAGATTACGATTTGTTTTTCTCTGTGAAAGTTCACCTGTCCTTGGCTTCATCCCACGTACTATATGGGGATGCTAATTGGTCTCTGCCTCCTGATTCTAAATGTTCCTCTTACGTATGAAGGTAATTTCCCTCTTAAACTGGGCATCGAAGGCTTCTGTAGTTTATTCGCTGGTCTTACACGTCAGGGTTACTGGTACCTTTCTCCAGAAGACTTCTATAGTAAAGTCACGAGGGCTTCCCAGTGTCATGTCCCATCTTGAAGCAGCCAAGTGGGCAGTGCAACAGGCTCTGCAAATGCCACGGATGGCATCTCTTGCGCGGATGATCAGTTTCTTCCTGATTGTCAATATTTGGTTGAGCTCCTGCCACAAATGTTGCCCAAAGTTTAATATTTCATGCTCTTTAATCTTTTCGTAAGTCTAGAGAAATGCTGACTTTGCTATAAAAGTAATTTATCTTTGTAATGACTCATCTACTAGTAGAATTTGATCTCTGCCCCTTTCCTTCGAGTGACCCAAAATTGCAGATCCCACCAAACTCGTAACCAAAAGGCTGAAGATACAAAGAAACCCTGGTGAGATAGGTGCAGGAAAGGGGCCCAATTTGAGAAACTGACTGGTGCCCGCTTCTCACAGACCAGTGCAGGAAGGGGCAGAACCTGAGAGACTGACTGGTGCCCTCCTCTCACAGACAGCTGCAGGAAAGGGGCAGAGCTTGAGAGGTAAACTGGTGCCCACTTCTCACAGACCAGTGCAGAAAAGGGCAGAGCATGAGAAACGGACTGACACCCTCTTCTCACAGACCTGTGCAGGAAGGGGGCAGAGCTTGAGAGGTAAACTGGTGCCCACTTCTCACAGACCAGTGCAGAAAAGGGCAGAGCATGAGAAACGGACTGACACCCTCTTCACAGACCTGTGCAGGAAGGGGGCATAGCTTAAGAGATAAACTGACACCCTCTCCTCAGACAGCTGCAGGAAAGGGCTGAGCTTGAGAGATGGACTGCTGCGCTCTCCTCACACAGCAAGACAAAAGATCACACGTGTACTTCTCTGAAAGCATCATGGATCAGCTTGAGCTCGACAGCGGTGACCCAAAATGGAGCCCCTTCTGTTCCATGACGGTGTTCAGTACTTCTGCTGCAAACTTTCTGCTTGATGTTCTGTGTGGACTCGACAGTCTGATTACCACGTCCACATACTTGTTTCTTTACTTGGATGTTGTGCTTGAAACTGAGCATTTGCTGCCATGTGACATGTAATGAACACAAGACATCCCCTTGTTGTGTTACGCCTTTTTCTTTGAGTTGGTCCAGCACCCTGTACGCTGACAGTTCAGATACTGGCTGAGGACCAGGAGCATCTTGTCATGTTGTACTAGACAGTGCTTGATGGCTGCAGAGCCCGCCTCAGACCTAAGACTTGTGGATGGAGTTAGGATGACAGGAGGATGTTGAGGGATGCCCGGTGGCATTGATAAACTTGGCCTGAGGCAGAGACTGAAAATAAGTCGCTCTAACCAGCAGACCCACCCTACCCCAGGTGAAGCAGCCCCGGAAGCAACCTGAGTGGGAGGAGACAGATGAAAGGAGTCTTGCAGGATACTAACCAGGGGTTGGGGGTTTGTGATAACTCCGTCTGCAAACATTTTGCATCTGTGATCCAGACTGTAATCCCTCCCTTAATCTGCGGCTGATGGGAGCAGGCGAGAACCAGATGTTCTTGAAAAAACAAGGCATTAGAAGGCATCCTTCAGCTAACAGTTGTGTTCCTGTTTGCTTTGGCTCTGGGTTTGGGCGCGCTGCCCCAGTCCATGAGACGGATACTGGTGGAGGCCTCAGCAGATACAATTGCTGCTGGTGGACGTCGTTTTGGCCCGACACTTTCTGCTGATGGGTAAGGGATGGACTGCGAGAGCAGAGTGATGTTACACCAGAGAATCAACCTCGAGGAACAGCAGCGAACTCTGAGCGGTTGTTTAAAGCATCTTCTCACCAATGAGGTCTCCTTGTCTCGGATCAGTCCGTGTGCCCAAAGGTACAAAATGTGCAAACTTGGATTTTCGCAGCCGGTTCACCTGCCACGTGCATGGGAATGTACCGTGTACACACGTGCATTTGCTGCCTAAGGACAGGACGTATCCTCTCTGCAAGTACTGCTATACCTGACCAGCCAGCTTCACTAGAGTAATGGGGGGCGGGGGGGCCATATGACGTGTGAAACATCTTGACTCCACCCCCTCCGGTCCCCAGTGTCTGAGAAACAACACAGTATCCCTGTTTCACTTTTTGTGTGTATTGTTGGTGTTGTGTCGTCGGGGGATGAGACGAGGAGGTCTTGGTAACCTTCTGGGAAAGCTCAGTGTGTTAATGCACGCGGTGCTTCGCATCAAGTCCAATAGCGACCGGTTGGTGCGCGCCCCTGAGCTGGATAATCTGAGCTTAGAATTGAATTTGTCCCCGGCACAGCATGACCGGAAGTGGTTAGTTTTCCAAATGAGTTAGTTCTGTTCTCAGCATGAATGTCTGTTGATGTCTTCTCCATCGTGACTTGTTTCTCCTTTGGCGGTGCTCACTGAGACTGGCACCGGGACGAGGCCACTCTTGTTCCAGGATCTCCTTCTCATGTCCTCTCCCTGTGCCGTGTAAAGCAGCAGCGCCTAAAACACTGGACACCAGGCTGAATTACTTCTACTCCAACGGGCACCCCACCCCACTTTTTTTTTTTTTTTTTTTAGAATTTCCCCATTTATAGAAACAAATTATCTTCTAGTTTGGAGTCCTCAAGTATAAGTTGAAAAAGCAGCCTCTTTCTGGCTTTGAGTTTAATCTTCTGTCCCTGTCAATGATAAACCCAGTTACTCAGGCCTTCCATTCATATTGTCATTTAGAATAGAAATTTGTAGATGTTTCTTTGCCTCACTGGGTTGTAAAATGACAGTTTGTACATGGAAGGTGAACCCCTGGTCACATCAGTGAACACTGGTGGGGCCTGTGGGACTGTCCACTGGGAGCTGGTGTTGGCCATCAAGAAGCAGTGGTGGCAGCTGTGACCATAGACCAAACCTTCATTTCACGTTAGGGCAGTAGGGTCAAACTCACTCACTCCCTCTTCGTCTCTTATTCTTTCTCTCTCACTATCTCTCCCCTCCTTTTTCTCTCTCTCTCTCTTTTTCCCCTCCTCCCCCAGGTCTCAGTGCTCCTGGTTTGTGCGCCTCCCAGAACTGCCCAATGCTAGACTGCTTAAACAGCCATGTCACTTCAGTCTGTTCATGAGCCGGGTGTTGGATTAAGAAGTGGTGGGGATTTAAATGGCACACACATCACACTCAAAACCCGCTGTAGGTCTCTGGTCTTTCGTAAACCAATATTGTGCAGCAAGCAGTGTATTCTTTAGAGATCTATTTTGGGAACCCAAAGTCTTACTTGGCACACAAAACAAACTGTAATGTTTTCTATATAGTTTATACATGGGCTGTAAAGTAGTGAGTTTTTTATAGAAGCACTTCTGAAGCCCAGTGCCCACCAGTATGCAATTTAGTTGTTTTATTCAAATCTCAAATATTCTAATTAATGGTAGATGTGTTCCTTGTGGATGTGTTCAAACTAAACCATTCACCTGAGCTCCACTCTTAAAGATCATTTCTTGTCATCCAGTGACTTGACGGTGCAGATCCTCTGAACCTGATAACCTGCACCCCAGTTCAGTATTTGCCATCTTTGTCTGTAGTAAGGTGCACCCGTTCGTGTTCTGCGGGGGTCTCTTCTGCGACTCCTCTGCTTTCTATAGCAGCGCGTGCCTGCCTTGTATTCCTGCTGACTTTCACATGCCCAGTCACCAGGGCCTGTAGCCTTCAAGAGCATAGAACCTCCTGCACCTCTGCGCACAACCTATATCCTGCAGGGACTTCCGGAACATCGATGACCAGCCATTCTCCTGTGCAGTAACTGGATCACCGCATCACAACAGTGGCTGTTGTGGTCCAAGGGAGACCTTCTAGGCCTTGCCTACCAGACATCACAAGCGGTCTGGTTACGGAAGAACCCATTGTGAACTTAGCAGGGTTCACCATTTGCTTACTGTTGGTTGGCTTTGCTATTTGTGATTGCTTGGGCCTTATTTGATGGTTTGTCTTACTCTTCTGTTTGCCGCCCCTCTGGAGCATAGACTCCTTACGATTGGCTTTCTTACATCCTTCCACTTCTCAAGTTGAGGGAACTCATTTTTACATTTTCATTCAGCATGCCATGAGTACATGTGTTTTCTAGCTCTCTACCTATGTTCTGGCCCCTCCACGTCTCAAATGCCCCTCACACTGAGTTGCTCCCCACCCTCCCAGCTTGTCTGTAAAAGCGTAGCGGGGGATGGCCATCTGTTGCAGTCATGCAGCTGGTATCTGAGGTGAAAGGTGTACTTAGCATGTCACTTCTCCTAGAGGCCCATAAACCTTCACCTTAGGCTACTATAGAGGATCAATTACCTTAATTCTGTAGGAACTTTATTAGGGCTTAGCAAGCATTTTCCTTTACATTCTGACATTCTTATTCTTTTCAAATTGTTTAAAGTTTGTAGAGTGAGGTGTACTTGAAAAATAAACCAAGACATATGTAAGGATTAAAAACATTACATTCTGTGTTCCATTTTGAGATACTATAAGATGATTTTGCTTTTCTTCTAGTATTCTGATATATATTTTTTTTTATTCTTTTTTTTTTTTTTTTTTTTTTAAACCGTATTTTAAAGAGCAACATTGGCAAAGCTGATCGTGCGGCTCTTGCCTTATAAAGACGAGACCAGACACCTGCCTGATGCGTTCTGCCCCAAAAGCATGAGTACAGGTGTGGGTTTTTGTTTTAAGCATCTGTTTATAAGCCACAACAGTACAGGGTGATCCCCGTGTGGTTGAAAGACCACACAGACCAAAACAAGGTTTGACAACATTCTACTCATTAAGCACCGAGCACATAATTTACGTTAATTAAAGGTTCCCAGCATATTATACACCAAGAGTCGACACTCAAGTTGGCTCCTAGGGGCCCAAGGCAAGAGAGTGGCAGCAGTAGACCTCTAGATCACCTTTAAATGGAGCCTTTTAATAACCTAGGACTACATGCAGGGTCGGCTCCTCCATAAAGGGCGGAGGAGCGTCGCCTGCCCACCCGCCAGCAGCGGCAGCTGCAAAACCTTTCAAAGAAAAGGATAATAAACTGTTTATTCTTTTCTTTGAAATGGGTGGGGTCACGTGCTCTGAGGGGGAGTGCACAACGATCCCCCCCTCACTGCGCATGTATATTTGGCCAGCCATCTTGGGCGGGCCATACACACATGCGCACAGTGCTCTCTGCAGCCCAGCAACACTGTTGGTGGGCCTGGGAGTACCTGCACAGGCTCCCAGTCTGCCTGGGAACGCCCAGCAAAGGGCGCTCCCAACGAGTCCTGACGCTGCTTTGAGCAGCGTCAGGATTGGCCGCATGGAAGGCTTGGGAGCCTGTACCTGAATGCAGCGATGACGTGGGAGAAAGGAGTGTCGCGAAGGTAAGGGTTTTTTAAAAACATTTTATTTTAAAATTTAAATGTAGTAATTTTCACCCCTCGCCCCCAGGAATCCCCATGAGCCGGGACTGACTACATATCCCAAACCACACATTAAAAGAGCATGGCCAGTGTCGTGAGCTGCAGCATCTCCGTTAACACCTTGGCAGTTTCTACACGAGAAAATCGTTCTTCCTCAAAGATGTGCCCTTCAGCCTCACTAGGAGGCCAACAGAAGCCACCAAGTCCTTGGACATAATTTGTCTCATGCCTGCAGAACCCTCTTCGTGCAAGAGTTTCACAACACGGATCAGGAAACAAGAGAATTTACATTCCCTCCAACACCTTAATGTTTCAGAGCTCACCTTCCAGACAGCTTTTTCTGCCTCCAGGTAAAAGCCTACTGACTGTGCCAGATCTCACAGTGGGTTTAGAGCTCACCAATTGCTTACCTCCCATTGGTTGGCTATCTTGTCACGTTTCTTTGCGTGCTTCTTGTTTGATGGCTTACCTTCCTCATCTTATGTTTTTACTTTCTGTGGGACTTAGCCTTTCTGCTATCCTCACGCAGTTTGCCACACAGCCACTTATGCCAATTTTGGAGGCTCTCTGCCAGCCACTGAAGAGCTCTGGGTACTTCTGAGCTTCGTACAGACCCTTGACGGAGGGCACGTCCCATCGAGCACATTTTACAGGTCACTCAGTACAAGGTTTGCAGGCACAGATATACGTCTGTCCCTCTCAATGATTACTCTACTCAAAGCCATGTGAATCTCGATTTGCATGAGGAGGCATTGGCTCTAAATTCATTAACTGGGCACCTAAACCTTCAGCAAAACGTGCATTGTGGAACAGCAAAGGGTCTGATTAAAGCTACAGTCCCTTTGAGCCCTTCCTAATAACCTGAGCAGAGACAGAATTGCTGTTTGGGAGTAAAGGCCGCAGCTTAATTACATTTATTTTAAAAAGCCTGCAGCCAGTCGTAAATCAATATCTTTACACAAGTATGGTCAGGCTTTATTCAATATAACAATCATTATCATAAGCGGCCTTGGATACTCCCAAGGCTTAATTCTTCCCTTGTGCACTGGTTACAGCCACCCACCCATCCGGCGGGCCTGGGCTGCGAGTGCCTTTTGCCTTGTCTGAGGACCCACTTTCAGTCTAGAGGGCCTTGGCGGCGGGAAACCGAAGGCGAGCAGCACGACTCCCGTCCAGTGGCTCGTCCGTGACTGGATGTTGCACCTACTTCCAGCTCCTGGTAGTGGAGGTGACTGCCACGCTGTCCACGGGCTAACGTCCATGTATCACTCCTCCCTTTTTAGTACTACTTTCTGTGTACGCGCAGCGTGCCTGTGCAGGACTGCCACCACATTCACCCAGAGGGCCCTCTGGCCCTGATTTGACAAATAAACTCCATCCTCCGAAGAGTATTAAAGTAGCTTTAAGATGATCAACCCATGCACAATGCATTTGAGCCCACTATAGCACTACAGAATTTGCTGTACTGCCAAGTTTAATTTTCTTCTTGACCCAACCACTGATTGCCATGTGTGTTTCCCGCAGCTGTATATCGTGCACTTGTTCGCCTCCGACCACACTCTTTGCTAGAGCTATCAGCCCACCTGCCTTAAGTTCCCCAAAGAATGCCAGCATGAATGTTGCTTTAAAGAAAATTGCTGCACAACCTGGTCAGCTGCCTTTACCATGGGAACCCGCCTAGGGAAATCTCTTGGGAGCTTTTCATCTTTTCTTGGGCCTTGTAGGTGCCTCCAGCCAGTAATGTTCTATCTCGCATACTGCAAGCTTGTCGAGTTGATGCTTGTTTCTAAATTCACAAAGTGAACCACTGTCGATATATGTGCCTGTTGCCATGATTTGGTTTTCTTTTCTTTAAAGGTCGATGGTCTGCTGCTCTGACTGTGGCTCATCCTAATCTCTAAGTTCTGCTCGAACTGTAGCCTAACCATATATCACAAGCAGACAGCAGGCAGAGTGGCTGTTGACAGCACGCACCACACCTTCGTTGTCTGACCAAAGTGTTAGTTTTGCACTGATGGTCCAGCCATATATGCAACGTGAGCATATCTGGGAAGAGCTCAAGAAATGTTGAGGTTTTTCTTCAACCCTACTATTAGCCAACATTGCATTTTCTGGCTCCGAGTTGGCCCTGGGCCATCATTAAAAGCTGCACTTTGCCCACCCTCAGCTCACCTGTCAGTAGTCTGGTGTTCACCCTTCCAGCTGCAGTGGTGATCACTGTACTCCAGGACTCGCCTCAAGTCTTTGAGAGCCTTGAACAGGTGGTCTTTGTGCCTCATTCTCTGCATCACCACCTGTAACCCCTCTGCCTGGGCTTTCCCAGAAAACTTCCAGTGAGGCATTTCTCTTGCACATCTGTGACTACATAACTTCAAACCACTGAAACAATCTCTCCTGCTTCTCGGTCCTTCTGGACTTCTTGCCGTCTCTGAAGCAGGTTCTCACAACGTACTCCTCATTCCGAGATCACATCGCTGTCCTTGAGCCCCCCAGCTGTCCTCGGAGTGTGGACCTGATGCCCCTGGGCTCCTGAAGCCTTGGCACACCTCAGTCTATGGCTCTTGTTTTGCCTTCTTGTATCTTGTTCTGCCTGGTCTTCCCAAGAGAATCTTGTGTTTGGAATTCTCACTTTATTCATTTCCCAGTGGTGGGGCATCATGTCCCCAGATAGATACTCCATGTTTCCGTAATGCTCCGCATCGATGCCCTGTGCTGCTGGACCACACATCTGTCTCGTTCCCTGGCACCCATACCCATCTTTCCTCGTTCTTCACTTTTTGTGTGCCCGACCTTGCCCCGTAGCAGGGCCGTGCGGGTTAATTTTGACCTCTGAATGGATAGGTCCACCTTCATCCCATTATCTGACACCTTTACTCTATTGACCATCTGACCATGCGCTAGATGGGTCTCCACACACCCTGCCACTCGACCTAGACACACATTGGCACCGTAGTCACCTGCACACTGTTGGCACCGAGCCTTGCCTACCGAATGCGAGCTGAAGGTCTCCCTGTAGAAAATGTCTCTCAAACATTCTCAGGGCCTTCTGTTTAGGAATGTACTGATTCAATGATTGTTTGGCATTCAGGATGTTATTGCCCCACTAGGTCGTTAGTTCAAAAAAATAATCAACAAATGTTGTTATGAAGGCTCTTGGGTGTGTGCCACACACCGTCAAGCTCCGGTTCCACTGCTGGGATAAAAGAACGGATATTGCTGCGAGTGAGTGAGTGTGGGGGGTAGAAGGCTGTAGGTTAAGAGGCTTGAGAGTGCTGTATTCCCCCTCAGGTGTAACAACCACTGACTGCCACCTTCTCGCCTGTCACTCATGGCTTCTGCCCCGCTCCCGCTTACTCTGAGGGCGTGGTTTAGTTCTGGGGACACGCTAACCGTGTTAAGCGAGGGTGCATGCGGGCTGAACCTTTTTGCTGCTTATCTGACCATGGCTAAATTAAATTTGGATCTTTTTGAGATAGCCTTTTATCTTAAAGCGACAATGGCATTAAGTAATTTATCCCTCCTTAAGCTAATGGAGCTTGCTAATGGCCTTTGCAGGTCAGATTTAATAAGCTCTATAACAGGGGCTATTGCCGACAGTCCGACATCTGCTTTCGGGATACTGCTCTTGCAGAGTTGGTTGCATGCGTCTTACTATGGCCCGGGTGCCCAGTGTAAAGATATGTAAGTTAGTTGTTTTCGAAACGTGTTGGGTGTGAGAGTGCTACGGATGCTGTTTTCACAGCATAGCTGCCCCTCCTGCCCAGTAGGAGAACTAAATAAATTGCTGCCTTACAATGGAAGTTTGACTAGCCGGAGGTCTTGGCTCCTTTTTGTTCTGTTCTACGAGCACTCTGGGAGGAGAAGAGATCTCTTGGTTTGTCGTGGCCCATGAATTGTAAATCCACTGGTCCTGCATCCTGCCAAATAATTGCACAGTAATGTTTAATCCGGAGACCAAATTATTCGCAAGTGTCCACAGGATTGGACGTCTGCTGGGTTTCTGATACTTGGCCTTTCATGGAATGTGGTGGCAGTGACCCAGCTCTCTATCAAACCGAGGCTGAGGAAGCAGCTCAGCTTCCATGTCCGGCTAGTGAGCGAGTCCTGTTTACCCATTCTAGTTGCCTGCTGGCCCCACCTTCCATCGGGGAGGAGGTCTCTCTGGCTTAGAATGGCTAGCCGGCAGATGTGAACACTGCTCGGCTGGCTAGTGTTACATCAGGGCCTATGTGCTGGTAATCGATTGCAAGAATGACTGATTGTTGGATGAGGTGTCCACCAAGGCTCTGCAGGCTCATGCACAACAAGAAGGAAGCCCACAATATATGCCTATCCCTCTCCAGGAGTGTGACTGATTTCCATCTTCTTGCAGAAAATCAACAGCTTTGTGCCGCATTTTTCCACTGCTGTTGCAGTGCAGTTCGTCAATAGTTGAACAATAATTTATTTCTAAGAAAGCATCTTATAGAAAGTCATTTTGAATACAACAATTTATTATACATAATGCAATACATATCTAAATTCTTTCACTACCAAATAGGTAATATTAGTATAGAACAAGAGTCTCCAAACCTTTCAGTATGAGGGCTACATTGTATATTTTACAAATATTCGTGGGCTGAACAGAATCAGTTTGACTGAATTAAAATTTAAATTAATAAGGTTTCCTTGGATCTTTTTTTCTAATTAGCATGATATGATTCAGAACAAAAGCGAAATGTGGCAATTACAAAGAAACAATGCTGTGATTAAATTGAGATGATATACAATGAGTAAAAATGACCAACATTAGCAAATGCTCGGACAGAACAATCATTTAAGTGTAGATGGTGGAGGCCAGATAAAATCTTATAGAGGGCTGATTGTGGCCCGAAGGCTGTAGTTATGGGACCCCTGGGATAAAACAATCTAAAAATACTATGCCATTTTAAAACAGTATCTATTATTCATTTCACATCATCAAGTGTCAGACAATCAGTCCTAAAAAAGAGTAAACTTTATAAATAGGGCTTAAACTTTGATACCCCTCATCACCAAACTCTGGAACTAATACCAAAAATTCATATGGTAACCTGAATCTACATGGGCTTACGCCTGTATCCTACTAAACCGAGAAATGTTTTTGAGGTCAGTATTTGGCACTCTGCTGTTGCAGGACAATGTCCTATTTTAATTTAGCGATCTGGAGTTTTACATAAAAAGCCTTATGGTGTCACATTCGGCATGATCTTTTCCGAATCAGTCGGGAATGCTTACCTACCACAGTAGTAGTATCTAAGGTGTTTATTGCTGAGAAAGTGGTTTGTGGTCTATCCCTCATTCCAATACCACGCATCCTTGTCAGAGGCCGAAGAATGTTTACTCTCATTCAGGAAGAAACCACTATGCAAAAGGAGGATTGAAGAGCATCTACGCTTTAAATTGAAGTAACAGTTTCCATTATTTCCCAAAACTCTTCCTCAAAAGCCCGCAGTTCTCCTACTTGGATCAATTCCTATGCGGATTTGCACAATAATGCTTTGTGCGTATACAGGAACCTGAATGGATAAGGGAAGTTATCTAAGGAAGTGATCAACTGGTGGCTTAGGCATGAGATAATCTCCATCACTGCCGGGCTTAATTTGTACAAATAGAAGTGCCAGGACCCTCGGCAGGAGGCCACTAAAGCTTATACCACCCAT
The DNA here is from genome assembly GCF_031143425.1 of Pleurodeles waltl. Taxonomy (NCBI): domain Eukaryota; kingdom Metazoa; phylum Chordata; class Amphibia; order Caudata; family Salamandridae; genus Pleurodeles; species Pleurodeles waltl. The sequence continues at coordinate 11,881,917 of NC_090450.1, read as the reverse complement.
TGCATGTGCCAGTACCAAAGCAATTACTAACCATCATACTCCTACAAGTTTGACAATTCACCTTATTCCAGGTGCCCAACACTATAAGGAATGCTTAGGCGGCAGATATTAGTCATTGTTTATGTATAGTGTACTAATAAACAACTATTGTATTTCTCAGTAATAAATTACAAAGACACTGCCACCATGTGGCAGACTATAGTAAGTGCCGATGTTGACAATTGAGTGCTGCTGCCTAGCACCGGAAACCACCGGCTCAGATTAAGCGCTGATCACCTCCGAAAGTGCCGTCCCTTCCCCACCCAGAGTATGCCGTGCGGCAGTGAAATATGCTTCTGCTATTATTTCAAAGCTGAACTGCCCCTTTGGATAGTTGCTGGGATGCCACAAACTTTAGTCATTGTAGAGCTGTGTTTTGTACAACACGCTGAACTATGAAAGACCTGGTATCTCTCTAACACAGCTGTCACAATAGTGTAGTCCGCTGAAAAACAACTTGCATAAAGTACTACTTGGAGAGTGGTTTACGACATTCAGTGGGGTGGAAGGTAAGTGCCTTATTTGAAAAGATTCCTTTCATTGCACCTTATGCCTCATGGATAAGCTTATTCTCAAGACAGCAGAGCTGTGTGGGTTCCTGTGGCAAGCCAGTAATCGAGGCCATAGGCCTCCTCTGGTGTAGTGAAAAGTTACGGCAAAGGCAGTAAGCCTGGCATTGACCTGTTCATTGTGAGAGGCAGGTGTTAGCTTCAGTAGGTATTTAAGAGTGTATTGCATGAAAGCACTTGTCTTATTTTAATCACTAAACCTCTGCACGTTTTAAGGCAGCCTATCTTATACTGTTGTAATACCATTTTCAAATAATTACTTGAATGTTCAGTGCCTTCTCAGTCACAGACTCTTAGCACTATAAATACGTGACTATTCTCCTCTCCGCCAACCAAGATTAATTTCCAAGTTATTCAATTCTTTCACTCTCTGGTTCCACACACAGGCATCTGTAGTGATTGCATTAACTGACTAAGGTTTCGTAACCTGAAAAGAGCATTTTCTATGGATTACTTCAAGTTGCATTTATATGCAGTTACCTGAAGAGACCAACTAAGTAGTTACATGATATTTTGTTCATTATAGCCATGCCTTTGAATCTGACCCCATTTTTCACAGGATGAGTGCAGTGCCCTGCTAGGCTCACCTGTGCAGTGTTCTGCTAACCTGGAATGGTCCCCAGTGAGTGCCATTCTTGAGCCGGGGAGTGCCATTCTTGAGCCGGGGAGTGCCATTCTTGAGCCGGGGAGTGCCATTCTTGAGCCGGGGAGTGCCATTCTTGAGCCGGGGAGTGCCATTCTTGAGCCGGGGAGCGCCATTCTTGAGCCAGTGTGCGTCTTGGGGCCAGACTAGGGGGCCATCAGGCTGTACAGAGTGGTAATTTAAGCAGGCCTGAAGGTGATTGATCTGATCATTGCCCGGGCAGCATGGCAGAGTAAGCTAAAGAGAGCCGACTTTCATTATATCCTGCAGACCCTCCCCAGAGGAGCTGTAATAGGCGTGACTAATACATTTTGTGTGATGCGGACACCAGCACAACAATGCGTTAGTCTAACCCCTGTTGCGTGGTATTTGGCAGAGCTGCCCACAACCTTCACTCTTAAGTGCATGTAGGAGCAGTCACTGTCACTCTTTTACTCTTGTCCCTTCTCACTCTTTCTGTCCTGCTCACCCCTTCTGCATGTCTTTTTCTCCCTCCTCCGCAGCACCCACAAACTTCACTTCCAGTGGAGTCAGGAGCATAGCCCAGCACACATCTCGCTCCTGCATCCTCTGTTGGAGGGCTGCTTGTTCCATCTGAATCCCAAACATCCCTGCCGACCGCAGCCTGAGAGCACCTGAAGGACGTATGCGGCCTGTTCGAGTGGACCTCCCTTTTCAAGCGCTGTCTACAATAAGTTTTTTTTATCCTTCGGAGAGCTCTTTTGTGAGGCTCTGCCATGCCCTTGAACAGACCGGCTGCACACTGGTCTGTGAGTCGTTGCACTGACCATCAGTGCCCTGGTAGCTTGTTCGAGCCCGATTCCTGTTATTCATTGGTCAGAGCGGCTGCCCAGCAAGAACTCCTGCTTTTAAAGTCCTGAGCACACGTAGGTGTCAGTATGTACCAGCCTTACAGATACTACCAGATAGTAAACCACTGAATGCAGATGTGCATGTGAATCAATTATTTGAACACAGCTGCATTCAAGTTTTTGCTTTGTACATCTGCGAAAGACCGTTAAGGCTACATTAAGTCTGTGCATTTGGACATTTTTACTGTAAATGTAGAAAGAAAAGAAATAAAGTAAGAAAAAGACCTGTAGAAATCGTTGCAACCAACAGGTTTTGTTGAAATACTTCTGTGTCCCCAACAAGTGAGAGGGATGTGCCTGTAAACTATCCCCCCGCCTAGATGTTACCTTATGTATAGTTGTGTTCTGCTTCTAGATGAACCTGACAAAGACCAGCAAGGGGAGAGGTCTAAACTGGCCGTGACAGCCAGCCTGGGGTGTCAGTGAGGTGGCCATGGCCAGCTGTTGAGCTGCCCCACCCTCAGTTGTTAGGGCACTAAGTAATTGTCTAGAAGATTCTAGTTCCACCAGTTACTTTATTAACTAGAAGTAATCCAGTCTGTTTATTTATAAATGTTTGTTACTTTGCCAGAGGACTTTGACGTGTTTCAGGGTCACGCTTTGTGCATACCTCTTACATGGCAGCCACTGTTGTGCGACCTTCTGCTCAGTCCTACTAACTCCTCCCCAGCTCCTCCAACGTGTGACAGCGTGCACTTCTCTATGGTCATGCCTCTTCCATTTCCAGTCTGAGCATCTCCTCCTAATCTCTGCTGCATCACTTCTCCGGGTGTGCTCATTCTCCTCGTCCAATTTTACACCCGAGTGATCCTCTGTCTCCTGGACTTCCATCACCCTATCCCCCCGACTCCTGTATACTTGAAGCTCGCCTTGCCTGATGTCCTCCCTTTGTAACTCATCAGAGGGTAGGAGGGAAGAAAATACCTTTTTGATGGTGTGTAAAAGATCCAGGTGCCCACATTCTATTGATTGTTTTAAATTCTCAGAACATTTATGGCCTGTCCTTTTGCAGGAAGTCTGACTATGTTTTCTCTTTTAAAGAACAAAACCTTTACGTACATTGCAACAAACTCTTGTAACAAAAGTAGAACCTTGTGCAAACAATATTTAAACTGCCCTCAAATAATAAGATCTAACTTATCGTGAAAGTTTCACTGGTAGGTTGAAAAAGTTACCAATGTTTAGTAACTTAAGTAGCTCTAGGTTAGTCAATGTACAGTAATTTATTTCCCTGCTAGAATACTGCTCTGCTCTTCCTCAGGTCGTGCAAAACGAGGTGGATGTCCCTTGCTCAGACTTGAGGCCAGTATGACCAGCAGGGCTGACTAGATAGTCTATGTAGGGCACAAAAAAGGCTACAGCCCTGGGAGAGGTGTGCGAGACCCTGCAAACTGCGTCAGAAAAGCTATCGGTTGGGAACAGTACATGTTCAAGCATGGTCGGTGGGCTTGTCGTCCTGATGTTCGCTGGTCCTTGCATCGGAATCATTACCATTGACCCACAGCATCCCTTTCTTAGTGTATCCTAGAAGAGGACCTCTCACCACGTCCTTTGGACCAGCATCATGTGGTGGTGTTACTGTCTGTCCCCAAAAGATGAGCGGGTGCTCCTTGTGAGTAGAGCCTGCCTTTTGTGATCTGACTTTACGTCTCATGTCTCTTCCTCAAGCGCAAGTGTGAAAGACGATTTTAGCGAAGGCGGTATCGCTCAGTTGGCTGTCTCAACTCTTGTGGTTTGGTCAACTCACTTCCCCTATAGGAGGGTGTGGTCTGAATTGGGCCAGCTGCAGCAGGTCCAGAGTTTCTTCAATAATATCTTGTCCATGAGGTTTCACGTTTTCTACAAATAGTGTTAACCTCTTACATTGTCACGGTCACAGCTTATGGTATTAGTGTGAAAGTTGACATGCAATGATTTTTTTTACCACTTAAACATTAATTTGAAATATTTGAATAGCATAATCGGATGCAAGACCGTTAGCGCCCCAGTGCTATAACTGTGTTTTATCACATTCGTCTTTCTGTCACCTCCATGTTCTGCTCTCATGCAAAACTGCTCCTTCCTCTGAAATTCCACGCGACCAACATTTTCTCATATTATCAGGAGCACTATTAAGTAAGCGTTGTGTGTATGAAAGGGTAGAGTTTTTTTTTTTTTTGGTCCGTGGAGAAGCAGTTTCAAGGAAACCAGTAAACATTTGAGCCTACTTTAATAGGCCTGAGTCAACTATTGAAGCACTAGTGTAGGCCAACTCTGCAATTAACAGCCTACTATGCTCTGCAACAAGGCATGTAACTTTTGGGAGGTAGCACTCCTAGCATTTGCGTGAACAGCTAGGTAGACATCTGGGATGTACTTGGACTGCGACGAGAGTAGGGCAATTTTGAAGCGATTGCTATTATCTAAGAGGATGGATTTTGCACCAGTTACTGTTAGCGATCCCAGTTTTCACCCAAAAACAGTGTGGCACTCACTCTAAAGGTGATCATGGCCTCAGTGATTTCTTTGTCAAGATTCTGTTCAGACTGAAGTTTGCTTCAATGATGGTGATGTCCCTCTCCTGCCCTACCCCCGTGAAGAGTGGCCTGGTTCCTCCTAGACTTTGGGATCCAGACTGTCAGACATGCTGAAAGCCTAAAAAGTGGTGGTGTTCCAGAGTTCCTCTAATGACCAAGGAAAGGAATTCACTAGCTCAATCACAGAAGTCTCCTGGGAAGACCTAAACAGGTCTTGAAAGATTGGGTTATTGCCTCTAGGGTTATACCCTAAATGCAGGAACAACTGGAATTTCCTACCAACTATGTTGTGCAGGACAAAGTTATTTGTTAGCATAGCCCAAAGTCTGAAAATGTCTATAAAATCCTTGAAGGTGCCTGAAAGTAACTCATTCAACCTGTAGAAGCTCTTCCACCGAGAATCTTGGCCAAATTGATCTCAATTGGTGAAACTCACTTCATATATGATCAGCAACCAAGTTCTGCTTGAGGAGCTCAAGAAAATCCAAAGCTTTTCTTTTCCCACTGGGATAAGCTTCTACAAGTAGTCTGATCAGGTGGGTTTGTGGCTGGTTGATCCCAGTCCATGTGAAAGACCCATAGAAACATGATTTTTTTTTTTATAGCATTTAACTCCTTCGATAGGCTTCAATAGCCTAAGACATGTAGCAAAGGCTTTCGCTGAGGTACTCTACATATGAAAAGCGAGCCCAGGGGGCCTCAAGGAGCCTTAGTTTATATTCGTAATGTTGATTACTGCATTTGGAGTGTTGCGGAGCCTCACAACTGGACAAGCCTTCATCTCCCTTCTTCTTCACTAACTGCTTCCTTGCAGTACGACAAAGAAACTTATTTGTGTTAAAATTGATACGGCCATAGGGCCCTCCCATCAACCCCAGGAACCCTGCATCTTGTTCGAATGTGGCTTATCAGTGGTTGTGATAACTGTGTTAAGGTGTCACTCATTTACTGGTTGTGAGGAACCCCAAGGAGGTAATTCCAGGTAGGGCGGTGGACTGCCCTGCTTCCTTCTGAAATTCCAAACCTGGATTCACACACCTTCGGGTGAGCGGGAGGATAGGAAGAGGTGGGGGGGAGCAATCCTGATCAGTGTAGCCAAACGTACCCTAGACTGCAATATTTTAAGAAATGGCTCTGTTCAGGACATGTTTGTGGCTGGCTGTGGCTCTAAGATACAGTTTGTAGTAACTTTTAGTCAACTATTTGGTCACACGGTGGGGTGTCTGTGAGATACTTTGAAGGGGCTTGTTTTTGATAAGTGAGGAGGTGAAGCACCAAGCTGTGAGTTGTAGACAAACGCAAAGAGGGTAATTCTGTAGGGTTATGGCTATGACCCAGGTTTGCACATTACAGTGTAATACGCAAACCCCCTGCATCTGCTCTTGGTAGATGTAAGTTGTCGGCATGTAAAGTGTGATGAGTGCTGTGTGCTGCCACAAATTTATGATTTCAAGCAGTTACGAGGCGGTTTGAGTGCTCTCTAAAAACAAACAATAAAAGTAAAATTTGTATTTGGGCATCCTGGCATTGAGCAGGGCAGGCATGGGGATGTTGTGTCAATCTCTTCAGTGAATCTGTATAATTTGCCAAGTTAACGGACACGTTATTTGCTAAAAGCAAATGTTCACTTGTGATTCCTAATCGAATCGTCCTCGGTTTTATGCCAGGTTTTGAAGGGATCTGGAGTCTCAGGAGCTCAGGCATCTTCATTGATACAAGGCTGTGGTTAGTTTACATCTGAGTTTAAGTCAACAGATGTTTGTCCATCTGCTCATGGTACTTGAGGGCACAGCAAATATAACCAGCACGTCTCTTTAATTAACATTCAGCCAGCTTCAAAAGTTCTGTCGCGAGTCTTTGAGAATGTTTTAGAATTTTTTTTGTCAGCTGATTTTATATTTAATCAGTACAGTATTGTTTACAGGTGACATGTGCTCCCACATCCCTGTTATAATCAAATTTGATGCAATGGTTTCTTAATTGGTATAAATGTTTATCTTCTCTGTCAGTTGAGCCTGCCAGAGACTCTTGCATGTAGGAGCATTGATAGCAGCGGGGAAGGAAACAGTTACCAGGAGTTGATCCTCCTCCCTAGCTGGTAAGATGGATCAGTGATGAAAAGCTAGACCTTGCCATTGGTGCGCTTCAGGATTTTGCCAATAATCGCCCAGCATTCCATCACTCTTGGTCATTGATTCTTGAATGGTGGAGAAGTCCATCTCTTCTCTGTAGCACTCGTTAGAACAGATATAGGTGTGGCGTCCTGCCTTATTGGCCTGTGGTTCTGTGGAGATGATCGCCTGGCCTTTGGTACTCCAAGACCTCCGTTATTTTCCACATCTATACTGAGAAGAAAATTCCTACCCCCCAACAGTCAAAGTACAAGACTCCTGCTCCTCCACTTTGGATATTCTCCAACATGTGCACTTCTATTCCACAGTTCGTGGACTGCTGTACGTCTGTCCGTGCATGGCGACCACCAGCATAACGCAGCACAACTCTTTAATCTCATGCCTCCTGCTCTTTCTGCCTACGTGGCTGAACGGGGAGCATGCATGACTAGGAAGATGAATAGCCCGTTAAGATCTACCATTTTGACTGCTAAAATGCTCTTTTGAGTGCACTTCATGGCCACAGAGCCGGGACAGTGCGTTCTTCCTTCTGCTGTTCTAGATGGCCAGAGCGCTTGTAGATAGTATAGGGTGCCTTTGATCCGGGTTCTAGGTCTAGAAAAATTGTTGTTGACTTTGTAATTTCCTGGTCTTTGAAGCTAAATGCAAACAACAAAAATAGGAAAACTTGCTATGTGGTCTTAAAAGAAAATTGGGAAGAATTAAAGTGCGTTGTTAAAGGTGACCAATATCTTGCCAGTGGCTTTTTACTTTGTCAAACAGTTTCGTTCCATTCAACATGAATAGCAACCTTAGCTAGGGAATCCGAGTATGAGACAACGGGCATGAGTGGTTGGAGTGGAAGGTGATGGTTGGGAGGGCACCATCTTCATGTTTGCTTCGACTGAGCTCTCAAAGACCCTAACTTATTTACCAAGGCTCCATAATGAATCCCTGGCTCGCCTTCGGTGGCTTGATGCATGCATGGCTGCCTTCTACAAACAAAACACGTGTTATATGGAAACTACTAGCCAACCGTACAGTTTAGAACTAAAGAGCGCAACAGTCCATACTAACATAGACTGGGCCTGCCTCGGCTGATTTGTAAGCTACCGCCTTGATCTTCTAGGTGCTTGGTTTCAACCTCCTCTGGACTTTCATTACTCTTTGAAGGAAAGAGTCAGATCCTTCAGAGGCCCTGCTACCAAAAAAACGACCTTTTCATCTTCTGAAACTTTCTGCATCACCATTAGAGGTTTGTGTGAAGGCTAGGATGGCCTGCTTCCAAGAGAAAGTGAATTGTCTCAGCTTCCCCAGTTGGAGTTACACCAGCCCTCAGAGCCAACCTGCCAGTCATTGCGCCTGTATTATTATTCTTTAAAAAAATCTCTAATGTAAACCTTAAAATTGGAACCTCGAAAGAGGACAGTGTGAACAACAGGGATATTTCACAAGTTGTATGTGTGGTCCATCCACAGAATGTCTTTTACTAGGATGAGCCACACTTTGACTTTTCCAGGTACCCATGCGCAGGTGTGATGGATATTTGTGCATTGCACTTTGGTGAATGTGGGCGGTGGAGTGTGGTGTCCATATCTTCTGTGGGTTTATTCCATAGTGGTGCTTCATGGGGAGGCGGAGGAACTGCTATGATGATGATTGCAAGTTTAGTGTTTCGAGGGATTGTTTGGCCCTTAATCATGGAAGTGATGTATCGATGAAAGTTGAATAAAGCAGTTTCACCCTTGCAGTTCTGGTGATTCTTTCAATTCAACTACTGCTTTTCAGCCTGTTTGGAAGAGACACACTTTGAATGCATATCTTCCCTTCATGTCAGCTGTCCATGTGGACGTGAGCACATGGGCGCATTAGTGCTTCGTCTTTCAACTGTAGTTGTTTTGTTGCAGAAACATGCAGTTTTCGACAGGACTTTACCCTCTACCTATTCACAAATTATTCCATATGCCGTTTCATGCACTCCATGAGTTTTCAGATCATTTTTGCAGGTTCAGTTATTGTGAAGAAACACTTTAAATGAACGTTGACAGTCTGCATCAATTTTACCCAATATTGTAATACAACCCTACTGCCCTTTTCACCTACATTGAGAATGTTCTCACAGCAGACCCTTCCCCAAAAGTTATTCTTTGCAATATTTTGTCTGCATCGCTCACTCTGAGGTGGTCCGGTGTACCGTAATGTATCTTGAGATAGTTCCACTCAGCACATCCTACTTATGAACTAAATGTGTATGGTGGCAGAGTGAGCCATCCCCATGCCTTCCGAGAGTAGCCGTCTCTGGGTGACCATCTCGGATCACATCCTCAGTTGTGATCACTTGAAACTTTGCCAGAAGCTTTGCTTTCATCAGCTCGCAGCTCACTCTGTTGGGTGATTGCTCCTCACAAGGTTGGAACAAGAGTCCCTTTAGGCTTATGGAAGTAAACATTAAAATCTGGCTCCCTTAGTCCAGAAAGCTCCGGTCTTCTAGTGCCCACTGTCCTCGCATGCTCGACCAGGAACACGGTTCCTGTCTGACCGGTCCAGTTACTGGGAAAGGATATAGAATAGAGGATGTTTTTTATCATGATAAGGCTGCTTCTCTGGCTGAAAGAGGGCTGCACTTGCTTTAAGGGGTACGTAGGGGTTCATAATTTGAAAACATGGGTTGCAGCCTTTCTCGCTCCATAAGGCAGTAACTGCTTGTACTGTTGTTAATGGTCGAAGTATTGAAGCAATAGCTACATAACACCTTCATATTCGCCCTTTACAATTGATGAAGTTACATTCACTTCTGTTTTCCATGTGCATGTTCTCTGTGCAGATTGTCTACCAGACTGGAATATTTAGAAGGAGTCCATGAGCGATACCATGAATGTTGTAAGGTACGGTACCCCTAAATGCTTGTCTGTACGACTTAAGGAATGGACCTCTGGCTCTGTTGTGAGTTCTCCTTCAGTGAAGTCTTTGTTACAGTTAATAAATGGACCCTTTGAAAGCTTGCAGCTGGCTGTTGAGCAGTGGGGTTTGAAACACGTATCCCTGCAGAGGACCTATTTACTGAGTCATTCTCTCTCTTTGCAATCAGTTGGTTGTGAAGCCTCATCGGTCATTTATTGAGGACTCTTCCCTCAAGTGCTGCAAAGTGGCCAGAAAATGATGTTGGCACTTTACAAAGCCATTAAATGAATGACTAAATGCATTTATTGTTTTATGTCATGTGGGGCATTGAGACCTGCAGAACAATTTCCACGTATTCCCTCCCTTGATAGCAATCTTTTGTGTGTTAAAGTCGTTTATCAGACTAGTACTGATCCTTCATTGCTTTTGTCATCCATTGCTGCCCTTTGACCTCTGAAGCAATGGTTTTTCATTATTATTTGCTGTAGTCATCTTCCACATTATCCAGACACTAGGAGTTCCCAGATTTTGTGCTCTTCCACACACAACCTTCTACATTTATTCCATTCCCTGGCGCTCATTAGAAAATATTGACCAACTCGTTAACAAATCCTTTAAGACCGGCAAAGCAGGCTTTGCATTTTTCTTGAAATGTTCCTGAAAATGCCAATTACTCTGTCCTGTCCCCATTAGAGGATTGTATGATATTGGATTGTGATGTTGTTGTGTTTTTCTTCATGACCTTGCGTTCTCTTTGCAGGTGTGAATCATGTCTTACCCATCATGGCTGCCACCAAAGAATGCCGGAGAGCCTGTTGGTCAAGTGACCGCACGTATGGAGACAACCCCGTCTTTTGGGGTACCCAGTATCTCCATCTCCACACAGCAAACACCAAAGAAGTTCGCACCCGTAGTTGCACCGAAGCCGAAGTACAATCCGTACAAGCAAGGACAATCTGAGGACGGCGATGGTAAGTTCTTCCTTTTCCACACTGGTGTCCAGATTTGCGTTAATTGTCCGGTGCAACGTGTAGGGGGCACTTCACAGTTGTATGAAATCTATTACTGTTCAAGGCTATTAAGATTGAGCCCTACCCAAGTACCAGAGTAAAACATTAGGTTCTCTGTTCCGAGGATATACAGAGAAGGTAGGGGTTGAGGCCATGAGTTCTACCCAACACTTCAGTCTAAAAAGGATGATGTGTTTCTCATCGTGTGTTTAATTTATTCAGGGAAACTTAGTCTTTCCTCAGTTTTGCTTTCTTCCTCCACTGATGCTGCTTTTTAGGGTCGAGCCGGTGAGTGCATGCATTAGCGCATGCATCTTGCAAGCGAGACGCTGTTGTGTTCCGTATAGGGCTTGGAAGCCCACCTGTCGCTCACCATTTGTTGGTTTGCGTGGCACGCTTCCTTACAGCCTCGTAGTTCGACATTTCTGTTCCTCTGTGTGGAGCACGGAACAAGCACTACATGATTTCAACTAAATTAGTACCTGTCCGCTGCTCCTGTGATTGAGATATAATTTTGTTCATTGTAACTTCTAGTGCCCTGCAAACAGAAGACTTGTGACTGTCAAAAAATGTGCCAAGCAGGACAAACAAAATTGCAAAGTTTGATTTTTTTTAAAACTTTCTTTCTTTTATTTTATCATCTTTTTTCAGTTTTGACTCATGTTTTCTTTTGTTTTTGTTCGTGGACCTATTGTCAAAAGATGACAACTTGTTCGAAATATGCTATACTTATTCAGAATGTCTTTTTGGCGAGTTGGCTGTCTTATTTTAATAGAACTGCAGGATTTCGGCCAGCGAGTCATCTTCAAAGTTGAGCTAGCAGATGAGAAGCTGGTCACAGAAGCTATCTTCTGGAGGGCTCCGAAGCCCTTAGGTTTTAGCAGAGGCCCAGGGTTACTGCTCATTGTACCACAAACCCTTAGGTTTTAGCAGAGGCCCAGGGTTACTGCTCATTGTACAACAAACCAACAGTCGTGGCTTATTTGGCGTGATGCTTTCACAGTCTAAAAGGTAAATCAGTTCAACTTTAAAAAGAAGTATCTTATGCTTTAAAAGTAGTTTTGTGCAGAATAACACCTGAGATTGGTGGTGGGGGGGGGGGGGGGGGGTTGGAGGGGAGGGGGGAAGGCTGTTTCTGCCGGTCATCACTAGATGGATGGCCAGCTCTCTTCACAACTAACTTCCACCCTATCAGAGCTAGCGATAGGTGGACGACTCCATCAATCAAGGATTTATAAAGCACAGCAAATCTCCCATGAGGGACTCAAGGCGCTGGCTTTTGCTAGATGCTTCACAGTGCTCTGTTCATTAGGACAGCATGTCTTGGCTCCCTTTCTGAATTCCCGGAGCGATGTGGTGTTCCTGAGATGCAGAGAGATGGTCGTTCCAGGCTTTGGCCACCAGGAGTGAGACTCTTAACCTCGTACCAAACACTCTGCTCCACACCCCTGCCCAGACCTCAGTGTGTTCGGGCTGTACCATGACCACGCATCTTTGAGTCACCCCAGAGGGTAGATGATGAGAGCAGAAGGCCGGAGATGTAAAACAGAACGTAGGTCCAGAGTTTGACTGTTTGAAATGGGCATTTATACCTGTTCTTGAGCACACCGATGAAGGCGCTTGGCATAGCTCATCGACAAGGAGGTGCAGCTTTGTTCTATGACATTGCACAAAACGCAGCCTGCCCCCCCAGCTGGCCTCTAATCACAGTTGTGATGCGAGCCCACTTGTGGCTCATGTACATTTAGAAACGAACAGAGTAGGCAGCTGGGATGACAGACCGACCGTAGATATTTTTATGAACTTATCTCAAGAACATTTTCATCTCATCTCCCCATTACCGTCGTAAGGTCGAAATGAAGTGTGCACGGTCTGCACCGCTTGAATCCGCAGATATCGTCACATGGCGTTGGCGCTGACTGGCCTCCATTTTTAAAGCCCCTTTCATCTTGCTTGATCGCCTTAGTCTCGTCACTCTCATGCTTTAAGTTAAACATTGTCACCCTTTGCAAGGGATTTGTGAGGTTTGCCAGGCCAAAAGCGCAGATGTGGTTTCATTCCTGGAAAAGAAAATGTAGCCTAATTCCAAAATCCTCTTTGAGCTGAAGAGTTTTCAGGTTACATATTGATGTACTTGTTTGTATGGAGCGTTTTTTTAATCTAACTGGACTAAGGATGAGTGCTACGTCAGATCTCAGGGGGTAGCACATTTCCCAACATAGTCACTTGACAAATATTTGTATTGACTTGGGACACATCTTAAACATTTTTTTTATATATTTATTTTTAGGTCTGGCGTTAGCCAAGACCTTTTGACTTAAAAATTATATTTACTAAAACAGGCTTCAATCCAGCTCTTTTTCGCCGATGGGGCAGCAGGAAGGCCCACTTAGGCCTTTGGTAACTTCAGTGTGACTGACGGCATTCTGCCCTTTCACCCACAAAGTGGTTCCAGTCAGTGCCCAGGACTGCTATGGCCGCTTTTTCAGACCTCATATATATATATTTGCCTTTCGCTACTGTTTTCTTTTCTAATTTAGATAAATTGCATGCAGTTTTGAGATGGTAAGTTTAGGACTCGGCCTTGGTGTGTAAGGTGGTAGTGCCCGTCAGTCCTGGAACACAAGTCACTGCCCCCATTTAAGGATGCTCGGTTACCCCTTCGAGATGGGTATCGTATGGGCACAAACATCCATTACACTTGCGTGGCACAGCCTGTTTGTAACATGGCTTCAAAGCTTTGTTTACAGTGTAGATCTAGGTACAACCAGCATGTTCATGGAGAGAATGTTTATTACTGTAAGATGGGGGTCCTAGGGAGCCGTACATGGATCAGTCGACAGAAACCAGGTTGTGATGGGGGGGCAGCTTCTACTGGGTATCTTTCCTTTGTTACTGCAGTACTGCATGCCAATCTGCCTCCTGATAAGGTGCTGCTGGTACCCCAGATGGGTGCTTCTTTGGAGTCTGTTCTTTAGGTCCTGATACCATGAGATTAGTAACAGATAAACTGGAGTCCACCGCTGCCAAGCCTCGCCACCCCATAAGCACCAGATTCCATCCAGAGGATGTGTCTACAATGGGACTAAAGAGGGCGTTTGTAAGACATTCATTGGCCAGACTGAACCCACCTTGATACCCTCTGTTCACAAACCACAATAAGAGGAAAATACATAGAGAAGTTGTCCAGTCTCATTGGTACCAGATTATATCTCAGATGGCAGAAAGTCTCGTTTCTGGAGTCCTTTGAGTTCTTCCTTTTTCACTACTTTGTCAAAGGGGTAATTTGCAAGTCCAACCAGAGTAGAGGACTCTGCATCAGATTATTGCCCTCCCTCATTTATTTCCACATCTTCTGGTACATTTGAGGAAAACCGGCGACTGCTTGTTTTTCAGATGAGCATTCAGTTGTCTGTCTCTCAATATTAATGTGTTGGTTCTGGTTTAAGTCCACTAACTGGTACCGCTCCCTCTGACAAGATGGTCTGGACACCCTTCCTGCAACTGTCTCCAGAGCAGCCAGCAAAGGAAGTCAGTGGCTTGGCCACTGTGGATGCTCAGGATACTAGACATTAACCCAAGAAGCGCCTTGCTACTAAGCCACCGTTCGTGAAGAGACAGCCATAGAGGTCTTGAGCTGAAGTTTCAGTAAGTGCTTAAGGCTTGCAGACTAGATGGATACTCACCTTGAGATGTATGAAGGGCTGAACTTTAATATCGTACTAAACTTTAAGGTCCTGTGCCTTAGACTGTGCAGGGCCAGGGTTTGATTTCTGATGTCTGAGCCACCTTTATGTTGGGATTTTTTCAAGGCCTTCCTTCAAAGAGCAGGCACTCTGAGCTGGGCAGAGAACACTTCCCCACTGTTGTCTTCAGTGATGCACCTTTTGTCGTGATGAATTCACCAGCCCAGTCTTCAGCAGTCACAGTGACATTTGGAAAGGACATATGTCCAATGTTTAAACCTTCACTAGTCATTGATAAAGTCTGGAGCCCTAGAATCCCACGGTCAGACGCTTCCCTTCAGACAACTCAATGTAGTATCCATCATGCAATTCTAGATTCCCTAGGACCTGACCTTTGCCCCTTAGACCAAGCAATGTGGTATCCATCTTGCAAGCTAGATTCCCTAGGACCTGACCTTTGCCCATTAGACCAGTCAATGCCTTGTGCACCATGCAATGCTAGATTCTCTATGACCTAACATTTGCCCCTCAGACCAATCAATGTAGTATCCACCATGCAATGCTACATTCCCTAGGACCTGACATTTGCCTCTTAGACCAGTCAATATAGTACCCACCATGCAATGCTAGATTCCCTAGGACCTGACCTTTGCCCCTTAGACCAAGCAATGTGGTATCCATCTTTCAAGCTAGATTCCCTAGGACCTGACCTTTGCCCCTTAGACCAGTCAATGCCTTGTGCACCATGCAATGCTAGATTCCCTATGACCTAACATTTGCCCCTCAGACCAATCAATGTTGTATCCATCATGCAATGCTAGATTCCCTAGGACCTCTAGGCGCTTCATGCTCTTCTTGTTGAGCTCTAGGTGCTTTATGCTCTTCTTGTTGAGCTCTAGGTGCTTCATGCTCTCCTTGTTGAGCTCTAGGCGCTTCATGCTCTTCTTGTTGAGCTCTAGGTGCTTCATGCTCTTCTTGTTGAGCTCTAGGTGCTTCATGCTCTTCTTGTTAAGCTCTAGGCGCTTCATGCTCTCCTTGTTGAGCTGTAGGCGCTTCATGCTCTCCTTGTTGAGCTGTAGGCGCTTCATGCTCTCCTTGTTGAGCTGTAGGCGCTTCATGCTCTCCCGTGGAGCTCTCAGCGCTTTATGCTCTCCCGTGGAGCTCTCAGCGCTTTATGCTCTCCCGTGGAGCTCTCGGCGCTTCATGCTCTCCTGTGAACTCTAGGCCCTTCGTGCTCTCCCGTGAACTCTAGGCACTTCATGCTCTTCTTGTTGAGCTCTAGGTGCTTCATGCTCTTCTTGTTGAGCTCTAGGTGCTTCATGCTCTTCTTGTTGAGCTCTAGGTGCTTCATGCTCTCCTTGTTGAGCTGTAGGCGCTTCATGCTCTTCTTGTTGAGCTCTAAGCGCTTCATGCTCTCCCGTGGAGCTCTCAGCGCTTTATCCTCTCCCGTGGAGCTCTCAGCGCTTTATCCTCTCCCGTGGAGCTCTCAGCGCTTTATGCTCTCCCGTGGAGCTCTCAGCGCTTTATGCTCTCCTGTGGAGCTCTCAGCGCTTTATGCTCTCCCGTGGAGCTCTCGGCGCTTCATGCTCTCCTGTGAACTCTAGGCACTTCATGTCCTTCCATGGGCGCTTGGCACGTCTTGTTCTCTGCAGTGGGTGCGCTCTCAGCTCCTAGAGGTGCTTCGTCAGAGTCCTCGCTTGATCCCCGCCCTAATTAGGATGGAGCATGGCCGGGGTGCTGCAAGAGCTTGTTTACAGCTCCTGCCTCTACGAGAGCCCTTCAGCCGGGCTGCAAGGAGGCACTTCTGAAGCGACCTCGGCAATTAGACCCACTGGAGCTTGTAAACAAGCTCTTCCCTTCAGCCGCGCCCAGAGCTGTCCGAACATGAGCAAGCATTGGAAGCTGGGACACTGGAGACGTTTGTACACTATTTAATTGCAAGAAAATAACACGAAATAAATAAAAAAAAGTTGCCTCCTTATCCTGCGAACTGTGCTTGCAGTGAAACATACATTAAAAAATCACCGTTGAGTTTAATAATGGCAGGGTGTGGGCGCCTCCTAGCAGCTGGGTGTAGTGGGACAGGCATTGAATCTTATTTTAATTTTTTCCTTTCAAAGCACTGATTAAAACTAAGTGCAGGTACTCGACAAATTAAGCCACGGATTGAGGATTGAGTTTGAGGTGAAGGTTGGGGCGTGGCTAGGGGCGGGGCTAAGAGAAAAACACTTAACAAGATTGAGACTCTCAGTGCACAATTGTGCACGAGGATACCGAATCTGGTATCTGTATTATTTGTGCATGTGCAAAGGGATGTTTATGCGGTGGTTTTCACCCTTCAGACGCGTCCAGATTGCTTCTGCACTTATGGTGCATGAACAGCATTTGAATTTTCACTCGTGCACAATAATGTGCACAGTCTGAGTTGAAACCTAGACCAGGGCGTGCTCGGATCCCCTTCTTGTGGGCAGATTTCGCTTCTTTGTCTAGATTGTTCCGGTTTGTTCAGTAATGGTGCTTCCTTTAAATTACCTTTTGTAATCCCCCTGAATTCAAGAATGTTTACTCACCGAATGTGGTAGTGGGTGGTTTAACAGTTACAAAACACTTAAGTACATTGATGTAAAGTATTTGAAGAACAAAGTCAAAGGCTGTGGAACTCAATGTGGTGACTAAGAAAATAAGCATTGATGTTTTAGATGTTTATTTATCCTATTTTGTTGTAAGCCAACAGTCTTCATTGCAAATTTGAAATCATATTCGTTCTTCCTTCTGTGTGATTTTATTTGTATCCAAAGAGCCCCAGATCCTCTTTTAAATATTTAAAATGAATACACATAATTATCGTTTCATTTTCCTTCAACATGTAACTTTATATGAGGGCAAATAGTATTTCAATAAATTTTGGTGCCAAACTACTTCTTAGAAAAGAGGAACCCCTTGAAGTGATGCATTTGATTAAATTAAAAAAACTACACTTTTCCCATCTCCTTTTCCCTAATTTTTCCTTCTGCTCGCTTATCCTTTCCTTCAGTCCTTGGGATGAGAAAAAACACATTTGCCATTGACAAATTTTTTTTAAAAAAAAATAATTGCTAGAGCAAAGTTCTGTCCCCTTACACTTAGACTCTCTTATTAGGATGGTGACAAGATCAGGGGAACGCTGTCACTCACAGTGGAAAGGGGCCAATGGGTGAGCCGGGTTGACGGATCGCCCGCCCCCGTGCTGTATCCGGTGCAGGCAAAAGGTGAATGACGGATGAACCGATTAAAATAGACCCGTGACTGTGTTCCCACAACGCACGAGGCTTAACCCAAGCGATTAAGATTCAGTTCCGAGTCCTACAGCCACTGGGTTGCACGATAAGACAGCTGAGACCTCAGTAATGGGTCTGACATATTCAACTCTTCTCGGTGTGAGATGAGGCACTGTGCTGTTGAGGTCTGGTCACCTTTCAGCTGGTCCACTCACCACATTTTGTATCTCTCTGCTGTCCTTTTAATGGTTTATCCCGCAAGCAAGTGAACAGAATTTAAGCATAACTGAATTGCATGCAGGTAAGTTGTCCCTCATTGCATAACGAAGTTAGTGATGTACGGTTCAGTCACAGTCCTGGGGTGTTTCAAAACATCCTGTTTCCTTTGCTGGGGAGCAGTGGTTCCCCACCCTTTGACACTCCTGAGGACCCCCACTTAATCATTACTGGAATCCGAGGACCCCCAAACAATTTTTACGCTTTAAGTTTCAAACATTAAAACAGTAATTCGTAAAAAAATACACAAACAAGTACACATCAACAAATAAACTATTATTTCATATTGAAAAAATATGCAAAAATCAAAACATTTTAATGGGAAGGTTGGCGCTGCGTCTCAGTGACTAACTTTTCAATGTTTGGGTTTTATTTAGGAAAGCTGAATCCTTGTGTCAGATTCTACATTTCCCAAGCAGTATTTTGTATTGACTTTTTAGGTAGATAAAATCTGATAAAGCGTTTTCACATAAATATTTGGTGGTAAAAGGAAGCAACACCATAAGGGCCTCATCTCTCCAGAGCCTCCTTCTCATTTGTTTTATAGCACCACTCATACCAGTGTAAGGTTTTGAAGCGCTTTATAGGGGCGTGTAATCTGCATTAATAGGTATTTTTCTAAGAGTGCTTGGTGTACAGAAGCACAAACTCAGGATTCAGAACACAACACAGTGGTTAGCGTTGACTTTAATAATAAGAATGTATTTCTGTGCAAGAAGCGTAAGGATAATGAAAGACTGGGAAAAAACATAACTTTCTAATTTGTGCCGTGCAGTTTGCATGCAGCTCTTTGCAGTTCGTAGCTCACTGTGTGAGATTACAAATGTAATTTAAGAACTGAACAATAACAAAAGAATCGGTCACAAACGCAGTAACCCACTGAGCATTGCACCTAAAAAAAATACTGTGCTTTGCATGATACATGTTCTATGCAGCAGGTATATTAACCATTTGCGCTGCTGTAGATGAGTCCAAAGTGCCACCAGACAAAACTCCCATCTCGCTCCAACAGGTAAATTAATCACAAGAGGTGTCTTGATGCTTTTATTTTTGCCGTAAAGCTGCTGGACGTAAAAGGAACTTTGCAGTGCTTTTAAAACTGCTGCACAAATGAAGTAACAACTATAAAAACACCCAGCTCCTGACCCAGGCCTGCGGACCCCCTGGGAATGTGTCACGGACCCCCGAGGGTTCCACTGACCACAGGTTGGAAACCGCTGCTGTGGGTGGTGCTCTTTAGAGAGTGGTAAGTGTTGTGGGTCAGTTTAAGATTTGGCCCTGAAGCAGCAACTGTTATCCACCATCTTAACGACTTGGGCAAGGTTGAGCTCCTGTGAAGGAAATGGAATGATTGATGTGAAGCTACAAATCTGCTGGTCATGTTAGCTCATAGGGGTTGTTGCTTAAATCCACTTTTTGTCCCAGGAAGAATCTGAGCACTCTTGGTTTGAGGCCAGAGCCAGAAACCATTGCTCCTACGCCTTAAGGAGTACAGCTGAGCAGATGGATTTGGCGCATGTCCTGATACGTCTGGCTGAGTCTCCATAGCTTCACTGTAGAAGATGGTGGCCTGATCTTGGAGAACAGGTGCCTGTTTATGTTAAAGTTTTACCTGCAGCAGTTTAAGCGTTCAGTGAAGGTAAAGATTCCAGTACGGGGAAATCCTGTTAGAGTGCGCAGCATTGGTAGCTCTCCAAGGGTCTGATGTGAGCCAGGTAGCCCCGGCTCCCGTCAGCCCACCAACCTCATATGCCAAGGACCTCCACTGCTCAGCACGCCAGCTTTCTGTGCCTCTGCTAAGAAAACGTAAATTTTAGCGGGATGAGACAAACTAAATAAAACTACAAGGAATGAATGAATATAGGCATTTAGGAGGTGGCGTGTGGAGTTTTGCATCTTCTAGATATGCTGTGAACTGTAATGTTTCAATTCTCCCTCCTTGAAATGAGTGTCTTGTTAGTGTCTTTCCAGGAAGCACTTCCCCTCTTGCTTCACAATAAATGTGGCCCCCACAGCTCACAGCAGTGGGTAACCTCAGGAAACGAGACACCAGGCTCTTCCGCTCTGTTACCAAGAAGACTATTTATGGTCACTTGTAGTTCTGCAAAACACACATTTAATTTCTCATAAAGGACGTATAAAACGGGGTGCCCGAAATTCAGCGCTTGTTGCTCAAGCTCAATTTTCCTGTCAATACAGAAACACCAGACGCGTTGAGAAACCTCTTATTACGGTAGATCACCTCTTGAAGTACTGAGTTGCTACACCCCTGAGGAGGAGAAAGTTTACTGGAAGAAGCGCAGATCTTGAGCGGATATTGGGAAAAGATGAAATCCGGTTTATTTCCTGCAATGTATTGCTTCATCACGAAGTTCTTTAGTACAAACCTCATTGCGAGCTGCAAACCTAGTGTAGGTGCTTAGTTGGCCTGTAGCGATGTGCTACGCGGCTGCTGGCTCTCGCGAGAGCCACCAGCGTCGTGTCTGGGAGTGACACTGTACACCTGGACTGTTTCTAGGTTTTGCGTCACAACTTTCTTTTTAATTAAATTACTTGATGACCTCGTTATTTTTAATGGTCTCTGGGTGCCACTCCACCCTGACCATCGATCTCTGTGTGAGTGGACTATTTCCTACATTTTTGCCTCCTTTTCTTTACCTACGTGTCGTGTTAACAGTCCCTGCACTTCTGTATCTGCATAGGTTGGAGCCACATTTCCTTTTGAACTCTGATTTTTCTACGTGTTTTTGCAGCTGTCTGTTCACTTCCTCTTTGAGAACTTGACTGAGTCTTTTGTTGTCTTGGTCTTTCCTTTCTTTGACTTCTAAGAACCTGTCGGGGAAAGGTCTTCTAAGATGAATGAGTAACCTTCATATTCTACTACTTGCCTAAAGGAAAGTATATTGTACGTCCTGGAAAAAAAGCCTAGTGATTAAATGCAAGGTGACTAGCTTCTGTCCTGTAGCATTCTGGCATGAAGTGCAAAGGCTTTGGCACTTTGGAGGTCTCAGAGGAGACGTCACAAGAGGTTAGGAGGGCAGAGGGACATCCAGGCCTTAACTATTCAGAAACCCTCCCTGGCACGCTACCTCTCCCTGGAGTCCAATTCTACAGCGTTGAGCTTGTCCATGGCTACCTCAGTAACCCCGGGAAAGGCTATGGACATTGTCATTTCCACTTGTGTCTAGGAGTATGATGTTAGTCTTATGAAGAGCCCAACCCTAATGGTAAGGACATAACTTTGTGGTAGAGACATTATATACACCTGGCTCTAGCCACGTTCACTGACTTGTCATTCTCCGGCTCTCCGGTGTGTTTGAGACATTTCCAAAGTCAGGACTTTGTTGTTGCCAGTTTCTCAGACTGAAGAATGATACAAGTCATCCTTCCGTGCCGTGATAGCCTTCGGAACCCATGGATGATCTACAGGACCTGGAAGTAGAGCTTAGGAGCCTCGTGGAGAATGGTAGCCTTCCATTTGCTGTAATTGGATCAGCAATAGTTTGTTTATTTTTTTCTGAAAAGTGCAGGTTCCTCCTTACTGAGCACTTCGGAGTGATTCTTTGTAAAAGGGGAAGGAGGCCGTTATGTTATCATCAATAGTTGTACAAATGATTGAACTCACCTAGCCAACGTTGAATGGGTGATATTTACACCAGATCTTACATTTTTCCCAGGTACTTTAGAAAAACTATGTCCTTTTCCACGAGGAGTGTTCTTAGCTTCTCTTTCATGTGATTTTTTTTTTTTTCATTCAGTACTCTGCTGGTCTCTGGGAGTGTTGCATAACCTTTGACCTTCAGGTGGTAGTTCATGAGCTCCCTGGGGCATTTCTTAAATCTTTACGCCACCAAGTTAGGAGCATAGACCCAACCACTCTTATCTTGAGAGGCTCTTCCCTCAAGTTCAGACGTGTGCCCAGGACAGATCTCTCCTAGGAGAAAGAGTTGGTTTGCTAAGATGGCTGGGGGACAGGGGAATAGATCCTGCAGGGACCAGGCACCCCACTTGGCTCTCTTCCTGATGAGGACGGCTGATCTTCGGGCTCTTAACACTGAGTGATGATTCCTTTTTTGGTATTTTACCCACTTTTCACATGAATTTGCTCAAAAGCCACAGGTTTTGATAGTGGAGTCTTAAATATTCACGTTGTCTCATGATGTGGCAAGCAAGAGAAGCTGGACTCTTCCCAGGAGTTGACCCCCATTTGTTAGGGTCGAGCCTGCGAGTGCCTGCGCTAGCACATGCGTCTCGCATGCAAGACGCTGTTGTGTTCAGTAAAGGGCTTGGAGCCCGCCTGCCGCTTACCATTTATTGGTTTGCGTGGCACTCTTCTTTACAGCCTTGTAATTCGTCAAGGCACGCCTGGCAACATTTCAGTTTCTCTGTGTGGAGCAGGGACCAAGCACTAATTGATGGAACTTAATTAGTGCCCGTCCGCTGCTCCTGACGTGATTGAGGTACTATTTTGATCTAACTTCTAGTGCCCTGCAAACAGAAGGCTTGTGACTGGCCAAATGTACCCAGCAGGACAAACAAAATTGCAAAGTATGTGTTTTTTTTTGGTTTTGTTTTTTAAAGCGAACTTTATTTTGCCAAGTCTTCTTTTCTCAGTTTCTTCTCATGTTTTCTTTTGTTTTTGCTTGTTTAAAACATATTATGGGGACGCCCATATGTTCAGTTACCTCAGTAGTGCCAAACAGAGCATTTAATCATGGGTACCCCAATATGCCATCGGTGTCCTCTTATGCCAAATGTTTATACAATATGCTTATGCCATAAATTTGCCGTCGTGACATCAGCATACAGTAGCGACTCATGTTAGAAAGTGTCTCTAGTACGAGGGCCAGCACTTTGTCACGGATGCCTCTCCCAGCTGTAATGATTGTCCTTCCTTATGCCAACAAGTGCCTACAATGCGACTGCACTATCATTTAGCCACTGGTGCCCCTTATTCCTCTACTGTGCCAGTATCAGTAGTTTGCCAGAAGCCGGGCCAGTGGAATTATGCAATTGAGTGGCTGTGGCCATTTTCGCGTAATTGTAGATTTCCGCAAGGTCTGTCCTGCAGCTAGTCCCTGTGGCCATCCAGCCAACCAGATGTTGTGCACTGCCCTTTGCGTATGCACGGCGGAAGTTGGCAGTGGCCTCCCTGGATGTGAGAATACGTGTGATAGGCTCTATCTGGAGGTAAGAGTGGCTAGTCAGAGTGTCCGGGTGTGAGTTTGTACATCCGTCTTTTAGTGGATGTATCCGTATGTGCACAGGTCTGTGATTGGGTGCATCATGGTATCAGTGGGTCTGTGAGTTGGTGTGTGACAGTCTGAGTGGGTGTGAAAGTGAGTGCGTAACTGGGTGCGTTAGGATCTGACTGGAGCTGTGAGTGAGTGCATGAGGGCCTGAGTGGGAATGTGAATGGGTGCATGAGGGTCTGAGTGGGTCTGTGAGTGGGTGCGTAAGTGTCTGAGTGGGTCTGTGAGTGGGTGCGTGAGGGTCTGAGTGGGTCTGTGAGTGGGTGCGTAAGTGTCTGAGTGGGTCTGTGAGTGGGTGCGTGAGGGTCTGAGTGGGTCTGTGAGTGGGTGCGTGAGGGTCTGAGTGGGTCTGTGAGTGGGTGCGTAAGTGTCTGAGTGGGTCTGTGAGTGGGTGCGTGAGGGTCTGAGTGGGTCTGTGAGTGGGTGCGTAAGTGTCTGAGTGGGTGTGAGTGGGTGCGTGAGGATCTGAGTGGGTCTGTGAGTGGGTGCGTAAGTGTCTGAGTGGGTCTGTGAGTGGGTGCGTGAGGGTCTGAGTGGGTCTGTGAGTGGGTGCGTAAGTGTCTGAGTGGGTCTGTGAGTGGGTGCGTGAGGGTCTGAGTGGGTCTGTGAGTGGGTGCGTAAGTGTCTGAGTGGGTCTGTGAGTGGGTGCGTGAGGGTCTGAGTGGGTCTGAGAGTGGGTGCGTAAGTGTCTGAGTGGGTCTGTGAGTGGGTGCGTGAGGGTCTGAGTGGGTATGTGAGAGGGTGCGTAAGTGTCTGAGTGGGTCTGTGAGTGGGTGCGTGAGGGTCTGAGTGGGTCTGTGAGTGGGTGCGTAAGTGTCTGAGTGGGTCTGTGAGTGGGTGCGTGAGGGTCTGAGTGGGTCTGTGAGTGGGTGCGTAAGTGTCTGAGTGGGTGTGAGTGGGTGCGTGAGTGTCTGAGTGGGTCTGTGAGTGGGTGCGTGAGGGTCTGAGTGGGTCTGTGAGTGGGTGCGTAAGTGTCTGAGTGGGTCTGTGAGTGGGTGCGTGAGGGTCTGAGTGGGTCTGTGAGTGGGTGCGTGAGGGTCTGAGTGGGTCTGTGAGTGGGTGCGTGAGGGTCTGAGTGGGTCTGTGAGTGGGTGCGTGAGGGTCTGAGTGGGTCTGTGAGTGGGTGCGTAAGTGTCTGAGTGGGTCTGTGAGTGGGTGCGTGAGGGTCTGAGTGGGTCTGTGAGTGGGTGCGTGAGGGTCTGAGTGGGTCTGTGAGTGGGTGCGTGAGGGTCTGTGAGTGGGTGCGTAAGTGTCTGAGTGGGTCTGTGAGTGGGTGCGTGAGGGTCTGAGTGGGTCTTTGAGTGGGTGCGTGAGTGTCTGAGTGGGTCTGTGAGTGGGTGCGTAAGTGTCTGAGTGGGTCTGTGAGTGGGTGCGTGAGGGTCTGAGTGGGTCTGTGAGTGGGTGCGTAAGTGTCTGAGTGGGTCTGTGAGTGGGTGCGTGAGGGTCTGAGTGGGTCTGTGAGTGGGTGCGTAAGTGTCTGAGTGGGTGTGAGTGGGTGCGTGAGTGTCTGAGTGGGTCTGTGAGTGGGTGCGTGAGGGTCTGAGTGGGTCTGTGAGTGGGTGCGTAAGTGTCTGAGTGGGTCTGTGAGTGGGTGCGTGAGGGTCTGAGTGGGTCTGTGAGTGGGTGCGTGAGGGTCTGAGTGGGTCTGTGAGTGGGTGCGTGAGGGTCTGAGTGGGTCTGTGAGTGGGTGCGTGAGGGTCTGAGTGGGTCTGTGAGTGGGTGCGTAAGTGTCTGAGTGGGTCTGTGAGTGGGTGCGTGAGGGTCTGAGTGGGTCTGTGAGTGGGTGCGTGAGGGTCTGAGTGGGTCTGTGAGTGGGTGCGTGAGTGTCTGGGTCTGTGAGTGGGTGCGTAAGTGTCTGAGTGGGTCTGTGAGTGGGTGCGTGAGGGTCTGAGTGGGTCTGTGAGTGGGTGCGTGAGTGTCTGAGTGGGTCTGTGAGTGGGTGCGTAAGTGTCTGAGTGGGTCTGTGAGTGGGTGCGTGAGGGTCTGAGTGGGTCTGTGAGTGGGTGCGTAAGTGTCTGAGTGGGTCTGTGAGTGGGTGCGTGAGGGTCTGAGTGGGTCTGTGAGTGGGTGCGTGAGTGTCTGGGTCTGTGAGTGGGTGCGTAAGTGTCTGAGTGGGTCTGTGAGTGGGTGCGTGAGGGTCTGAGTGGGTCTGTGAGTGGGTGCGTGAGTGTCTGAGTGGGTCTGTGAGTGGGTGCGTAAGTGTCTGAGTGGGTCTGTGAGTGGGTGCGTGAGGGTCTGAGTGGGTCTGTGAGTGGGTGCGTAAGTGTCTGAGTGGGTCTGTGAGTGGGTGCGTGAGGGTCTGAGTGGGTCTGTGAGTGGGTGCGTGAGTGTCTGGGTCTGTGAGTGGGTGCGTAAGTGTCTGAGTGGGTCTGTGAGTGGGTGCGTGAGGGTCTGAGTGGGTCTGTGAGTGGGTGCGTGAGTGTCTGAGTGGGTCTGTGAGTGGGTGCGTAAGTGTCTGAGTGGGTCTGTGAGTGGGTGCGTGAGGGTCTGAGTGGGTCTGTGAGTGGGTGCGTAAGTGTCTGAGTGGGTCTGTGAGTGGGTGCGTGAGGGTCTGAGTGGGTCTGTGAGTGGGTGCGTGAGTGTCTGGGTCTGTGAGTGGGTGCGTGAGGGTCTGAGTGGGTCTTTGAGTGGGTGCGTGAGTGTCTGAGTGGGTCTGTGAGTGGGTGCGTAAGTGTCTGAGTGGGTCTGTGAGTGGGTGCGTGAGGGTCTGAGTGGGTCTGTGAGTGGGTGCGTAAGTGTCTGAGTGGGTCTGTGAGTGGGTGCGTGAGGGTCTGAGTGGGTCTGTGAGTGGGTGCGTAAGTGTCTGAGTGGGTGTGAGTGGGTGCGTGAGTGTCTGAGTGGGTCTGTGAGTGGGTGCGTGAGGGTCTGAGTGGGTCTGTGAGTGGGTGCGTAAGTGTCTGAGTGGGTCTGTGAGTGGGTGCGTGAGGGTCTGAGTGGGTCTGTGAGTGGGTGCGTGAGGGTCTGAGTGGGTCTGTGAGTGGGTGCGTGAGGGTCTGAGTGGGTCTGTGAGTGGGTGCGTGAGGGTCTGAGTGGGTCTGTGAGTGGGTGCGTAAGTGTCTGAGTGGGTCTGTGAGTGGGTGCGTGAGGGTCTGAGTGGGTCTGTGAGTGGGTGCGTGAGGGTCTGAGTGGGTCTGTGAGTGGGTGCGTGAGTGTCTGGGTCTGTGAGTGGGTGCGTAAGTGTCTGAGTGGGTCTGTGAGTGGGTGCGTGAGGGTCTGAGTGGGTCTGTGAGTGGGTGCGTGAGTGTCTGAGTGGGTCTGTGAGTGGGTGCGTAAGTGTCTGAGTGGGTCTGTGAGTGGGTGCGTGAGGGTCTGAGTGGGTCTGTGAGTGGGTGCGTAAGTGTCTGAGTGGGTCTGTGAGTGGGTGCGTGAGGGTCTGAGTGGGTCTGTGAGTGGGTGCGTGAGTGTCTGGGTCTGTGAGTGGGTGCGTGAGTGTCTGGGTCTGTGAGTGGGTGCGTAAGTGTCTGAGTGGGTCTGTGAGTGGGTGCGTGAGTGTCTGAGTGGGTCTGTGAGTGGGTGCGTAAGTGTCTGAGTGGGTCTGTGAGTGGGTGCGTGAGGGTCTGAGTGGGTCTGTGAGTGGGTGCGTAAGTGTCTGAGTGGGTCTGTGAGTGGGTGCATGAGGGTCTGAGTGGGTCTGTGAGTGGGTGCGTGAGTGTCTGGGTCTGTGAGTGGGTGCGTAAGTGTCTGAGTGGGTCTGTGAGTGGGTGCGTGAGGGTCTGAGTGGGTCTGTGAGTGGGTGCGTGAGTGTCTGAGTGGGTCTGTGAGTGGGTGCGTAAGTGTCTGAGTGGGTCTGTGAGTGGGTGCGTGAGGGTCTGAGTGGGTCTGTGAGTGGGTGCGTGAGGGTCTGAGTGGGTCTGTGAGTGGGTGCGTAAGTGTCTGAGTGGGTCTGAGTGTGGGAGAATTGATTGAAAGAGACAGAAAGAAGGAAATTGAGAGGGAGATTTTTAGGCTTTGATGTCTAATGTACTTAGAATGAGTTATTTGTCTCCAATTTAAAATAAAAAAATGTCTGTTTTTAAAAATAAAAAAAATAAAAAAAATAAAATAAAGGAAATTAGTCCAGATGTACTCAAACCACCAAAGCTCAGTGTGAAGGTCTGCGACCTTCACCCTGAGCTATGGGGATTTTATTTATTTTTAGGCCTTTACAGGTTTTCTGGGACCATGAGGCCCTACGACCTACTGCGGCCACTTACGGCTGAAGGCCATGTGTGGCAGTGGTTGGGTTAACGAATAGTAATAAAAAATAGTTTGTTAAAAAAAACCTTATAAATTCACTGAAAAAACAAAGGTTACAGGAATGTTAGTTAGGATATAGAATTTTTAAAAAAACATAGAAACTCACTTAAAAAAAAAACAAAGGTTACGGTTAAGTTCTAGTTAGGCTCACATTCTAAACGTACCAAACTATATAAATTCATAAGGAATGAGTTCCATTAACCTACCTTGATAGCATGAGGAATGTAATTGCAAGCTCGCATCTTCAGAAATTAAACTTTAGATTCCTCGTAATGAGTATCAATCTGGGTCTGTGCTTCTTTATGGGAGGTGATGTCTTTCGGGGGATTCAGTTTCTTGGTTAGGATGAATCATGGTATTGTAGGGTATTTCTCAGTGGAAGAGCTGCGTAGTGTGTTGATTCTCTTTTCATCGGTGAAGGGAAAAGTTTGGTGATAAAGGAAAGAATAAACTCTGCTTTAGGAAGTCTAGCAGCTCTTTGCAGAGTATCCTCTGAGTAGAGGAGGACATTTCCATATACAGCTGAGTATCCTCACCATAGATTAGTAAGAACCGGTGGAGTGTTTCAGAGGAGAGCCAAGTGGTTCCATGTTCTCTTCTAGAAGATAATCTTCTACTATAAACTTTTTGAGTCCCATTACCAGGAACATTTGCAGCCAGGATAATGTCTGACACTTGGCAAACATTATGGAGATCCTCGGTCTGAAGCTCCTCCTTGTGATGCAGAGGCCTGGATGAAGTTAGTCCAGTTAGTATCACAGAAGAACTCGTGTCTTTGAGGAGGAAAGTGTTAATGGATTCTGAGAAGTGAGGGGATTGTTAAACCTTGGCAGTGGTCTTTAACATCACAATAGAAGTGATTTTTCCGACAAATGACCACTTGGGCATAGTTTTCTGGACTGGCTGATAGTGAATTTAATCCCACAAGAGAGAGTTTGATCTTTTTCAATCTATTCCAGTCCCATAGCACGATTTGTCCCAATCAAATGTGGATTATTGAATAGCAGCAGTGGGACTGTTCTGGGCACTAATACTCCTGGCATCCCGAATCCATCAGTTTACTCTTACTGGATTGGAGAGCCTGTTTGGTTAAAATACTTCAGGGATGCAAGTTCTTTGGACTGTTTCCCTGGAATCTGAACCAGTAGGTCTTGAACCCACAAATGTGTACAGTTTACACCCAGACATTTCTTAAACAGATGATTGGCTGTACCACATTGAAACATGAATTATATTCCTTTGTTTAGCACTTATGTTTAAAAATACTGGTAAGTCCAAATGTTTGAGAGCAGCCGAACACTGTCCAGAAGTATAGCTAGAACAGTGGGTTCCAGATTATGTAAAATCCTAATGCCTGGCATGTACAATTTGGTTTAGGGAAATAGTCAGGCCGGATAATTTTTGTTGTCCTGATGTTTGTAATTCTGACCCAACAGCTTTCTGTAGTAAACCTTGTCTGGTCATCCCAGCTGCTCCTGAAGAGACAATAGATAAAAGAAGTAACTTTTTCAATTAGTGCAGTAGTATTTGTGAGCCTGGGGTACTTCTCGATAAACTCTGACTGCCCATCTTCACAAGAAAAAGCTTCCCAGGGCTGAGTCTGCCTCTTTTATCCTGTCTCTGTCGCAACCTGGAATGGCGGTGATCTGGGAAGTTACGGTGACCACTATTGATGTTTAGAACAAATTGCTCAATGTATTTATCCCGCTCCTATAGTGGATGCTGTAGGCACACTGTTGCCTCTAGTAATTAATTGTGAATGCCATGTTTTGCTCTGCCCGTTTCAGTTATCGATATTGAAAATGTCTCTCATTGATTCGGGGAGGAGGGGGGATAAGTCATGGACAATATTTTCACTTGATATTGGTCAGGTACCGTTGGTTGTTATGCATCGCAAGACGGTCTATGTACCTTATCGGGCATGGCAGCTATGCTTACTTTTTTGCGTCATTAACAATTGTAAGCACATATTAAGACAAAGTATCTACTTAAAAAAAAAAAAAAAAAAAATCAACCTGCTGTGTTCTTACTAAAATTACCTACATCTACAATTTTCCATCTGTTTCTGACCATTTCCCTGGTGGTGGTTTGGTTCATGCTCCTGAGTGAGCTTGCTCACCCATTCAGTAACTAGTTCACCTTCTCTAAGTAATTGCTGCGATACACAGTGTGTGGTCAAATTTTGCAACACACCGATATAAAATATTCTGAGATGTTTAGTTGATGGTCCACTTGAAGTTTCTTCTCACTTTGGTCTGTAAAGTGCAGCTTGAAGCTTCATTCTGAATATCCACGCGCCCTTTATCTGCAGCAGTGTGATGATCACCATGGAGACGTATGATCCGAGCTCATGCTGTCCCGCCTTCGCACGGTTTCCTCTGCGTGTATTACTTTGCCTCTATGATGGGAATGCAAACGGATGGCTGAATTCATCACTGTGTACACCGTGGTAGGAACACATCTATTGCGTAACATCGAGTTCAGCGGATACATACAAGTTCCTTCATATTCTGTACGCCGTATTAATTTCTGCAATCAGTGTTCAGATGAAGCTCACTGACATTGTTGGGACCAAATTACACAAAAGGTGATGTCAAATATTTAGCTCTAATATATTTCTTAAGGCCAACCCCAAGTCAGTTAAATCGCGTGTGGTCGTAGGATGAGAACGGAGAGCCAAGTGAACATAATAGGCTCTGTTGCCAAAGTTTCCTCCTGTACCCCACTGTCTCAGATACACAATTTGCCTTTCACTAACTGTAGACTCGCACATAATCACCGGCAAATAAAGAATATTGCGATGCAAGCAAAACTCCAGTTTGAAGGTTAAACACAAGAAATCAACATTTCAGGTCTTTAGTTATGATAAATTAATATGGCATTTGAATGCACATTTCAAATACATGCTTATAAGTGCATCTTGCAATTATAAATGAAACAAAAACTATAAATTAAACAAATAATTTGCAGTTTCATGATAATACCATAAATCTGAAGACATGAGCATAAATGTGCATGAACACTACATTCTGATGGATACACCTACCTGTTGATTCCTCACCTAAAGAATTTTCCCCCATGCGCCAGCTTCGACGGAAATTTTCTTCTAGCTCTGTACGTCGATGATGTCACAATTGCCCGAATCCACGCGACGCCGTATGACGTCTTCCAGGCAATAAGAAGCCCTTGTTGATGTGCAGACGTCAGTTCCCTTTTTTCCAAGCCTTCAAGTAACGGTTTTTCTTCGAGGCTAAGAGGGAGCTACAGTTGCACTTCGGTGTTACTATGTCTCAGCCGAGAAAATCTGGCTTTAAACCTTGTAACCAGTGTGGGGGTCGGATGTCGGTCACGGACCCCTATGAAAATTGTTTATGGTGCCTTAGTTCAGACGATGAGGTCGAGTCATGCGGATCGTGTCAACGCATGAATCCTAAGGCACTTACGGAGAGAGAGGCGAAACTATTCCTGGCCCATTCCAAGAAAAGGAAGGAAAGGCGTCATCGTAGAGTCTTCTTCAAAATCTTCGAAGACTCATCGACGCCACGGGGACTCTCAGCGCCGATCGAGCAGGGGCCGATCCAGATCTCCGTCACCTCGGCACCGACCGACGTGGGAGGTTAGCCTGACCATCACACCTCCGACGACTCCGGCTTCTCCGATTTCACCCTTGTCGGTGTTTGAAGTCGAGCCTCATCAGGAGCCGGTGGCTTCTCCGGAGCAGGAGATGCCTGGTCCATCATCGGCCTCTATGCCGGTGCTGGTTCCGCAGGCTTATCCGGCTTTCGCGGCGCCGGGTACGGATCCCGCTGCATTTTTAAATGCAATGTTCTATATCTTTTCCACCACAGCACCTGGTGGAGGGCATGCGGGTCCATCAGGAGCTTTGGCTTTTAACTTTGGTGCTCCGGCTCCTTACAAGCCGACACCCTTTATGCCATTTCTTCCTTCTGGAGCCGCTTCGGCGCCGATGCCCTTGGCGTCGCCCAGGAGGCCTGTGACGCCTACAACGTCTGCTGTCCCGGCGGATTCTCCACGGATCCAGTCAACAGTGAAATTGCCTGTGGCGCCGGAGGGTCCGGTGTCGGATGGATCCGAAGAGAGGCGCCGGCGAAGATCTTTGGTGTCTGCTGACACTTTATAGACGCCAGGACTCAAATCCAGGCTCCGATCCAGGAGATTAGCTTTACGGCTCCTGGAGGAAGAGGAATACAGCAGACAGCATTTGGAGGAAGGCGAGATCTTGGAGCCTTCAGGTGATTTCCAAGGCTTGGACACAGCAAGTGGCATTGACACTTCCCCTGAATGGGATTTGGCTTCCCCAGGGGAGTATACTGAGGAAGCTGCATCATTTCATGCGGTAATAAGGAAGGCTGCAGACTTTTTGGACCTTCCTCTTCCTGCTGCAGAGGTGAAAAGAAACCTTCCGACTGAAGTGCTGCATCCGGCTTCGGTAGTGACGGTGCCTCTCTTGCCCTTTAATGTGGTCCAAAAGAGCCACATTGAAGATATCTGGAGGAAGCCAGTGACTTCAACAGCCGTCAACAGGGCGGTAGCCAGATGCTATCGTGTGGCTCCAGGTGACCCAGACTTTCTCTCCAAACATCCAACTCCGGAGAGTTTGGTTGTTCAGGCATCGTGCTCCTCTCGATCAGCTCCTGGTTCGTTCCCCGGGACCCCTGCGGACAGGGAGTCTAAAAAGATGGACCAGGCAGCAAATAAGGCCTTTTCTTCGTGCAGCATGGCCTTGAAGTCGACCAGTGCGACTTGCATTTTGGGGGGTTATATTCATGCCCTTATGGAGGAAGCTAAGGGTCATCCTGAATTGCCACAGGAGGTGTTGCATCTATTAACGGACTCTCAGGCGGCGGCGACCCAGGTGATTCAATCTGGGTTGGACACCTTGGACTCCGTGGCAAGAGCTATGGGTACATCCATAGTGACGAGGCGACAGGCTTGGCTGCGTTCATCAGGTTTCTTCTCGGATGTGCAGGCTACTCTCCTGGACCTGATATAAACAAGGCAACAGAAAGCTTAAATTGGCTGCATACTCCTATAGTGTGAAAGTATGAAGCGGGTGCTCTATGCACATAAATATATTGTTGCCAAATATGTGTACTGGAAAAGAACCCTTAACCAGTAAAAAGACTATCAAATAGAAAAATATGTGAGGCACTCCTATTCAATTAGTAAAGTCATCTATGGGTAGTCACAAAAAAAGAGACCGAAGCGCACTCCCACCAGGTTAATTTAGGAAAATCGAAATTCAGCAACTCACAGCGAATTCCTTTCAGTCTTTTCAAAATTCAGGCCTATATCGAAAAAACATCACTGGACACGTGTTTCGGGGTTGATCCCCTCATCAGCAGAGAAACTAAAAAATATATCACCCTCGTAGGTGCAGCCATTGCTGGATGTGTTCCAGACTCTCATTCCTTTTAAAGACCACATACCTGGCTCGTTCAGCAAATTCAATTGCAAGCACCTGATTAATATATTCAAGTACCAGCCCAAGTGCATGCTGGTTACGGTAGTCCTGCGCATTTGTAGTTGCACCCAAAGTGGGTTGCTGGAGCCAGACAAAATCATGAAAAGAATACAATTCCTTAGTAGGCGAATTCGACGTGAATTTTCAAATTAGCTGCATATATTCCAACCTGCTGCTCGAAGTGTGACAATCCATTTTAGTCACACCGACCTGCTCAGAACACAGTGGTGCTGCTTTCCCGGCTGGACCAGCCGGTGATTTATTTTAAACAAAAGCATCCTCTCTGTGAAAGCGCACTCCCACCAGGTTAATTTAGGAAAATCGAAATTCAGCAACTCACAGCAAATTCCTTTCAGTCTTTTCAAAATTTAGGCCTATATCGAAAAAACATCTCTGGACACGTGTTTCGGGGTTGATCCCCTCATCAGCAGAGAAACTAAAAAATATATCACCCTCGTCGGTGTGACTAAAATGGATTGTCACACTTCGAGCAGCAGGTTGGAACATATGCAGCTAATTTGAAAATTCACGTCGAATTTGCCGACTAAGGAATTGTATTCTTTTCATAATTTTGTCTGGCTCCAGCAACCCACTTTGGGTGCAACTACAAATGCGCAGGACTACCGTAACCAGCATGCACTTGGGCTGGTACTTGAATATATTAATCAGGTGCTTGCAATTGAATTTGCTGAACGAGCCAGGTATGTGGTCTTTAAAAGGAATGAGAGTCTGGAACACATCCAGCAATGGCTGCACCTACGAGGGTGATATATTTTTTAGTTTCTCTGCTGATGAGGGGATCAACCCCGAAACACGTGTCCAGAGATGTTTTTTCAATATAGGCCTGAATTTTGAAAAGACTGAAAGGAATTCGCTGTGAGTTGCTGAATTTCGATTTTCCTAAATTAACCTGGTGGGAGTGCGCTTTCACAGAGAGGACGCTTTTGTTTAAAATAAATCACCGGCTGGTCCAGCCGGGAAAGCAGCACCACTGTGTTCTGAGCAGGTCGGTGTGACTAAAATGGATTGTCACACTTCGAGCAGCAGGTTGGAACATATGCAGCTAATTTGAAAATTCATGTCGAATTCGCCTACTAAGGAATTGTATTCTTTTCATGATTTTGTCTGGCTCCAGCAACCCACTTTGGGTGCAACTACAAATGCGCAGGACTACCGTAACCAGCATGCACTTGGGCTGGTACTTGAATATATTAATCAGGTGCTTGCAATTGAATTTGCTGAACGAGCCAGGTATGTGGTCTTTAAAAGGAATGAGAGTCTGGAACACATCCAGCAATGGCTGCACCTACGAGGGTGATATATTTTTTAGTTTCTCTGCTGATGAGGGGATCAACCCCGAAACACGTGTCCAGAGATGTTTTTTCGATATAGGCCTGAATTTTGAAAAGACTGAAAGGAATTCGCTGTGAGTTGCTGAATTTCGAGTTTCCTAAATTAACCTGGTGGGAGTGCGCTTTCACAGAGAGGACGCTTTTGTTTAAAATAAATCACCGGCTGGTCCAGCCGGGAAAGCAGCACCACTGTGTTCTGAGCAGGTCGGTGTGACTAAAATGGATTGTCACACTTCGAGCAGCAGGTTGGAACATATGCAGCTAATTTGAAAATTCACGTCGAATTCGCCTACTAAGGAATTGTATTCTTTTCATGATTTTGTCTGGCTCCAGCAACCCACTTTGGGTGCAACTACAAATGCGCAGGACTACCGTAACCAGCATGCACTTGGGCTGGTACTTGAATATATTAATCAGGTGCTTGCAATTGAATTTGCTGAACGAGCCAGGTATGTGGTCTTTAAAAGGAATGAGAGTCTGGAACACATCCAGCAATGGCTGCACCTACGAGGGTGATATATTTTTTAGTTTCTCTGCTGATGAGGGGATCAACCCCGAAACACGTGTCCAGAGATATTTTTTCGATATAGGCCTGAATTTTGAAAAGACTGAAAGGAATTCGCTGTGAGTTGCTGAATTTCGAGTTTCCTAAATTAACCTGGTGGGAGTGCGCTTTCACAGAGAGGACGCTTTTGTTTAAAATATATATATATATATATATATATATATATATATATATATATAAAGATCAGACAACTGTATACAATTTTAAGAAAAGTGTAAATGACTACATTAGGGGATGCGGTACATAGAAAACAATTTTTTTACTTTTCATCTAATAATTCAAACTATATGACAGTTGTAACACCAATAGACATATAGACTAAACATTACAGACTAGACATCAATACATGTTGAACATACATAAATCAAAAACAAACAAAGATAATATCCATAGTCAGTCCATCCAAAAAAAAAGTCCTGTTAGAATCCAGTCATGAGATTCAATAATCAGTAGTTCCGTTTGTAACCATATAGTTCACTCTGTTTGAAGAAAGAAAAAAACAGCCAAATACTCCAGCTGACACGTGTTTCGTCCTATTCTGGACTTCCTCAAGGCCATTTTACTATCTTTGGCTGTCTGTTCCTCTGGACCAATTAATGGTATTTTGCTCTCCAGATGTATCGGCTATTCTAAAAATATTTATAGCTTCTTCAAGTGGTGGGCTTCATTATTTTGTAGTTCTTAACCGACATGCTGGTAAACGTGTTCACTGTGATCCTTTTCATGTAGTGGTCCGGTATATTCCTAGCACTCTCCTGGACCTGCCTTTTGATGGAGAAAAACTCTTTGGGACAAAAGCAGATTCTGCCCTTGAACGCTTCAAAGAGAGCAGAGCCACAGCGAGGTCATTGGGACTTCAAGCAGCCACTTTTTCCACCTTTAGATCTTTTAGAAAATTTAGAGGTTGTGGTCGTGGCTCCTCCTTTCGTGGCAGGTTCCAGGCGGCACAGCAATCTGCAGAATCCCTGCCTTACAGATCCTTCAAAGGCAGGGGTAGAGTACGAACCAGAGCGGCCACCCAGCAGCACTCTGCCTCTTCCTCAGGAGGGGTGCAGCAGGGAAAAAAGCCTTAGTCCTCCACCACTCCCTGCTCACGTGTTTCCGGTAGGGGGGAGACTTGCCCGATTTCTTCCCATGTGGGAGTTTATAACATTAGACTCCTGGGTCATCAACATCGTGAAGAAGGGGTACGCTTTTCCCTTTCGGGAGTTCCCTCCTCCCTTCCCTCCCCGCCCATCCTTCCGTTCGGACGACCATCTTCTGTTGCTACAACAGGAGGTGTTATCCCTTTTGTCAAAGGGCGCAGTGGAGTTGGTTCCGGAGCAGGAGAGGGGTCAGGGCTGTTATTCAAGATACTTCCTGATCCCCAAAAAGGATGGTCAGTTGAGACCAATCCTGGACCTGAGGATTTTGAATTGGTTCCTCAAACAAGAAAAGTTCAAGATGCTGACCCTATCACAGGTTCTTTTGGCATTGAACGAAGGAGATTGGATGGTGTCTGTCGATTTGCAGGATGCGTACTTTAATATTCCGATCCTCAAATCGCACAGGAAGTATCTCCGGTTTGTGGTGGGGTCGCAGCATTATCAGTTTGCGGTCCTCCCGTTTGGTCTTACTTCAGCACCTCGAGTCTTCACAAAGGTGATGGCGGTGGTTGCAGCAGAGCTCAGAAGAAGAGGGATAGCGGTGTTTCACCATCTGGACGATTTGTTGATCAAAGCCAAGACTCCAGAGCTCGTGCGGCGTCACCTGCAGTTGTCAACTCAGTTGTTGTTCGACCTGGGTTTTTCAATCAATGTGCCCAAATCTCACCTGGAGCCCTCGCAACGCCTCCTGTTCATAGGGGCAGTACTGGACACAGCATTGAATCAGGCCTTTCCGACCCAGCGGGTTCAGGACATTCAGGCGTTGATTCCAATGTTTCGAAATGGAGCGGTAGTTCCAGTCCTCAAGGTCCTACGTCTGCTCGGTCTGTTTGCTTCTTGCATACTGCTGGTCACTCGTGCACGCTGGCACATGAGGGCCCTTCAGTGGTGCGTCCGCAGGCAGTGGTTTCAGCACAAAGGAGATCTTGAGGATTCGATCAGGATCTCCAGAGACACTGCTGTGGATCTTCAGTGGTGGGCTGCGGTTGGCAACCTGTCGCAAGGAAGGCCGTTCTCGCTGCCTCCGCCAGTGGCCATAGTTGTAACAGATGCTTCCACTCTAGGGTGGGGAGCTCATCTGGGGGACCTGGAGATCAAAGGCCTTTGGTCTCCAGTGGAACAGCGGTTTCACATCAATCTGTTGGAATTGCGGGCACTCAAGGCCTTTCTCCCTTCCCTTCGCCGTCAGTCAGTCCAGGTCCTGACGGACAACACTACCGCAATGTGGTATATAAACAAGCAGGGAGGAGTGGGGTCGTATCTTCTCTGCAGAGAAGCTCTTCGACTCTGGTCCTGGCATCAGGACCACAAGATTTGCTTGGTAGCAAATCATTTGGCCGGGGTTCTGAATGTGCGTGCAGATGTTCTCAGTCGACGCATCTCGGTCGACCACGAGTGGCGGCTTCATCCAGATCTGGTTCTTTACATCTTCCAGATGTAGGGGTGTCCGAGGATAGATCTGTTTGATACTCAGGAGAACGCGCAGTGCCCATTGTTTTGCAGCCTCCAGTATCCAGTGCAAGGAGCTTTGGGGGACGTGTTTCAGATGTCCTGGAAGGGTCAGTTGCTTTACACGTTTCCTCCCATACCCCTAATTCCTCGAGTTCTGAGGAAGATCCGCCAAGACGGGGCCCAGGTCATCTTCATAGCCCCGGATTGGCCGAGAAGGGTGTGGTATTCGGACCTTCTCCAACTCTCTCTGTGCCCTCCGCTCTGTCTCCCTTACAGGGTAGATCTCCTCTCGCAGTCGCAGGGGCAGATTCTACCCTCCCACCTCCAGAGTCTGCACCTTCATGCCTGGAGATTGAACGGGGCAATCTGAGTGCTTTTTTTCTCCCGCCAGAAGTGGCCAATGTTATTTTATCGGCCAGGTGACACTCCACCAAATCGATCTATGCAAGCAGGTGGGCTAGATTTGTAGGTTGGTGTGGAGAGAACCAAATTAATCCCTTAAAGGCTCACGTGTCTGATATATTATTTGCTCTTTCCTTGGCACAGAAGGGTTGTGCAGTTGCCACAGTTAAGGGCTATTTATCTGCGCTGTTGGCTTTTCTGTGCCTCCCAGATCAACCCTCCTTGTTTAAATCACCACTTGTTTTGAGGTTCGTTAAGGGTCTCACTAATAGGTTTCCGCCCACTCCGTTTGTTATGCCACAGTGGGATCTTAATTTAGTATTGACATTTCTAATGGGATCGCCATTTGAGCCGATGCACTCTTGTTCTTTGCGTTTGCTGGTCTTAAAGACTGTATTTCTAGGAGCCATAACATCGGCCTGAAGAGTGAGTGAGCTCCAGGCTCTCAGTGTAGAGTCTCCATACCTTTCCTTCTTTAGAGACAAAGTGGTGTTAAGGACCAAGGCGGCTTTCCTCCCGAAGGTTGTTTCACCCTTTCACTTGGGGCAGTCTATTACTCTCTCTTTTCCTTTTACCCTCCGCCTCATCCATCCAAGGAGGAAGAGAGGCTCCACCGATTGGATCCACAAAGAGCATTGAGCTTCTGTGTCGACAGGACGAGGGAGTTCAGGCAAGACGATCAGCTCTTCGTTGGATATGTGGGGAAGAGGAAAGGCAGAGCAGTCCACAAGAGAACGCTGTCCAGGTGGGTCATCCTCTGTATCAAGCTTTGTTATTCCTTAGTGAAGATAGAACCACCTGTGGGGCTTCGAGCTCATTCCACCAGAGCTAAGGCTGCTTCATCGGCCTTGGCTAGGGGTGTTCCTGTGGTTGGCATCTGCAAGGCGGCAACTTGGGCATCCCTCCATACTTTTGTCAAACATTATTGTTTGGATTCTGAGGTCAGGAGGGATGGCCATTTTGCATGCTCAGTGCTGCAGGATTTCTTGGTTTGACCATTCATGCACCCACCTCCGGAGGTAGTAGTGCTTTGGGACTCTATTCTTTAGGTGAGAAATCCACAGGTAGGTGTATCCATCAGAAGAATAAGTTACTTACCTTCAGTAACGCTTTTTCTGGTGGATACATTAACTACCTGTGGATTCCTCACGGTCCCACCCGCCTGCCCGTTGCCTGGCTGGTCTTACCACGAAATCCGTGGGTGAGCACCGTTGTCTTGTATATTTGTATATAATTGGATCATGTATATAATTATGGCATGTATATATGTATTTCTTTCTCTGATTTATTTAATTCAAGGATACATGGTTAAACTTGACTGGTATATTTGTTTCCATATGAAAGTGTTGTTGCCGTTCGTTTCTTTTTTACTTTTATGGTAATAAATGTTGCGTTTTCACTTTACTTGATGTGATTATGTTCTCTTCAAGGTCAATGTTCACCTGTTCGCCTCAAAGGCACGTAAAAAATGGTGTTAACTGATGTCTGCACGTCGACGAGGGCTTCTTATTGCATGGATGATGTCATACGGCGTCGCGTGGAGTCAGGCAATTGTGACGTCATCGTCGACGTGCAGAGCTAGAAGAAAATTTCCGTTGAAGCTGGCGCGTGAGGGAAAATTCTTTAGATGAGGAATACACAGGTAGTTAATGTATCCACCAGAAAAAGCGTTACCGAAGGTAGGTAACTTATTCATTAAGCATGTTAAAATCAAACATTATAACACACATATATGAACTGTTGATTTCAACTGTGAGTGCAACTTCAATTATACAATTTAGGCGTTCCAGACTATACTAGTAATAAGGTTCACGATATAAGTATAGTCGAATACATTACATCACTCCTGTAACACATGATGGTATAAACCAAATTAAGTCACAATTATTTTTTTATTGAATATTTTGATTTGTGTATTTTTTTACTCGGTCTGCTGATTTTGCTGCGCGTATATGTACATCTCTCCGAATATTACTAAAGTGTTGTCACAACCCTTTCCACTTTATAACAGCTGTGGTAATTCTGTTGAACTGTACCCTTATTGAACCATACAACTCCTTGGAGCCAAGTCTTGAGGGCGTCTTGAGCTACCTTGAGTCAAGGAGTCTTGGAGGGGCTTTCAGTCACAGACTAACTGGTTTAGAGGGGGAGCCGCTGCAATCTCACGATAGATACTGCTCGCTTGTCCTCGTCACCTGTGACATTGGGACTTACACATAGGTAATAGTATTTACATATGTGTGATCAAGTGCCTGATTTGAAGAGGTAGGTTTTCAGGTCTCTGCGGAAGGATGGGGGCGTGTAGGGGAGCAGAGGTGGCTAGATGACTCATTTGCATTACAAGTGGTAAGCATGCTTGACGGTGCATCTCAATGACTCGTACGCGTACTTAGCAGCAAATTTCCTTTGTAATACCTGCGGTCCTCCAGCTTCATTCATGTTGTTTGTTTCTCTTTTCCAGCTGGGAACTAATTTGCTGTCCTGTGTTTTAAACACACTTTCACTTAATGCATTAATCTTTTAGCCCGCTGTGTGTCACAAACATGGCGGGACCATCTTTCCACAGCTGAGCATAAATCTTAGCAAATTTAGCACATCCAGCGATGGGAGGTCGCTTAGCCATCCTGGCTTGGTCTTCTGCTGCTGACGGCTAAGAGCCCCTGGTCTCTTATCGTCACCGTGGACCGTATTACAGAAGTGCCCGGGGCGAGGGGTGGCAACGAGCATCTGTGCCTTTGGGCACTTCATACTACAGAAAGTGTCACTGCCACTCCTATAATTACTATATTAATGTATATGTTGGAGCCTTGGGGCTGCTTCCCACATTCGCATGGGTGCGGGCACGTTTCTTCCCCCCCGGATCCTAGGCTTTCTTCTTTTCCTTTAGAACCTGGTCTTTCTTCTGTCTTGTTTGTAGTCTGGTGCTTTTGTCGTCAGTGGCCGGTGCTCCCTACGACTGGGTGCCCGGCCACTGCCTTTCAGATGTGCACACTGTAAGAAACATTCTTCCTCTGCAACATTTCTAACATACACTCTGTACATAGTGCTCTCTTCCTCTGCTCCTTATCTAACGTACACACTATATGTAGTGCCCGCTTCCTCTGCACCATTGCTAATGTACACATGGTATGTGGCGCTCTCTGCCTCTGTACTTTAGTAACATACACAATGTAAGGAGTACCATCTCCAAGATTGTATCGCTCGGGTAATCACCCCTTTGTCACCCCCAGTAAGTTACAATTCTCCCTCTGAATCTCATCCGCACCACACGTGTCGACTTTGAAACCGCTTGTGGTTCTTCGAGCATCGAGCTTTGCAAAGGCTGTGATTCTGTATGTGAAATTCATCAAAACCCTAACGATCCCATACAGTAAGTAGCTCAGCCTCATTTTTATGATAAGACCTGACTGCGCATAATGCATCCAAAAGTAAATATTCTGTAAAGAGACCCTTCTACTTATCGAGTTGTAAATATATTTGCTTAAGTAACTTCCATTGCACTGTCACATTATTTGTAGTGGTGTTGTAAGAAAGTCCATGAAATGAGTGAGTTCACTCCCTCTGTTGCATGTGCAACTATTTATATAAATGTATGGATGACGTCCACGCTTCGAGCAGAAGCAGCATTCCAAGCGGGGGAGACTGAAATGCCACCCAAAATACCGA
The DNA here is from genome assembly GCF_031143425.1 of Pleurodeles waltl. Taxonomy (NCBI): domain Eukaryota; kingdom Metazoa; phylum Chordata; class Amphibia; order Caudata; family Salamandridae; genus Pleurodeles; species Pleurodeles waltl. The sequence continues at coordinate 11,840,482 of NC_090450.1, read as the reverse complement.
CTTTATAGTCGTTGCTATTGCAATTTTTGGACAACCGCCATCTTGCCACTTAGACGCCGCATCCTTCCACTAGTGTAAGATGATATGTTACTTGCATTGATGAGCTGCTGAGTGCCGAGGTTGGGTTATAGCGAGTTTGACCACCATTCCTTCCGCCTGTCCACCAAAGGCCATGATAGACAAATCCCCGACCTCCATTGTTCCCCTCTGATGTACAGTATAACAAGAAGCCTACACAACTCTCTTTTAGAAAGCAGCTTTTAGGAAGTCTTTGAATATTGTGGCCTGAACCTTTCTGGTGAGGGTTTAAGAGCTCCCTGTTGGGTGCTAGGGTGGGAGGTGGCTTTTGACTAAACTCGGTGGTGGAAAGCTGCAGTAGTGCCCTTTGTCTAGTGTAGAATGAAGAGGTTGCCTTGAAACAGCCCCCCTTGGTTGCTGATCACTTTATTGATGAGTCTCTGTTGAGGGAGTAAGAAGTCGGTGATTTGGATGTTTTCTGGGAGAGCCACTCCCTTGTAACTCACCCTGACATCTGCACAGCCAGAAAGTGTTATTTAACTTGGTATGTCAAACATTGCAGAGCTAGAGAGCTGTAGATGCAGGTAAACAACTTTTCCTCCAGTCAGATAGATATCTTAGCTAGTAAAACAAACAGTGTGCTTCTCAATTACCAGTGACAGGGCCCTCTCTGGTGAGGTTGGCCAACATCCTTAGCTAAACTTTGAAGAGCTCAGGTGACTAAGCTACATATTGAGACGTGCTTTTTCCCCCAGTATTGTGGTCTGATCATTCTTACCCCATTTTGGTGTTTTGTGATTTTGTCTCTGTGAAAGAATTGACCTAGCCTCCACTCCAGCAGTCACGCCTGTCACCTGCTGGCTAAAAACAGCTGGTTTCTGTTGCTAGCTTGACTATGGTCTCTGGCCCTTTCATTCAGAAGTTTTTTAATTAGACCATCAAGAGTGGTTTCCTAATCGTGAGATATATCAAACACCCCAGTGCAGGTTAGTAGTGAGATTTAAAATTACAAGTGAAGAAATAACAGCCTGGTTCATTGTGTCCTTTCAATCTAGAACAGAGTTTATCACTGCCCTTAGTTTAAAAACCTTAAAACATGTGATTGTGCCAGTAAGTCCCAAGACGGCAATCCCAGCTCTTACTTTAAAGCCTGCATCATTGAGTTTGCCAGTATTGTCAATAAAGTTTTTTAAACAGACTTTGAGGACATTCCCAATTTACTGTGGTATCACGGGGTCAATTCTTATGCACCATAAAAAGCTTGAGGTATTTGTTTTCCTATAGTAGGCTTTTTTTATGGTTCCACCAAGAGTCCACCAAATAGTATATCACACCGTTCAAGAACTTTTGTTGTGGAAGGTTTTTAATACAATAGATATTAAACTGCAAAATGAAGAGTAAGGTATTTGCAGACCGTGACCTGTTTGAATAAAACAACTTTAAGAAATCTTGCCAATGTCCTTGCCCGCTTAGAAAAGGTCCACTTCATAGTGTTCTGTACATTGATATCTGATCTGATGGCATTCTAGTGTGCACTGAGGGGATCATGTTTTCTTCCTAATCCTACAGAGGTGTAGCCTTTAAGGACTCATCCTCATACCTGAGGCAGTCTTTTTTCCGAGATGATGAATTTGAATTCAATAAAAAAAACTAGGAAGCTCTGAAATAAAAAGGCTGAAGAGTGGGAGAGCTAAAACGCACCACTGCCATAAGCTGTTTTGAACTTGAATTTTCTCAAATAAAATGTAATTCCCATTCAAATCCACCTGCACCCAGTTTCTAGAATGCAGCTGTTGAATCATAAATGGCAAAGTTTGGAAAATGTTATAATCCTCTTCTTTTTTTGCTAGAGATGGGGCTCTGGCCTGCAGGGCTTCTTTAGATATGATCTCGTCAGCAGCAGGCAAGCATAGAAGGGTCAGAGGGGATTTTAATGGCGGCTCTTGAAGTGCAGAGATCCCAAGCGATTGGCAGTGGTAAGATAAATTTAGGCATTCCATCCATCACTTTGTTTTTGATGCCGGAAGTGCAGAGGCGTCCATGATGGGCCTTTGACTAAATCTGTAAGCTCGACTTCAGATGCCTCTTTGCTTCCCACCAGCCTGGTATTCTCATTGATAAAAGATCTGATGGTGGGGACAGCAGCTTTTTGGTTTTTCTGCCCATGGTGTTTTTAAACTCACATATCCACCAAATTGTACGCCTAAGTTTGTGTTTTTGAATTAGATCAATCTCTTTAAAAAGCAGCTGTTATTTTGTGACAAATTTTAGACTAGCCAAAGCCTTTGGGTCTCCTAGCCAGCAACAAGACTGGTGTTTCTCCACCATGGAGGGCTCCTGACACCAGACACCACGTGCTTCCATGCTCACCAGGTAGGTTTGCCTGGGTGGACTCACCTCGCCTTCTCTTGAATACCGCAGGTACAGCTTTCCGCTACGTTTTAAGGCATCTTTGAAAGTGGGCTCTGGCCCCGGGCCCCAGCCTTTCAGGGGGGCCCCTGATTGATCTGGCTCTGTTCTCCACACAGTCCTGCCTTCATGATCTTGAATGACTCTTAAACATAGACTGTTTTTAAGTACTAGCTTCCTGTCATTTATCGTTAACACAGGTCCTGTATGAGTCAGTTTCAATTTGTATAGAAATGTCTTTAGGTTTGTCTGCACCATACAAAATCTAGAAGTCCAATTTAGATCAAAGCAGGACTTCACCTATGAGAATGGCAGTGGGTCGCAGAGATTATTTGCAATAATATTCGTGAGCTGCTATGTTACAATATTGAATACACTCGTCACTCTCCCTGAATATTAGTTGTAAACAGATTTAGAATTTGGCCCGGTGAGTCTGTGACAGTCAGTGACCTGGCCAAAGAGGGCACGAAAAGTGCCCATTGGATGATAAATTCAAAGCTGTTCCGAAAATGGTCCCCCAAATACGTTTGGCCCAGGGCCCCCACACTTCTTAAGATGTCCCTGTTCGAAGCGCTACTGACTCAGCTTGTCAATCTACAGCTTACTTTTTGAGGTATTAATGTGTATAACTATATTAATAATGTGGCTTGCGTCTGCGGGTCGGTGCTGTGTGTTTGACATTCTACTGGTGCTGTCCATAATCACCCTCTCTGCATGGTACATTTTCTGTTCTATGTTTCGCGAGCAATTTAGCCACCAAGAATAATGTCTTTGACATTTGTAAAATAACAAAGGGTCATATTGGAATTGGGGGACGCGCTCTAACCAATGTTTGCGAAACTATCTGTAAATGTAAAACCTGCGGGCATCTTTCACAAGAATAAGTTGAGGGAAGGGGCGAGCCGGGCACGCATCAAGTTCTACACATCATCTGTTGGAAGAGAGCATGGGTACTCGCAAACATTTTCCCAGGGGCCAAAAAGTTTGGTTTGTGACGTGCCCGGGGGCCAGGTAGGTGTAGGAGAAGCAAATGATATGGCTGAAATAAACAATGGAAAACCAGAAAACCTGGGATGAATCCCAGCTTACCCACTTTTCCAAACTGTGTGATCCTAGGCAATTGTTTAGTCTCACTTCACTCCTTTTTCTGCAGTATCACATTTAAGATGACCTCGAAATACATGATTCATGGTGTGAGCTGCACAAAACCTGCTTCTATGTTTGATTTAATAAACTATAATGTTGTTCATGTATGATAGGAACCCAGGCCACCCATAAAGTGCACATACCAAGTGACTGGCCTCTTCAATTTACTATTGGTTGTGTTCTCAGGATAAGGGAAATAATTAATGTTTAAAAATGTGTTTTTCCAAATGTATGTTTGAAAACTATCACTTTTAAAAGGAATACATCTCAGTGCACTGATTAAATTGTACTAAGGCAAAAAGGTTCTGCATGTTAACTAAATACACTTTAATTTTAAAAGACTGTCTTAGTTTTACACTTGTGCTGCAAGATGTCTTTAAAAATGAAGACGTTTCTAAAGTTAAGTGCAGGAGTCTCTAGTTACTTTAACACCAATTAAGTTTGACATAAATGATTGTGTGTGTATTTAATATTTTTGTTGTTATTGCAAAATCGAGCAAACGGCTGCCAGTGCTCCTGTTGCCCAAGGGGCCGCATGTAAAGGTCAGAGGGGCCGCATGAGGCCCGCGGGCCGTACTTTGAGTATCTATGGAAGAGAGAGTAGTGACAAACATTCTTTCAGAGTTACTGCCAGATGCCTGCCAAGAGGGCCACAGGCGCAATCCGCTGAACACCGCGTCAAGGCGCCCCCGGCAGAAAGAGCATGCATGCTTTTCCCTTTAAATAAGAGCCCGCTGCGACTAGGGGCGTCATCAGTGCGGTTGGTTTACATAAAAAAACTAACCAGCGTTGATTAATTTATAGAACAAAACCCGATACATTCATGGCTGCTTGTTCAGTGCTTAGTACCTCTGACAAAAACCTTGAAGCGCTAGCGTTTACAGCAGAAGTTATAAAAGTTGTTAAGAAATGTTTCCCTTTAAACTTCAGCCTCTGGATGGGTTTATGTTGGAGTTTTGAAAAGTGCTGCACTTCTCGTAAGCGGTTTCAGGGCGCTGGGGCATTACGGCAGAATTTGTTTGAGCATTTAGAGATTGGAGAGGTTGACTGCAAGAGCTGATGTGGTGACCCTGCCACCTGTAGAGGGCTCAGTTAAAAGAAAGTTCGAATGCCCAATATTCAGTGGGAATAGTGGTAATCTTCACGCTATTGGTCACATCTCAGCGTCGCAGTTATGCCCATTCATTCCGCTACACCCACAAGTGCGCAGTGCGTGGATGCCTGGTATTCCGTACGACGTCATCATTTGCTGCAAAGATATCAGTGGCCTGAGAGGTCAGTACATTCAGGTGGTTGGCTGTACACACCAGTGGGCAGAGGCTAGCACGTACAGGTGGCTGGCTGTACACACCAGTGGGCAGAGGCTAGCACGTACAGGTGGCTGGCTGTACACACCAGTGGGCAGAGGCTAGCTCGTACAGGTGGCTGGCTGTACACACCAGTGGACAGAGACTAGCGCGTATAGGTGGTGAGCTGTACAAACATCAGCGGACCGAGTGGCTAGCGTGCACAGGTGGTTGGCTGTACAAACATCAGTGGACCGAGTGGCTAGCATGCACAGTGGTGGGCTGTACAAACATCAGTGGACCGAGTGGCTAGCATGCACAGTGGTGGGCTGTACACACATCAGTGGACCGAGTGGCTAGCATGCACAGGTAGTTGGCTGTACAAACATTAGTGGACCGAGTGGCTAGCATATAAAGGTGGTTGGCTGTAAAAATGTCATCGGACCGGCAAGTGACCCTTTTCTCCCCATCTTGGAAACAGTTTTTTGTTTGTACTGAGCCCTTGCTTCCTTGCTCCTGGCACAGTGAGTGAAAACAGGCAGCATCGTTTAATTTTGCCCTGTCCCCTGTTTTCATTGTAAGAGCCCTCCCGTTACAGAGAGCAGCCTGGCTTGTCAGCATCACTCTCCCGAGTATTGTAGAGGCATCAATCTGGCAGAGGCACTGAGAGCATCCAAACACACCGAGCCTCATCCTTCTAGGGCCACTGCCACTGGGCCTGTATGACAGCATCCCATAAACCTGTTACAAGCAAAGCCCCACAATACTGAGCTCTAGCCTGACCTATGACGAGGGACCCATAACAGACACTGCCCTGGTATTGAGCAGAGTCAGTATCCTGAACTATTGAGAAGCACAGGGGCACTTACGGAGGGAACCCCATCACTAATAGTGCCGTGAAATGTTGAACCATGTCTTGGCATGTGAAGAGGAACCCCATAGCAGGCAGCACCCAACATATAGAGGAACCCATTATAGTCAGTGCCCTGAAATGTTGAGCTATCACGAGGACCAGTATTACTGACACTGCACTAGAAAGGTCTCGCTTGGCCTTATAACTTATGTAGACCCCCACTGGGACCCGGGGACCACTACTGAATCATTACTGGAGCCCAGGGACCCCCACTGAATCATCTCTAGAACCCGGGGTCCCACACTGAATCATTACTTGAGCCCAGGGACCCCACTGAATCATTTCCAGAACCCGGGGTCCTCCACTGAATCATTACTGGACCCCCACTGAATCATTTCTAGAACCCGGGGTCCCCCACTGAATAATTTCTAGAACTCCATCCTTGGAGTGATTGTATCCCTGTCATATTACCTGGAAAAATAGAGCAGCCCCCTGGCATATCAGGTGGGCTATTGTAGTGCCATGAAGTTTTGACTTGTGCTGTGGCATGTTGAAGGGAACCACTTTATAGAGACTGACATGAAATATTGAGCCTCGTGGGGCTGCCTCAGAGTCCCCTGGTCGACCACAGATGACTTCTCTTTCGATAGATACAACCGAGTCTTACTTGTCTGCCTGATGTCTATTGAAAAAATATCTATTCCTTTTACAGTTGACATGTTATTTTAAACTGTGCAAAAAACAGCAACAAACAAATCACCAAACTGTTTGTCACAAACTGTAAACCAGAGTCAACCCAATGATTAGAAAATACATTTAGCAAGAGATTTAATTTGTGGAATGTGAGTTAGTCAATACCACTAATGGTACAGGAAAAAAAATCAGTTTTTTAAGAAAGCCAGTTTTATTTTCATTTGAAAGAAATGTTCCTGTGAAACTTTACTCTTACTCAGTTCAAGAAACACTACTTGGCGTTCACTTGTCGACATGTTGCGCGTCGAGCTCATAGATGGAATAATAGTTCTATTAGGCCTTCGTCAAGACCAGGTGCTTACAGGGAGTTCGTTCCTAGCATAACGTACACATCAGAACATTCACTTTATCAATCAGAAAGGTATTGGGCTCACAAAACCCTGGGTCTTAGGAAAACAAAGTGTCTAGGTCAACATTACCAGTTTCAGCAAGATCTGCTTATCATTTGATAAGGGAAAGACTTTTGAGCCCCCATGCCAGTCTCCCAGGTTCACTCCTTGCATTGCAAATCTCTTATGTTCATTCTCCATAGTCACTGATTGCTTGAACAGCAAATTTTCATTGTCATCACCCTGGAATAGTTAACATCCCCACGATCTTACAGGCAGCACCCTGGAATATGGTGGCTATACCCTGGTACCCATTAGCACAATGGTGAATACTGGCAGTAGCCCCTCTACATATTAGCAGCACACTGGTGTATGCTGGAAGGACCCTGGTTTATGTTGGCCACATCTTGGTACCCGTTAACAGCACATCCATGCTTGTTGGCAGCTGCCTGGTGCATGTATATATCTACAGCCCCCAGGTAAGCACCCTGCCTTATATTAATGTTTCTGTGATATCTTCAGGGGTACTCGACAGTGGTCCATCTCCTTGTCTGGCTTTTGTAATTGACTATGCGCACCCTCCGCGTCTGCTGACTTCTCGGTGTCTGTGCCGTGCCTTCGATCCGTCTCTCTCCCACATCAGCGGTGGTCAGTTACTGCACAGCACAGCCCTGTGTCCTGCATGGACTGTCCTGACTCGTTGTACCTTGTGGCTGTCGGGGGAGGCACTGGTAAACTCCTGAGGCAGAGGGTCGTTTATGCGGGACCAATGTTTAGAGAGGGGCGTGCTGGCCCTGACGTCACATCATGAAGGGTTAGGGATGTGAAGGCCTCTTCGCTGGTACTTGAGCAGGGAGAACACCAAATGTAACTGAGGAAAGCATCTAGTAAGAGTGTTTACCTTGTGCGCATCGCACTCGTAGTTCTTTGACCCCCGTATAATCTTTGTTGCATCAAACATCACTATTGAGAGTCCGTGTTCCCCGTGTGTACTGTGTATGATCAAGGGATAGTTGGAGATACTTCCAGATTTACTTAGTAAAATACCGTTTAATTTACAAGTGTGTTGGAAAATCTTTAACCAGGGGCGGCTCCTCCGTTGGGGTGGAGGAGCATCGGCCCCTGCCAGCAACAGCAGCTGCAAAACCTCTAAAAGAAAACAATAATAAACTTAGTTTATTGTTGTTTTCTTATGGGGGGTTAGGGCCACGGGGTGATGAGCAGTGAGGGTAGGTGCACAGCACTCCCCCCTCAGAGTGCATGTATGTTTGGCCGGCCATCTCGGGATGGCCAAACACACATGCGCACTGTGCTCTCTCCAGCCCAGCACTGTTGCCGGGCTGGAGAGAGCCTGCACAGGCTTCCAGTCCATCTGGGAGCTCCCTGGCTGGGCGCTCCCTGCCAATACTGACGCTGCTCTAAGCAGCATCAGGATTGGCCTCAGGGAAGGCTGCGGAGCCTGTGCCTTCAGCTTGCTGCAGCAGAGGAGATGGGAGAAGCGGTGCAGAGTGGCCTGTGTGCAGATAAGTTTATTTTTTCATTTATTTTATTAATATCCGCCACCCACCCTGCCCCCTTCCCACGCGCTGCCCCACTCCCTGTAACACCTGCAAGCCGCGACTGTCTTTAACATGTTGTTTTCTTTCACCCACTACTGTGCTCCAGGGAGAGTGTGACTTGTTTCAAGTTGAAAAAAATCTCATTCAAGAAAAAAATATATGTATTTTGTGGCCATGGTTAGCAGCAGTTTGCCCAAAGAAGTTAACTACTGTTCAGTTCTCTGTGAAAGTGCAGCTGATGCTGCTGGAAGAAAGGCACTCAGTGGCCTTTTCACTGGTCTGCCGTCGGAATCCTCGGTCATCTGGAGGTGTGTTGCCACACCCCTAGGTCCAAATGTGTAAAGAGTTTGTGTCCTGTAACTGCCTTCAGGTCTTCCCTCAGTCGCATAAGGAGGGGCAGGTTTGAGGCTTCGTGGAGCGGCAGCTGTGTGTTCTTCGAGGTGGTGCGGGACATGTAGAAGACACTTCCTTCATGTCACCCTGAATGGTGAACAGGTGTGAGTCAGAGGCCACCACCAAGCATCAGTGGGGTGCCCCAGGGCCAAAGCTCCTCCAGTAAAGCTTCAATGCACGTACATCAAAAACCCTGGTTCAAACGTTAAGCATGGGAGAATGGGGTGGGGGCGTGTGCGGTGAGCCTGGCCACCTAACCGCGTCTTTACCCTATATGTTAAGCACTCAGAGCCGCTGTGCGGTAAAACCACGGTTTGCCTGTGTTTCATGCTTTAATTATATGTTGATAATAACAAACCTTTTCTCCCTTCTGTTCCAGGTGAATTCTTTCCACCGCCACCACCACCTCCGCTGGAGGACTTTGGAAGTCTTCACTCTCCTCCTGGCATGTACCCTCCCCCGCCATCCAGCGACATGCCGGTCTTTAATGTGCAGGTAAGAGGACTGCCAGGCAGAAGGTCATCTCCATCGGTGGGAGTGTCTCCAGGTGCACCTTTCCTGCATCTTTTCATAAGTCAGCCCTCCCTTATAACATTGTGATTTCACACTGTGGCTCATGGTACAGTCTCGGCTGCTGTCCTCAACATTATATATAGATGTACATAAGTGAAAAAACAAAGGTTACAGGGATGCTAGTTAGGTTCATGTTTTACCCACACAAAACCGTAGAAATTCAGCAGTTATAGTTAGACTTATGTTAACAAACTATAACTCGTAGCCTAAAGTTACTTTACGGCACGACTTATAGCTTCTTCAGGTACGTATCACTATAATTGCTAAATTTCTATGGTTTTATGTGGGTAAAATGTGAACCTAACTATATTGTTTCTGTAACCTTTGGCTTTCTTACTGAATTTCTAAGGTTTTTTTTTGAAGTGAAGTAATATATAATTACAGTACGTTAATGCTCCAATGGTTTTTGGGACTTTTTTTTTTTTTTCTCACTCTCCACTTGATGTATCACCTGAAACTTTCCAGACACTGAAGTAACTAGTAAGCTACTTTTGAAAATTTCTTGAAGATCTGTCAAACAGTACCAAAGATATTGGCAAAAAAAAAAAACTTCACCTTTGGGAAAACTTGGTTTCGCTATAACTACTTATTTCCAGTATTCCAGTAGAGTGTGTGTGTATAGATATAAATATATATCTCCAACTGGCAGTCACCAGTAGGTATAGTTATGTTTCCATAGAAGAAAACGTTTTTTTTATTTTTATTTGCCTATATCTTTGGTACTGTTTGAAGCTTCACGACATTTTGCAAGCAAAAGTGTGCTGCTGTTCTTGTTGGGCGCTGAAAGTTTCGGGGTGATCCATCAAGTCTGGGCCAAGAAAAAAAGTGGGGGGTGAGTGTTTCCCTTGTTAATTCCCATAGGACCTTTAAACACTATTACAGCCCAAATCACTGGACGGAATTGCACCAAACTTGGCAGAAGGCCAACTTTCGGTACAGATTGTGCTTTCACTTATTTGGTGTAAATCTGTTCAGTAGTTTTTGAGATATTAAAGGTGAAATACATTTATATATCTAGGTCCGTGGATCCATCATGTTTTTGCACCTATCGCAGCAAATTCACGAATGCATGTGACAGGAGGAATGCTGTGATTTGCCGCCTGCAATCTGACCTGAAAGTTGCTTCTGCTATTTGGAGTACCAGGACATGGTTCCTGGGGCTGAAAACCAAAACTAAAAGTGACATATGGGGTCAGGGTTGCTGTACCCTGACCCCAGGGATGTAATATAGGAGTGTTTGAGGAACAAATTATGGGTTTAAAATGTTTTTTTTACCGCACGCAATATTCAAGAACATGCAAGAACAAGTTAAAAAATATATATATATTCAGACTCCTTCATGCACTAATTCATTCACCAATAGATGCACTGAAAGAGTCGTACGTCCACTCACACACCCACTCTGACACCATGTGTGGCCCACGGGTGGGTGGCTATAAGGGCTTGGCTGCAGGGCCTGGCCGCAGGCCAAAGGCCGTGCGTGGCAGGGGTTGAATTAACATATAGTCATTGAAATTACTTTACGTTTAAAAAACATGGAATTCACTGGAAATAACAAAGGTTACAGGGACGTTGTACTTAGGCTGTCATTTTCACTTGCTCAAAACCATGAAATTCAGCAGTTATAGTTAGTTATACAAAGTAACTATAGCTCATACCCTAAGATAACTATAGCTCATGCCTTCGCCATGCACAGCTAAATACCCCACATATTCTCATTGATGACATCTTCTATGGCATCTTGGATATTATCACTGCAACATTTGCAATATAATTATTGATAAGAAAACTTGAGGACACAAGTTATAGTTACTTGAAATAACCCTAACTATGACTGCTGAATTGCTATTGTTTTGTACAAGTAAATTCAGAACCTAACACTGCACTCCAGGAAGTTCTTACACAGTTTTATTACCACTCAAATGGCAACCACTAAGGCGTTTCACTTCTTTACGATTCTTGCTTATGGCTATTGAGTCCAACAATTATGTTGATATATATATATATATATATATATATATATATATATATATATATATATATATATATATGTAATCTGGCAGTGAGGCATTCTGAATCATGTAGTTTACAAATACACATTGCTTTATTGGCTCCATTAAACACAAACTACAAACTGGTAACACAAATAAAAGATGATGGTTATATGCTGCTAATGACGTGTGCGTATTTCAGCCAGGTAACCAGTGATTTTCCCGAATAACGCACTCGAAAGTTCTGTTAGACATGGTGGGCATGTTTTATTAGAGTCACATTAAGGCCGTTGACTGCATTAAGTATTGATATGGAAACAGACCAGGAATGTTGTTTTAACTTGCGTATTGGATGGTTATTTCAGGTTGTGTGTAAAATCATAATGTCAATACACACGCTGGGGGTCACGTAGCTAGTTAGCATGGCGAAGTCTCGTTCGTTATCGGAAAACGTGAGTAATGAGTTGAAACGTGTTGGTGGTTGCTGTTTGATTTGAAATAAAACTGTGTATAAGCAGTTATTGGCGTGCAATTAATTTTTGTTGGATTCTATGTATATATCTACATATATTCCCTGCTGCCCCTAATATTTGGAATTATTCAGCTTCTGTAATAAACATTCAGCACTATAGAATGGATTAATTGTGATGTTGGTGTGTTGCAGAAATAATTTAAACATCACACCACAATAGGTCATGCCCTTTGCCTACATGCTACCCATGGCAATCTCATTCCCAGTACAGACGTATTTGGCTGCCGTATGTTAGGGCTGCGGGTCATAACAAGCATTTGCAATGCAATGCGTCTCGCATTTGCTCCAGTTAGAGCTATTGGCGTTGTAAATTACTACCTGGACTTTTTTTGCCACATAACTTGAAAATGAAAAGTAAAACAGTTGATATAAGCGAGCTGATTCAAAGCGCCACGGTCGTCATGAGCATGAGGCGAAGGAGAGACACAAAAGGAAAAAGTTTGCTCACAGTCAAACGTATCGGCAAACATGCAATTATCCATGTAACAGGGTAGGTGTCCAAGGCGGTAACAAAACTGCCCCAATGAGGGGCAAAAGTAAAGCATTTGCCAATGATTACAAAGGATTGTTTGAAAGACACGCCCATGAACAAGTGATAGTGATGGGCGTGCAGTGGGTGTGGTTAAAAGCCCACAGATAGATTACAGCACGTCGGAGCGCTTGCACGCCCTCGACCTAAAAAGTAGGATGATAAACACACAGGATTTAAATTTGAAGTAGAGTCCACAACAATATCTGTATCGATTTATATATTCTGAGGACAGTAATGTACCTCCTGATCATCCGATAGTTTTGCTCAAGAGCTATGAAATATAAAAATAACTGCTAAGAAACAAACCTGGTTTTAGGCCAAATGTCTGTGCCAATGGAGGATGACAATGTAATTTGGCTGAATCTTTGGCTCTTCATGCAACGCGGCTGAAGTAGGCAGAAGCGCAAATTTGTGCATTGTCCTGTACTACAAAACTCCTCCCTGACTCCTCTGCAGTGGCGCCCCTCCCTGACTCCACTGCATTGGCGCCCCTCCCTGACTCCGCTGCATTGGCGCCCCTCCCTGACTCCGCTGCATTGGCGCCCCTCCCTGACTCCGCTGCATTGGCGCCCCTCCCTGACTCCGCTGCAGTGGCCCCCCTCCCTGACTCCGCTGCAGTGGCCCCCCTCCCTGACTCCGCTGCAGTGGCCCCCCTCCCTGACTCCGCTGCAGTGGCCCCCCTCCCTGACTCCGCTGCAGTGGCCCCCCTCCCTGACTCCGCTGCAGTGGCCCCCCTCCCTGACTCCGCTGCCTTGGCCCCCCTCCCTGACTCCGCTGCCTTGGCCCCCCTCCCTGACTCCGCTGCGGTGGCCCCCCTCCCTGACTCCGCTGCGGTGGCCCCCCTCCCTGACTCCGCTGCGGTGGCCCCCCTCCCTGACTCCGCTGCGGTGGCCCCCCTCCCTGACTCCGCTGCGGTGGCCCCCCTCCCTGACTCCGCTGCGGTGGCCCCCCTCCCTGACTCCGCTGCGGTGGCCCCCCTCCCTGACTCCGCTGCGGTGGCCCCCCTCCCTGACTCCGCTGCGGTGGCCCCCCTCCCTGACTCCGCTGCGGTGGCCCCCCTCCCTGACTCCGCTGCGGTGGCCCCCCTCCCTGACTCCGCCGCGGTGGCCCCCCTCCCTGACTCCGCCGCAGTGGCCCCCCTCCCTGACTCCGCCGCAGTGGCCCCCCTCCCTGACTCCACTGCAGTGGCCCCCCCTCCCTGACTCCACTGCAGTGGCCCCCCTCCCTGCTTCCATCTCCAAGATTGCAGACTCCTGTGCTAATGGAAGATGTCTTCAACCAGGAGAACACCCTTATCCCCGCATCCTCCACCAACCACTGGCAGGAGAAGAAGATACCCGGGTCGCTTTGAGTCTTTCTACTCTAGCCTCCAGGTGTGTTGGTTCAAACTTCTTCCCATGCCTACAAAGCTGCTGCTTCTTGCAACATGCCAGAAAGTGCATCATCCTAGATCCTTGGCCACAATATATATATTTTTTTGTGTGATTGTTTTCTTGAAGGCTGGACTTTGAGTATCTGGCTTCTTGAATGGTTAAATGTAAATGAGGATGTCAGAGTACTCTGTCTGCAAAATGAACTGCTGAATGAGGGAGATTCTCTGTTTTCTGTGGAGTTGTCCAGGTTCTTCTAGCCCACCATTGATGTGATCACTACATCTATCTGAGTGTTGTGCACTACTACAGAGGCTGCGCGCTTTGTTGTGATGGGCTGTCTCTTATGTTGATCATAGTAATAGCAGCTCTACCACACAACTCGCACTAAATCATTTCAGTACCAAAAGGAAGTCTTTTGACTGCCCAACTCAGTAGGTTTCTTTTTTGGACTTTCAAATAATGAATGATTCCACTAGCTTTACCAATAGTCAAATCTCTGAGTTTCAGGTCAGAAGGCGCTCTCAGCAGGAGTTATACTCCCTCAAGTTATCCTACTCACGTCTAAGGTGTTTCAGGCCCAAACTGACCCCTAATATCACTTTTATTTTTTTAGCCCCTGGTACCATGTCCCGTTACTCAAAATGGCGGCTGCAACTTTTTGGTCAGGTTGGGCCACTATTGGCTCCTCGAGGATGCCTACACTGCCCCCCTCCAACATTTAACGTTGCCCTGGGGAGGTGGTGGTCCCTGGGGCCACGGGGCTGCAATGTACCCCCTTCATTATTTCAATTCAGCCCAGGAGGGTGATGGGGTTGTGGTGCCCGGGGCTGCGGGTGGGCCATGTGCCCCCCCCCATTATTTTGGTATAATTCAGCCCTGGGGAGGTGGCTAGGTATTGGTCCAGGAAAAGCCTTTTTTGTGATTTGGTTTAAATCTGTTCAATAGTATTAGAGTAATTAAAAAAAAAAAAAATAATTGTATAACTCGGGGCACACACCCTCCGCGGATCCAACAGATCTCATGTTGAAATATAATTGTCTGCCAGCACTTCACCCAGGAAGTGATGACAGACATTTTGGGACTTAGCTAAGTCTCCAAAAAAATGTTTAAAAAAAAATAAGAGAAGGGGGCAGGGTCGGAATATCCTGACTCCCTAGGGCTGTTGGTGGGGTCCCCCCGGGGTAACCACCAAGACAAAACGTATGTTTAAAAAAAAAAAAAAACTTTTCTGCAGAACCACAATGGATCTGCATGTCCGGGAAACGTTTTTATTTAGAAAGCGCTTTCTCCCACTCTTGCTGGTATTTGCACCCCCTGGTGGACCCAGGACACAGGAGCATATTATATTATACATTATGGCCTCCTCTCTCCATGGCAGATATTGGCACCAGAGACCGCCACCTCCCCTGGGCTAGACCCATGTGTAATTGTGAGGAGTGGGGTCACGTGGCTCCCCTCCACAGGCGTTTAAGGCCCTAGGGGACCGCCTTCTCCCTGGGGCTTGGCTTTCAAAAATCAGAGAGGGACCACACGGACTCCCTTAGTGCCCCTTTAAGTCCCTAGGGGACACCACCTCCCTGGGGCCATGGGAAGTTTTTAGAAGGGGCATAGGTGCCCAAGCGACATCTGTATTGCCTAAAGACTGAATGCGGACATCGGAACTGTAGGCATTTTAATTTCCTGAATTCCTTCCCTCAGAAGGATGAATTCAAGATGGTGCTTTTCTTGGTACAGGTCCTCTCTGGTGGTGGCCTTGGATTTGCAAGATGTACGTTTTTATGCCCCTTTCCTTCAGACCCACAGGTACTGCTGCCTCTTCTTGGTGGGTTCGGAGCACTATCAGTTTACCATTCTGCACTCTTGCCTCACATTGGCCCCACAGGCGTTCCCAGAGCTGATTACAAGTTGTGGCACAATTTTGTAAGCTTAGAATACATGCATTTCCATAACTCGGAGACTGGCTGCTGAAGGTGGAGTCACTGCTGTCAGTCGCGGGCCACCTATGGTTGACGGTCTCGATGTTTCTCTTCCCTGACTTCTCAAGAAGGGTCCTAGATCTAATCTCTGGCAAAAGCAGAGGGATCCCTTTGATAGGATCTATTTGGACATGCTGCCTTTCAGATCCATTTCTGCCACTACAGTGAGTCTGGGGCATTCAGGATGTGATCACAATCTTTCAAGCTCAGTCCACTTTCTATCTGGATGGTACTTGGGCTTCCCAGGACCGTTGGCACATGAGTGCTAACATAGGATCTTCAAGGAATTACCCATATGGTCAGTCACCTAGCGTGTTCTCTCAGCAATAGTGAGTGAGCTCAGCACAGGACAACTGGTCAACCATGAGTGGCATCCGCTTCCTGAGAGGGTGAAAGACTTATTCACCTGGTGTGGGAAGGGGTACGGGTGGGTGGTTTGGTTGCTCCTTGTGTGGATTTATTGCCACCATTGACAGTGTCGCCTATTGTGATCCCTCATTAGGAAACTCTTTCCACCTTCTGTGGGCCTTTAGACTCCTTTATGGCTTTCCACCTCTGCTTCCCACGGTCCTGAAGGTCAGGAGAGACTGGGCTCACATTAACTTGATAGCCCTGTACCGGGCTCGAAAGGGGGCTCTGGTGCCCGTCTCCGTATGAGGGCTAACAGTCCCAAAACAGGGCACGACGCTTCATACAAACCTCCTCAAACTACATTTCTGGCACGGATGTTGACTGGTATTTACAAGCCTGCAGTGGAGGTGGATGTGATATCGGCTGCTTGTCGCACATCCACCGAGGTGGTTTACTTGGCACTGGAGAATTGTGTGGCCTGTTGTGAGGACTATTGGATTGATCTTCAGGCTAAGATTTCTGATTCACTTCTGTTTGCTCTGTCTTTGGCCCGCAAGGTCCTGCCGTGGACACTGTTAAAGCTAACCTACCATCCCTTTTGGCCTTTCTCCTTTTGCCTGCTTATCCCGCTTGCCAGTTGACATTTGTAAAGGGGTTACATACATGTTGCCTCTTCCACCTCTTCTATGTGGCTGTAGGGCCGTAATTTGGTCCATTTATTTTTGATGTGCACACCTTGTGAACCAATTTTTGAGACTGATACTACTCAAGATTGTTCCTTATTGTGACTACTTCTCTGTGTCAAGTCAATGGGCTGCAGGCCCTGTCAGAGTAGCTGCCGTACAGCAGTTATCTTTGCCCTGGATTAGTTATTGCTGAGGACTAGGGCATGCTCTTTGTCAAAAGTGCTGTTGCCCTTCACGTGGGACAGTGCAGCACTCTCCCTACTTTTTCCTTTCGGCTACATCCCTCAAGAGGAGAATAGGCTTCATTGCTTGGATCAGAAAAGTGCCCTTCATTTCTTTATGGATCCTCCTAAGGAGTGCCAAGTGGAAAATCAACTCTTTGTCAGATTTACCAGTGCCAAGCAGTGAAGAGCAGCTGAGAAAGGACCTTATGGAGATGGATTGTCCTCTGTACGACGAGGCGCTGTGCCTTGGCCAGGAAGGAGCCTCTTGAGGGTATCTAGGCTCCTTAACCAGAGTGTAGGCTGCCAAGCACACCAGATACTGTTTTCATGATTCTCATTTCCAAATACAGGGCCATTTTGTCTCTTTGTCTAACAGGACTTCCTGCTGTAAAGCCCACTCCTGAAGGTACAATCATGAGGCTAGAGAACAGTTCAAAGCTGAGATCTGTAAGATGAGCTCAGCTGTAACCAACAGAGCCACAGTTAAAAGCCTGAAGCAGGGTGAACATTTGCAGATAGTTTGTGAAAGAAACTTGATTATCTGATCGGCACAATTCACTTATTGAACTCACTACCTCTTAAATTCAAAACTATTCATGCTGACAACATATGGAAAAGGGCCAGAGGTGGTGGTGGTGTTTCATGAATCTATCAAAATAACTGCAAAAGCTTCTCAATAGTTCACAGGAGTGGAAACTTCATTTCTAGATTTGGAAAGGGTGCATAATATTTTATCTCACCGCCCTCCGTCGTTGTGTTTAGATTATTCTGGCTGGCGGAATTATCCGTGCATGACCCATACCTTGTAGGACAAAGTGATTGTCATCAGAGATATTACTGTGCGGCGGGAGTATGTACATACTCCATCCCTCAAAAATGAATGCTAGGTTTTAAAATACTGCATTCTTGGGCAGGATTTACGATGGTTATGATTTTCCACCTCAGTTAACTGCATTGAAGTTAATGGCACCCAAGAATTACTTTGGACAGTCGATTTCAGTTTACACTTTGACCCCAATTTAACGTATACTTACTATAATAAACCAGATTCTAAGCAAGTCACAGAATGGGAAATTGGTCAATTCTGAGGGTGAACACAAAGTTGGAGGGAAAAGCTCTGATGAAAGGGGGTTAGCCTTATGGACTAGATCTTCACAGAGTAACAAATGACCACGGTTGTGTCGCTGGGCACTGGCGTAAGCCTGCGCCCTTTCTTTCTATGCCTTCTAAGGAAGCACCAAAGCTGCAAAGAGAGCTTCTCGTTCATCAAGGACTTCACCACACTCCTGGCCTCTGTCAACAAGGTCACCCCCTCCCAAGAACTCTGCAACGACCTATCAAATGTCTTCCAGAGCTAAAGTGCAAGCTTGGTTGCATACCAACCAAGACCCTGGCAATCTCATCACAAGCCTGCCGATCACCAACCAAGGTGGCCACATAACCGAATGAGAGACTTTCAGCAGAGGACACACAGCCATGATCATGAAAGCCACCCTCTCAGGGAAACCTACTGATCTATGCCCGCACCACATCTACAACCTGGGAGCAGCACAAATCAGCACATCCCTCACCCACATCAACAACTCCAGCAAATCATCCACATTTCCTGAAGACTGGAAGCATGCCGCATTCAATGCTCTCCTCCACAAACTGTTGGCCGAACCAAACCAACTGAGTACTCTCCATTCGATCTACCTGCTCCGCTACCCAGCCAAAGTTATAGAGAAGACCATCAACAAGCAACTCTCGACCCACCTCAAACTACACCACATGCAGGACAACACTCAATCAGGATCCAGAAAAAAACAGCAGCACTGAAACGGCTCTCCTCACAGCCACTGATGACTTCCAGGCTGTCCTAGACCGAGGACAGACAGCGACCCTCTTCCTTCTCAACCTCTCTACAGCATTTGCATTCTCTCTCACAGCACACTCATCAGAAGACTACATGAAATCGCCATCCAAGGATCCCTACTAAAATAGATCTGCTTCATCTTAACGAGAATAACCCAGAAAAGTCAGACTGCCACCCTTAACGTTGGAATCCAAGAACCTGATCAGCGAAGTCCCTCAGCCTGACCCTTTTCAATATTTACGACACCTCTGTCCATCACCATCCCAAGGTATCAACCTCTCCCTTTCATGACACCCAGCTCATCCTCTGCGTGAGAGAAAACACTAACACCACCAGAAACTACTTTACCGACTGCCTGACCATAAGAGCAGAATGTATGAGAGCCAACTGCCTGAAGCTTAAGTCCAACAGGACAGAAGAACTGGTCTCAGAAACCAGACCTCCCATGGGACGCCAGCCAAACAAGGCCAACACAAAACCAAGCACACCAGAAACCTGCGGTTCACCCTGGGCAGCAGGCTCAACATGATGGCACAAGTCAATACTGTGTACACTGTCTTCTTCCACGTCCTATTCATGCTTGGAAAGATCTTCAAATGGCTGCCCCACAGCACAAGATGAACCGTCATGCAAGCACACATCACTAGCAGACTCCCCTACTGCAAAGTGCCCTACGCTAGAATCTTCAAGCAGATCACACATATACTCCGGACCATCCAGCATGCCACCGCAGCCTTATTCTCAACCTTATACACTGCACCCACAGTTCACCTCACCCAGAGAGCTCTGTTGGCACTCCATTCTCAAAAGCAGCCAGTTCAAACTCCCCATGCAAACATACAAAGCTTTGCACAACACCGGACCACCATACCCCAACGGCTGGGTGCACTTCCACCAGCCATCCAGAAACCTACGCTCTGCCTCACTCTTCCACAGCAGGAGGGTGTGCGCTCCCCTACATAGCACCCAACAATTGGAACAAATGCCCTCAGCACATCATAGCCTTCTCCTTACTTCTCGAGTCCTGCAAGGAACTGAGGACCTGCTATTTAAATGCCCAAGGGGAGACTTCTTGCCTTACTCCTACCCTCGCGCCTGGATACCCTCACAGGTGCTTTGTGCACTATACAAGTCAACATAACAGAGAATAACATAACATGCCGTAAAGTAGGGCTGTGGGATGCCCTCGATTTCATTTCTGAGTCGTGGTGGGGGCAAATCCGTAGGTTGCGTTTAATAGCACAGGCGACAAAACTGGGTTCATGAGTAACAGTAATCACTTCACCCCGACAGAGCTCAGGGAGGCCTTTAAGGTCCCCGAGGCGCTCACTGTCAAGGTAGATACCTTATCACAGGTAAACCCATTGGTGACCCTCACGAGAAAAAAAACAACTTTATACATCGATGAACCTTTCCATTCTCTGGTGTTAACTGGGCACAGCTTTTACATTAACCCTGCAGTTATATTTTCTGGTAAAAGGGATGGTATGGGAGCTGGCAACATTGCTTGCCAGTAGTGTTTCATCTCGCGCTCCTGCCGTGACAGCCTTCACCCAGTGCATGCTCCCTCTTCATCAAGCCCATGGCAGTTGTAAGGCTGCTCTGCTCCAGAAACCCACTTTGGTTATTTCCAGCCTTGTGCTGTTACAGGCTGTTCCATTCAATCACTAATGAGCCAGACAGTTTTATATTGTCAGTCTAAATTAGTTTCTGCCTGTTACCACCTCATTATCGCGGTACAGTACTGCTATGTACCACCCGACGCCATCGTTAGTCATGGTTTGTCTTCAGACGAGAGACTTTTTTTTAGATCTGAAATGTACCCGTAGGCCAGAAAAGTTTTTCCTTACATACTGCTACATGACATCCATCGCTGGGCTCTGTCGAGAAAGTTCACATCTTTTGGTTCTCCTTTTTGACGGTGCTTGCAGAATGGCATTTGGAGGTGTAATGTCCCTTGTGTATCTTGGCTTGCACTTCAGATCTCATATCCACAGCATCTGCATATTTCTGTTGCTTATTTATAGTCAAAGTGCTTTGTTTTTTGCAATGAAGATGTTAGCTTTCTAGCTAATTTAATTATTTTTCATTTTGAAAGATAGTTTATTTAGTAGTTGAAGAAACACAAGAGATAAAAGTGCAGGCATAAATATAGTATGTGCGGAATATAAGAACATATTCAGCTTTTAGAAAATAAGTATAAACTAGAAAGATAAAGAGTAAAAAAAGGGAACGCAACACCTATATTGGATCAAAAGAAAGTTACAAAGCTACAATATCGTTGCTAAAACATAAGCATCACCATGTGACAAGACAGCAGGTTATATCAATTATCCATATTGGTAGTAAAGATTCATGGTAATTTAGGTACCGACTCAATCCTAGGGGTATGTGGAGAGGCATTTTTGCAGAGGAATCCAGAAAATGTCGCAGGCAACCAAAGGTGGTTTCTTTTGATGGCAAGAGCAACTGGATTGACGTATGCTCGGTCAAGTCTTTGTGGCAAACACCACCCCACCAAGCTTGAAAATATATATTAGCTGAGCCCTTGCGTGCTTTGGTAATCTTCTGAAATGGGACTACAAGAAATAAATTGAGTATCTGAATATTCTTTGAGTGAGTACACCAGTCCTGTGAAATACTCCCAAGAAAAATATTGGTGAAAGGGAATGTGTTATTGGAAGATAGCACTTATATGTTTCCAGACTTGTAACCAAAATTGGTGCATAGAGGGACATTTGAATAACACATGCTTAAGGTTGGATGAAGTCTTATTGGAGAACCAATAGGCGGAAGGAAGTGTGGGGATTTGTTTATGTCCTGCGGCAGGAGTGTTCAAGAGTCTTTTATAAATAAAAAAATTTGGATGGTGTTAGGTGCCCTAGAGGATATACCTAATGCAGGGTCACACCAGACGCGCGGCTCAGTTATACCTAATACCGGGTCACACCAGACCCCGCAGCTCAGGTATACCTAATACCGGGTCACACCAGACCCCGCTGCTCAGTTATACCTAATACCGAGTCACACCAGACCCCGCTGCCCAGTTATACCTAATACCGGGGCACACCAGACCCCGCGGCTCAGTTATACCTAATACCGGGGCACACCAGACCCCACGGCTCAGTTATGCCTAATACCGGGGCACACCAGACCCCGCGGCTCAGTTATACCTAATACCGGGGCACACCAGACCCCTCTGCTCAGTTATACCTAATACCGGGTACCTAACACTGGGTCACACCAGACCCCGCGGCTCAGTTATACCTAATACCGGGTCACACCAGACCCCGCGGCCCAGTTATACCTAATACCGGGTCACACCAGACCCCGCAGCCCAGTTATACCTAATACCGGGTCACACCAGACCCGCTGCTCATTATACCTAATACAGAGTCACACCAGACCCCGCGGCTCAGTTATACCTAATACTGGGTCACACCAGACCCCGCGGCTCAGTTATACCTAATACTGGGTCACACCAGACCCCGCGGCTCAATTATGCCTAATACTGGGTCACACCAGACGCTGCGGCTCAGTTATACCTAGTACCGGGTCACACCAGACCCCGCTGTTCAGTTATACCTAATACCGGGTCCCACACATTCAGTGTTTAATTGGGTTGGCGTTTAATTCATTGCAGCTCATCCCACTCACTGATCTCAGCAACAAACCACTAGTTTAATTGTGGGTTTTTAGAAATGTTTCCATGGCGAAAGAAACCCTCCTTGGGTCTTTCATATTGTGCAATCCTGCCTTAGCAGCTATTTTTGAAGTCCTGAGCTCCAGTGCTTAGTTTGAAAATAAAAACGTGCTGGACCCCAAAGCTCTCCTTTGAAACGCTGTCGCTGCAAATAAATGTGGGAGCACTGAATACTGATAGAGGCGTAATCCTAGAGCCATTTAATCCATTTAGAGCCACTCCCTACCCCTTCAGCTCACTCTTGCAGTTTCTGCTTTCTCCCTTTGTGACGCTTTTTGGTCTTTCTCCTCCTATGGACTGCATATGCCTATGTTGATAAGTATTTTTTCTGATTATGTGTATATTTCTAGTTATAGTTCTTTCGAAAATATGTATTGCTACTATGTCGTAGCAATAAAATACACACACACTCTTTAAACCTGTTTGACTAAGTATATTTACCCATGGTTCTAATTATGTATTGTATGTACATATATGAGTGCATATGTGTGTGTATTCATGTATGTATGTGTATATGTTGTTTCTGTGCTTGGCATGTTCGTGGGTCATTGCATGGCTCCTGGGTGGGTTGTTATACTAGATATCTATGAATCCCTGCTCTCATCTTATCACACTTATCTACCCATCATCATATGTCATGTCTCTATCATACTATCCTCAATTCCCACTCTGACTCATCCCAAATCCATTGTACTACTTTCATCTACTAAATAACTCTGCCTAAGCTCGTCCCTCCACTTCTACATCTAACTCACCAAACCTCACTCTACTACCATGACCTCCCACACAACCCTACTAAATTCGCCCTCATTTATCTCACCCTGCTACTAGGATCTCCCTAACCCTTCCACAGAATCTTCCCTCCTCCATCCCCCTTTACTCATCCCAAGCCCCTGGGATGAGCAAATGAGGGATATACTACCAATTAACACTTCTGGATTTATTTCCTCTTCCACCCCTCCATTACTCCTGTCAATCTTACTAACAAACTCTCATATCCACGGCTCAAATTAACTCATAATAATACTAAAACTGTACTCATATTTCCCGATACTAATCCATCACTAATTCTTGTTGGATTCCAGAGTAGCTTGCTACTCGCCGAAAAGCGCTTCAACGCCTCGTCAGGGGTAATAAGGGCTATATAAATACTATTACAATTACAAGGGATCTCATTCCCCCTGCCCCAGCCAGTACAAGTCACGTCCTGTGTTTACACCTCTAAACACTCGGGCTGCAGCAGGTGCCAGTAACTCTAAAGTCCTGCAGCCAACCAGAGCCCGCCACGCCAGTGTGACCAAGGGGCATCAGCCTGTCTCCTTTGGGACACGGGCTCCCGACCTGGAATAAGGGTGTACAGGCCTTGGTGGCTGGAGCTAACCACCCTTGACGTGGTCCATGCCCCGAGTCCCAGCCCGCGAGAGCAGTTTCAGTTATAATGAGTTGAATGTTAAGTGCAAGAATAGAAAGATGTTAAAACATTTCAAAAATATTCTGTCTCGAAGTGGAAGCAAATCTCAGCTTGAGTTAAGGGCTGATTCTCACAGAATGTGCGAGTCATGCTGAAATCTACCGATCTTACATTTTCTCACCTCATTTGCATAAAATACCCACATTGGGGATTCACAGAAATCCCTCCAGGGCTATGTTTGGAAATGTGTGCAAAGCTGGGATTTTCGTGGGTGCACCCGATTGTAAACCAGCGCTTTTGGTAAGGCCAGCACAATTCAGTTTTTTTTTCCTATATTAAAGCTACTCGGTGGAGAATCCCTCTCCCTTCGGTTTCTGTGAAACACCAGCCTCCTTTGGTAACTGACTGAAAGCTATTGGAAAACCCTGTGAAGGGCCACAGGAGGTGTGAACTCTGGTGGGGTGTCTAGTGTCTTTCCACTGAGCACCTCCCCCCCCCCCCCCCGCCCCAATGCTTTAAGTGGCACAGGAAAGGTGGGCGCGTGGGGGGTGGTCTCAAGAGGTGCGCCATGACACAACTAGGACCCCTTTAAAGGGGCTTGGCTTCTTTAACAATGGGCATAGACTAATAGAAGGAACTAGAATCCTGTGCTGCAGAAATTCATAAGCAATTATTTAAAAAATCATAAACGGTGTATTTAAATTTATGGAGAAACAGTTTTTCTGTGCCATTAGAAATAGTAATTCTGAAAAGGATTTTTAAGGGAAGATACTGGTATTTTTTTAAACTGACACATTTTGGGAGCTAGTTCCTGCAGGCGGCCAAGTTTCATACTTTGTATACAAAAGCCTAATGGATATTCCTAGGATTACTTTTATTTATCGGTGAATGGAGCAGAAAATGTCACTACCAGTTTGAAGACAGTGTGCATAGCCAAGAGTTTATCCCAGTGACATAATTCCATGAACTAGAAGTAAAATCTGTTCGACAGTTCTTTGCATCAGAAGTAGTGAACGCTCTATCCCAGTAACTGCGGAGAAATTACTTTCTATCTTGTGGGCTCCAAAGTTGTCAAAACAGGATAGCAGCAGCTTTATAGCTACTCACTGCCCTTGTGTAACACTCATAGCTACTCACTGCCCTTGTGTAACACTCATAGCTACTCACTGCCCTTGTGTAACACTCATAGCTACTCACTGCCCTTGTGTAACACTCATAGCTACTCACTGCCCTTGTGTAACACTCATAGCTACTCACTGCCCTTGTGCTACACTCATAGCTACTCACTGCCCTTGTGCTACACTCATAGCTACTCACTGCCCTTGTGCTACACTAATAGCTACTCACTGCCCTTGTCTTACACTCCTAGCTACTCAGCGCCCTTGTGTTGCACTCCTAGCTACTCAGCGCCCTTGTGTTACACTCCTAGCTACTCACCGCCCTTGTGTTACACTCCTAGCTACTCACCGCCCTTGTGTTACACTCCTAGCTACTCACCGCCCTTGTGTTACACTCCTAGCTACTCACCGCCCTTGTGTTACACTCCTAGCTACTCACCGCCCTTGTGTTACACTCCTAGCTACTCACCGCCCTTGTGTTACACTCCTAGCTACTCACCGCCCTTGTGTTACACTCCTAGCTACTCCCCGCCCTTGTGTTACACTCCTAGCTACTCCCCGCCCTTGTGTTACACTCCTAGCTACTCCCCGCCCTTGTGTTACACTCCTAGCTACTCTCTGCCCTTGTGTTACATTCCCTCTTGCTCCTGTAAATCCTGAGGCATGCGCTTTCAGACCACTCTCAGGTAAACATGGCTCCTGATCGTGGATGCATACATGATAAAGCAATCTCCTCGAAATTCCATCGAAGGCCGGGATAGGTAGTGCCTTGACAAGGTCATATGTTTATAGGCCTGGGTGGAACTCGTAGAGTTTCACTCTTCAGATTTTGGCAGAGTTACATTAAAAAAACTGAGGTTCCGTGGAGTTCAGCGAATTGGCAGAATCTGGCACATTGCGCTATTCGTGCTGATTTTTAGTGTCCGAAGCGTCTTCCGTGCAGTAAAATGAGAAAGAACCCGCACCATGAGTTGTGCCAGAGAGCGCTGCTTCTTTCTGCCGCTCAATAAGTTTTCTACTCCAGCTGCTGCTTTCTCAACGCGAATAGTTGCAAACTGCTGTGACCGCCTGCATTCAGAAATCTTGGTGGGATGCTTTTTAGCACCTGAAAATCGCTCTAGGGGACTCAAATTCTCATTCGAGGTCACCATCTTAATATTGGTGAACCCACATGAGAAAAAACTGTCACGCATTGGTTGGCAGAGTTTTGCCAGAATTCCGCTCTCCTTGGAGTGGGCAGTACTCCGCCTGAGGAATGGTATTTTTCATCCCCCCCTAATATTTTTCAATCTGAGGGCGAGGGCTAAAACAGAGGACCTTATATGGAGCTGCTCAGCACCTAGTTTTGAGAACTGTGGTGCTGAGCACTGATGGGACTTGGCCCACTTGAAGCCCTGACAGCAGCCATGTTCCCACCCCTAAACCTACTACTACAGAAACTCCACCATATATGTGGAGTATAAAGTACTACCAGAGCATTCCACAAATACTGACACTAACTCAGTGTGCAGAATTTGATTGCATATTTTGGTTCAAGCTCACCTAATAGTTGTTCGCAGAAAAGTATTAGAAAATCAGACTCAAATTGTCCATGCCTGTCATTGGAAAGTCAAGTAAATAGGAATGTTTTAATTTTTTGTAAAATAGTTTGTGTTTATAATCGAGGATTAGCAAAGGAATCTGTTTATTGGTAGAGATGAATTGGACACAGCTTAAGTGACAGACCTTATACGTGATTAAATTGGAGTAAGTTTAAACTCGTACCATGCTGATGATTCTAGTGGCAGCTCATGCCTGAGAGAGTGCCAGAAGAATGTCCTTTGGTACTAGTCATTAGGGGTTTCTGCTTAACAGTGCTTCTAACCTAATTTACTCCATTGTTCTCTATTACCTTAGTCTGCGGTAGAGAGAATGCATTCAGCATGGTAAACTGAGCACATACTCTTTAGCTCGTGGGGGAGCAAATTCTCAGCTAGACACAAGCACATGGCCCCTTTCTGATGGATTCTCCTAACCTTCGATTCCTGCATTTACAACAATCGCGAGGCCCTGGACTGGATCGGAAACTTTTCATAGGAGTGCTCCTGAGCAGCACTAGGTGGCACGGGTCAGCTCCGCAGTGGCTTAGTTCCACCCCAGAAGTGAGAGTGGACCCGCATATAAGCCCTACCCTTGGCACCAACATCAGTTCCTTTCTTCCTGCACCTGTGAACGTGGGTCCGGAGCTCCGCTTTCGCTTTTCTTTCAATGACTCCCAAATACCACACTGAATGTGCAAGCGAACAGTGCCACAAACTGCTTGTTTCAAACCATGCTCCACTTGCAGAAAACAAATGCTAGTCATGGACCCGCACTAGATGTGCCTTTGGTTTTTGAGTTCAGGCCACAACTCCCAGGTCATGGATGCATGTACCCAAAGGCAATTCGGGTCCAAGAAGCTGTATGTCCCTGAACAAGGACCTCTTATGAGCCATGGTCTTGATCCAAGTTGAGGACATGGACTTGTTCCAAAAGTCACTCAACGGAGAGGCCCCCATCTAAGTTGTCCGCAAGTCGAAGTCTAAGTCTAATAGAAATATAAAAAAGCAGGGCAAGACTCAACGCCATCCACCACTCTCAACCCAAAGAGAAGTCATAAGAGCATCGTGTTGACACCTGATCACACTCCTTATCCCTAACTGAGGAGCCGATTCCAAATTTGATCCAGCTGTGTCCGAGTTCTCCTGGCAACTAGTGAAGCTGCAGAAGGCCAAGGACTTCAAAGATCCTGTGCTACAAATATTTGGCCCTCTTCTGGCTCCCTCCAGCATGCACTCGGGCCCCAAAGCCCCCAGGGGTCTTCCAGTTGTTACCTTAACACTGACTGATACCCTAGAACCAGTGTCAGAGTCTGCACCGCATAGACACCGGTACCAACTGGAGGTAGATCTGTTTCCTACTCTGATGTTTGATCACAAGTTGGCTTCGTCTCAACCCTGATTGAGATGGCACTCAGAACCTGCTACGGCACAGCTTCTGGTCTTACTACCAGAGTCTGATTCCCTGCCAGCAGTTACTATGGAGGCTACGGAGAGTATCCATTGTCTGTTTGGCTCCATTTTTGACCAGAGCCTGCCACCACCCTAAGATGACGATGATGGAGATGATTTATCTCCTCTCTGACAATGACCATTTCTACATTGACTTACAGGAGGGCAGTGGGCTTGATACTTCCGCTGGATCTAGGTTGAGTTTGCATTTTTCCCCCCAGTGGAACAGAGTGCTTCATGTACTGTGGTGATTCAATGTGCAGCTGAGGTCCCGGACGTACAGCTACGTCCTGTTGGAAGTTAGGATGAATGTTATTACAGATATTTTGCAGCCTGGGTCTGCTTCATCTGAGCTCTGGCTCCCATTTGTTGAAGCCCGCTCTGCCACCTTGATGGACACTTGGTCTAAGCCTTGTTCTTGATCTCCGAGGATAGGCAGGTGGCCAGATGCCACAGATCAGCACTTGGTGACCCGTTTTCCTTGCTTAGCATTTTTCTCGAGAGAGCCTGATGGTCCTATCTTACATCAGCAAAGTGAACCCCAGTTAATTTTCTACCACCCTCCAGCAGAGGTAGTCAAAATGGATTGAGACAATCAGAATACGAATGTTTACGTCGGCTATCCTAGCCTTGAAGTCTGTAAATGCTGCTTACCTATGGAGCTGCTACCTGCAAACATTATGGACATGGCCAGTGAGACCTTGCCTGCTGTCCCGGGAGAATTTAGGGCCTACATCACTCAAACAATTCTAGATGGTCAAGTTGCCACCTAATACATGATTTGTGGTGCCTTGGATACTTGTGGATGTCCAGGGTGAGCGATCAGCTACAGGGTGGTGCTCAATTGCCATGCATGAATGTGAGCTACAGGTTTTTCGGGTGACTCACAGGCAACCCTTATGGCTGTGCCTTTCGATGTTTCACTCCCATTCAGTGACCAAGCTGATTCTGACTTTGTTCCCTGGGCCATTCGGGTCCTGCTAGACAGTTTCCTCACCAGCTTAGGGTCTTCTAGGGCTACTCAAGGGAGGTGGCATACAGGCACTGCTATTTTCCCCAGCCCCCACTGCAGTCTCCCAAGTCCTTTTGAGCCTAGGCATGTGGCTCTGACAGGCAATGTGCAGATTCCAATGGGCATCGGTCATCCCAGTTCCCCTCCATTGTTAAAACAGTGTCCAAACCACTTTAGTTTGCCATTAGTGGCACACAACCACCCTATAGGAAACTGGATCCAATACTTTCTCCCAGGTTGGTGATCGATCAAATCCAAAGGATGGGTCTCAAATCGTTCAGCATAGGTATGCACTACGGTTTCTTTCTGAGATGCTATGACTTTCTCCCTCACCAGAGCAGCTCTGAAGAGCACCTATCTACTCTCCAGAGATGCTGTCAAGATGGCTCTGGACCATGAATTATGGATGGGCTGTTAGTCTTTCTGTTTCTTTGTGCCGTAGAAAGATAGAGAGCTTCACCTTATCTTAGATCTCCGCTCTTTGAATGCCTTCCTGTGGAGGGACACTTTCGAAACGCTTACTTGGCCCAGGTTCTCTCTGCCCTTGATCTGGGCGACTGGATGCCGGCCTTGGACCTGAGGACGCGTATTATCATATATATGTCTCCCAGTTCCACAGACCTTACCTGTGGTTCAAGTTTGGTTGTGAGCATTTTTAGTTTGCTGTACTCTCTGGGCTTCATCAACCAGTGAGGGCCCCTCCAGTGTTCATGATATTGATGGCAGTGATTCCCACACACTTTCAGAAGTTGGGGATACATTGGCTGACGAAGGCAGACCACCACAATCAGTTCGAGACCACTTCCA
The DNA here is from genome assembly GCF_031143425.1 of Pleurodeles waltl. Lineage (NCBI taxonomy): Eukaryota > Metazoa > Chordata > Amphibia > Caudata > Salamandridae > Pleurodeles > Pleurodeles waltl. Next base: position 11,810,563 of record NC_090450.1, on the reverse strand, counting down.
GGCAATGGCAAACCTCCTGAACATTGTTGGGGTTCTCAATCAATGAGCCAAAGTTGCACCTTCGCAGAGGCTTCTTTTTATGGGAGCTGTCTTGGACACAGTATATTTCAGGGCCTTTTCTTCCATTGAAGCAAGTCAAGGATGTTCAGGTTCTGATCCCAATGCTCCAGCCTCAGATATGGATCTTTGTAATAGCAGCTGTGAGGCTTCTTGGCCTAGAAGCCTCTGCATCATGCTAGTCAACATGTCTGGTGGCACATACAGGCTCTGAAGTGGAATCTAAGGTTCCCGTTAGCTCAGAACCAAGGAAACCTATTCGATGTTATCAAGGTTTTGGTGAAAAATGCATGTGATCTGCAGTGGTGGCTGTTCGACTGCAGTTGGGCCAGTAGCAGATCCCTCGCCTTTTCCCACCCAGAGCTGATTGTGGTGAATGATGCTTCGCTGCTTGTTAGAGGAGGACCACTGTGGAGATCAGAGGACTCTGTTCTCTAGTGGAAACCTTACTCAATAGCAGTCTGTTGGAGCTGCAGCCCATTCGTCTGGCGCTGAAGGCATTCCTGCCGTCCATGGAGTAGAGGTTGGTAAAGGCTCTCCCGGACACCACCATCACCAAATGGTACCTCAACATGCAGAGTGTAGAAGATCCTAGATCCTGCACCAAGAAGGCTGTGCGTCTCTGGTCTTGATTGGTGCATTAGGGCATCTCCATGATCATGAATCACCTGGTGCGATCCTTGAATACTAGTGCAGGCAGCCTTAGCCGGCCGGGCCTGACGGATCTGAAATAGCTGTTGCATTCTGAGGTGATATTGCTGTCTTCCGGCTGTGGGGAGAATCCTGGCTAGATTATTTGACACCATGGAGAGCATGCAGTGCCTAAAGTTTTGTACATTTGATTTTCAGCGAAGACACTCACTAGAAGATGTATCCTTGCTACAATGGAACATAGGACTTCTGTACACCTTCCCACCTTTGTTTCTCCATCCCTGAGTTCTGAAGAAGATTCAGATTGACCAGGCACAAGTCAATTTAATGTCTCCGGACTGTGCCAGGAGAGTGTGGAACCTGGAGCTTCCGATCATGAGCATCTGTCCTCATATCAGGCCACCACTTCAGAAGGATCTTCTGATGCAAGTCAGGGTTCTGCACCATCTATACCTCCATGCGTGGAGATTGAGTGGTGGCAGGTGGTTGCTTCCAGTCTACATCCTGAGCTTGTAGATGTGGATGTCGTCCTTGCTGCTATGAAGTACGTTACTCTGAGCATGGGACAAATTTGCGACCTTGTGTAGATTTCATAAGACGGATCTCTAACAAGCCAAGCTGTCAGGTATTTTATTATTTATTTTGTCTTTAGCCCAACAAGGCCTTTCATTGGGCTCTCTTAAAGTTTATTTGTTGGTCCTTTCAGTCTTTATTACATTTGACAGATTAGCTGCCCATTTTTAAATCATGCATTGTGATGTGGGGTATTAAAAGTTTGACACGCTTCCTCCCAACATTTTGTCTAATGTCGTAGTAGGATCTGAGCTTCTTGATTTTTCTCACATGTACTGATTCGATCCTATGCACAGCTGCTATTCGAGCCTTCTCATCACTGCTTTGGCACACAGGTGCCTGTCCTTGATAGGTTAGGCTACAAGTGCCTTGACATTTGTTATGCTGTGATGTTGGTCAGTGGTGCACGTGTTAAGGAAGTACTTCTACATTGACTGCCAGGTTCAATGAAACGGCCATTTTGTCTGTCCGGTCTTGCAGAAGTGTTTGGTCTGAGCTCACTCCATTTTTGGGAGGTACTGCTTATGTATATATTCTAAAAGTGAGGAGTCTGCAGTTAGATGTATCTATTAAAAGAGCAAATCACTTACCTTTGATAATTCTCTTTCTTGTTGATTCTCCAACCAACTGCAGATTCCTTGCTGCCCTACCATCACTGCATTCTGTTGAATGGTCTCTCTTTACCATCTAGAAAAGGCCCCAAGTTAGAGATCTGCACACTGTTACCTTCACCTGTTTTCTGCTTAAAGACCAAGAGCACTGAAAGGTTAAAACAAGAAAATGATGTGGGCGTATGCGGGTGTTGGTATACACAACTCTTCTCTGTGGCATCCAAGGTAAAATTAACGTAAAGCTGAGTCGCTCAGTCCCACCTAACGGTGCTAGGAATGACTGCTATGAAAATCTTCTGTATCCAGTCTGGTGACTTAGCAATATTCTACAGGTGAGAAATCTACGATTAGATAAAGCGGCCACCAGAAAGAGCGTTACCAAAGGTAACTTGTTTGCCTCTTGGCTGATCGAGTTTATGGCTAGCCCCAAAATCTAAACACACAGCCTCCCTTTAGCAGAAGCTTTGGCCAAGTGGTTGGCAGACTCATTAGAAACTGTTGAGTTTATCGCCCGGCAGTCTTTGCTTCGGGGTGGCACTGTTGTGCTTTTGTGGTCTTTGGTAATTCTTTTCTGCTGCAGAGCATTTTCTCCTTTTGTACATTCCACGCGTTTGATCTTGTTCGCTTGTACTGGAGTCCGCGATCTAGGTGAACAAGTGTATCGTGTACCACAACGACGCTAAGATAAAAACAATACGAGTCACTTAGATTGGATAATCAGTGTGTGCGTGAATCTGTGACACAAGTATCTAGGGCAAACCTGGATTAAGGATAGAGTACAAAGTTGTGAGATAAAGAAGCAGATTCCTCTGTCCACTCTTTGCAGAGGAGAATGTACTGCTGAAGTGTAGAGAGATGAGTGTATAGAATTGGAATGTGAGAAGGAAAGAGGTTGGAGATGTGGACCAAGCAGATATACTGTGATGGTCGTTGGGAGCGTGAAAAGCAAGTCTAGTTTGTAAATAATTTAAATGTTCACCTCCCCCCCCCAACCAATCGGCAGTGTTTACTTCCTTTATCATCTCTTTTCAGCCTGAGGTTCGAATTCTGTTGCTTCTGTGTTGATACATTATTCTTAAGTATCATGAGATGATGCATCCTTAAGAGACGGTAGAACCCTCAGGAGATGGTAGAACCCCCACGAGATGATACAACTCTCAGGGGATCATAGAACCCTTAGGAGATAAATCCTCGGGAGATGGCGGAGCCCCCGGGAGATGCAGACCCCTCAAGAGACCATGCAGCCCTCATGCAAAGTTTTTCCCTTCTTGTGGCATGGGTTCACCTTTGGCTTAGACCATGATCAGTGCTCCACGGTATTTTGGCTATGTTTGTGCTATTAAAAATACCCTATACATGTATGTCTTTGGTGCTTTCCTGCCATCCTAAGAGTATTGCTGCATTATATGAAGTTTGCAACAGGCGGACTCTGGGTGGGATGTAACACAGGGATAACACTATTGACCTCTAGAGAAAGCTTTGATGCCTCCTTAGTGGGACATTAGGTTCGTTTTTAGCCTAACAGTAACAACGAGAGTAAAGTCAATGGCAAACTATTTTAAGAGATGTGAAAACGTCCAGTTTGTTGAAATCAGTCTTTCAGGAGTTTAGTTTTACGTTTTGAGCTCAATCCTAAATTATAAAATGTAATTTCTCTGGAGGTGCCCAATAGTGTCCAAATTGTAAGCGCGTTGCTGGGTGAACCCCAATGTTCTGTATTGCAGTGTTTAATCATTTATTCAGATAGAAGCACATTTATGAATTCTAAATGGGCATTCAATCGTTTAATACTTAATGTTGAATCGGAAAAGGTAACCGTGGGCCCATGAACCTGGCTGCAGCTTGGAGCGCACCCCAATAATGCTCATGGTACAACACGAAGTCTAAGGAAAACTTTCTAAAGGGGCTCCAACACCTCATTTAAATCGAAATACTTATTTTTTAGACGATAAAAATAGCCCTTCAGGCTCGTAGGATAAAAATCACTAACCGTAAATACGTAGCCGTGCATCAGTATAAAACACTGTACTCCAGCGATGTGGGGGAGGGATTCACCTTTGACCTCAGAGGACAAGGATGGGCATCTGTCACTCCGTACTTTTATTATACTGTCACAATGTCCT